>NW_028321893.1:17551408-17879143 GCF_036245765.1 Copidosoma floridanum | reverse complement strand
ATTTCTCTTTCTAGGGCAATGAAATCGTTCTCTTATTTCCCGATAAGTTTGATTTATTCCCTTATGCGCTCCAATAGGGCTATCGTCTAATGTTTGTATTATATTAGTAGGCTCTTAAATTTTTGGGAAATTTACCTTCCCGTAACAGACGGATATTTTTATAGGTGTCTAGTCAAATGTTTCAGTTATAAGTCAAGGTTTCAATTTATCTGTGTAATTCTCTTCGTAAAATACCTAACATTTTTAAGTTTTGTCTTATTTATATCTTTTTAGGAAATTTAAAAGCTTTTAATTAATTTTCTGTAATTATCAGATCAGTAAAGGTTTCAATAACAACTATTAACAATACATGATGGTAAAGTGTCCCAAGTGTTTGGCCTACTTTTGGTTTTTTCAATTTTAAATAATTGAAGTCAAGTGCACCTATCGCTCTTAACAGACTTGAAATAGACATGACTGACTGACACTTCTTATTAATAAAATGAACTATATTTTCTCTTTTATACGTGAGCCAACGTCTGGCAGTGATCACGTTATTTATAAGTTTCGTCATACTTTTACAATCATCAGTATTGCTGCTACTGCGACTATCACTGAGACTTACAGACACTTTTTCATCTTATTTTTAATACAGATTTATTGGTTGAAAAGGGTATTTAAATCTGATAGCAGCATAAAGTCAGGTGCAGAACTTTGATTTACTGATTTTCTTTTATTATAATTCATTGAGGTTGTGTTATCTTCATTCAAGCTTTTCGAAACTTCTTCAGTAATCTCCTTTAAGTCATGTATGTGCGTTAGATCGTCTCATTGTTATTGTCTATGTCAGTGTACAGGAACTTAAGGGACTTTCTTTTTGAATAAGTGAAGTAATTGACAATTTTCCGTTCGTGGTATATTGTTGTACAATTTCCTTTTTATCGAATAAAGGTTTAAAACCTAAGGTACGTTTTAATTACTTTGCAATTTTATTATCTTGTGCATAATCATAAAAATTATCAGCATTATAAGCATCTATTTCATTTTGAATATTACGAATTAAAGGGACTGAGTTATTTTCATCAGAGAATCTGTCTATAGGTGCCGCTAGCCAATTTAGGTACATTTGCTCCTGATTTGGTCACACTCCTTATTTTCGTTATTTTTACTGTCTTATTGAGAATTGTTAGCAATGGTCTGGGTTAAGTAGTTTTTCACTCAGACGTTCTAACGGTTTCTTTTCTCCAACTTTGTGATTCTGTTTCTTTTTTTTCTCTATTTCTTTTAAATCCATCATCATTACGCTTAATAATGGTTAACTATTATTTATATTGTTTTTTGCGTACAGAAATGATTCTACTGGATTTTTAAATAATGCATCAGCGTTGGTATTGAGTTTTCCTGGCTTGCTATGAAAGGTTTACACATAATCGGTGAATTTAAACATACAGTGCATTAAGCTCTGTCCTGGATCTTTTCATTTCTAATATTAGATTCCTAATTTATTTCCTAACAGTTAGAACGGACGTAATGCATTGCGTATAGTGCAGCCAGGAATTTTTTTCTAAGTAGTGGAATAAATAAGCTCGGCTTTATTTAGAGTTCTTGAAAAATAGGCGATAACATGGTTAAACCCATTTTTTTTACTTAACACTACTCCAATAGCGTATTTAGATACACCTGTTGTTAACTTCAATGATTTACTTAAGTCGGTAAATTATAAGATATGCTTTTGACATCGATTGTTTTTTAGTATTGGAAAACTCTTAGACCGTACTTGGATCTATTCAAATTTTTTTTGTTTTTTCAAACAAATCTAACAATGGCTTTGCTATTTTCAAAAACCTTTAATAAAATGACTATAGTATCCTGCTAGTCCTAAGAATTGTCTTATACTTGTCATAGTTTTTGTTGAGCGGATTCTCTGTGAGAAGGGATCGGCGTGGGGCTTATCAGGTAGTGAAACACACAACACAATGGCAATATGAAAAGATGTAAAATGTATTCAAAAATAACAGAGAAAAGTCAGCAACATGTCCACAAGAAAGTTTGTATTAAATTAAATTAAATAAAATTAATTGTACTGCAATTAATAAAACAAAGGTATTTAAATGAAAACACTCGTGTTTGAATATGATACAAAAATAATTTGAAAATAGTCTATAGTTTGAGAAAAGTTTGAACAGCACTGTAATTGAAAGTCACGTAACTTATATATTGAGAAATAAAGTCTTGAAAGTCAAGCACTAGCACAACACAGACACAATTCTCAGCGTCTTGAAAGAAGGGGCTTACTCTGCGTTGTCTGATGTAAACAATCACGGTGCCTGGAAATCAAGACAACTTGCGAATGCTTCTGGGTGAGACTGTCCTTGTGAGATGCCTATTGAGAACTCTTCCGCACACGAGTACTTCTATTAGCGCGCACTCGTGCATACCAACAGAAAAACTATCGATGGTGAAATCACTCCGAATCAATTTGAGATGTCAAAAAAAAAAAAAAAAACCACTGCAGTAAGCAGCACGTTATTGTACTAATAACGAGTGTACTGTATGTTTGAGAAAACTTCGTATCAATGAGATGCACTAGAGAAAATCTAACCGTTCTTCTACTAATAGCGATAGATGCGAGTGGCTCTCTTTGATAAAACCGGACAAATCAACGGCTCGCTCATTATTCCGCGGACACCAACCAAATAGCGGCTTCCTAAGCACCGCGCGACTCGACAGTCGGCAGCGGCGCCGACCGACAAGCACACACACACACGGGCGCGCACACAAACAAGCCAACACAGCTGAGATGACGGTCGTTCTCTAGCTTGATCCACGCAAGTTCTTAAACAGTTTTTGATTGAAGAAGTACTTTAACGGCTTGCACCTTTTTGGGATCTGGTTTAGTTCTTTGTAGGATTACAATCGCCCAAGGAATATTACTTCATCTCACAAAGTTTTACAATATCTG
Organism: Copidosoma floridanum; assembly: GCF_036245765.1. Classification (NCBI taxonomy): domain Eukaryota; kingdom Metazoa; phylum Arthropoda; class Insecta; order Hymenoptera; family Encyrtidae; genus Copidosoma; species Copidosoma floridanum. The sequence goes on along the minus strand of NW_028321893.1, from coordinate 17,876,202 downwards.
GCTGGAGTACTATACTCGTATTTACTGATCTTAACCAGCAAAAAAGTAACCTTACTTTAAGGTTGTGATCTACTAGATCTTTTGCATAAATAATAGTATCATCGAAATACATTTCAACATTTAATAAACCTTTTTATTTGAGATCTTACAGTCGCTGGAACGTGGTAGGTGCATTTTTCAAGCTTTCGGGCATTCGTCTGTATTTGTAATGTCCATGGGGTGCCGTAAATGCTGTCTTGTACTTATCATGCTTAGCCATAGGAATTAGTTGTAGTCTACTTGCCAAATCAAAATCTGAAAAATATACGAATACTCACAATCAGTTTATAAAACCTGTGATGTTAGGCAATGGATATTCATCACCAATGGTTTATTTATCAAGTTCATTTCTTAAGGCTCAATCATTCCGTCATTAAGTTGTTTGCTACGTGTTTTTCTAAAACTTTCCTATGTAACGGTGGAGGACGATATTGTTTAGTGTTAATTGAACTGTTATTTTCACCCGGAGTTTCATGTGCAACAAGATTTGTAAGAACTAGGGCTCTTCTAGTAGTGAGAAGATGCCAGGGTATTATTATTAAACAATAAATTATGTCTCGTTCTTTTGACTTTCAATAATCTGTACACACGAGTCTTTTGAGTGTTTCTATTTGTGAAGAATTATTCTTATCTATAGGAATTTCTTCTCCGCTATTAGTATCAGGGTCAAATTTGGGGGTGATGTATTTACAGAGCAAAATCTCTTATGGGTCTATATCGATCGTAACATCTCTTTCACTAGTATTAATAGCCATAAAAGTATAGTGGTTGTTTATATTTCGCACTATTCCTTCACCTTGATTAATATTATTATTTACACTAACGTATGCAGGCTTTGATAGTATTTTTTAACTAATTCATCTTTATTTTATTGCTTTACATAAGAATCCTATCGTTTTATGTTGTAATCGCGGTGTGGAGCTTTATCTAATAAGTTTTATTATGACTTGTTTTACGGTAAGTCAATATATTTACACTGACTGTTTTTGTTATTTTCGATATCGAGACAAATAACGGTCCTAAAATTATCGCCAGTTTAATTTAAAATTAATTTATTATACTCATCTTGAGACTGCATATTTTCGTGTATATCATCAATTTTTTGGTTTTTGGTAAAACTAATTTTTATGGTATTAATATAACTGCTGGCTAAAGAAAGGTTCTTTTCATGAACATGTCTAATGCCATGTCTTTTATTGAAGTCATCATATGTGCGTCATACATTTTGCCCTTGTTTTCCATCACAGCTTTTTTAGTCACATAGCTTTTCATCAAGTGCGTTCTAAACGCTTTAAGGTTTTTTAAGTCCTGACTGCTTACACTTATTCGTCCGGCACCTAGCAAGCTTATTTGTATGGCATTTCATGTCAACTAGGCCACCCCCTGTTGCCCAAAATTCTTTGAGTGTTTATAAAAAGAAATATTAAGGAATTTTGAACTTCTGGTTTCTAGTTTTGAATGACGGGTGATACTTTGTAAGAACTCAAAATGGCGGTGCTCGTATGGCGGCTGCAAGGAACAGACTTCCCTGAATACAAATTTTAGTCTAGAAAATTGAACTTTTTGATGCAAGATATATCTATATTTAGAACTAGGGCTATATGGACGTCTATCGACGCCAAGATTTAAACCTAACCACAAACTATATCTAAAAACGCAAATTATCATAACATACAGCGACTGAGGGTCATTTTGATAAAAGTATTTAACTTTTTATAGAGCACATCAGACCACTATTTATAATTATAGACGTATCAAAAACCATCTACCCAAAATTTTGTACCCAATCTAAAAATATAGCTCAAAAACGCATACTTTTGTAACGTATAGCGACTGAGGGACATTATGACAAAAAAATTTCATTTGTCATAATGCTTATAAGACAACTATTTATAATGGTAGCTGTATAAAAAACCTTCAACCCAAACATTTTTTTACTTAACCTCAAAATCCACCTAAGGAATTCATATTTCCGTAACAGAAAGCGACTGGTGACCGTTTGAACTAAAAAACTTTCACTAAAGTCTATGTAGTTTCTACCATCATTCAGGGTTATGAACATATCAAATACTATTAACATACTAACTTGCAACTAACCTCGAAAAATACCTTTAGAACCGAATTCTTCTCTATTTATAGAGACTGAGGCGCCTATGACTAAAAATTTACTACAATTTTTGCTGTTTCTCCTGGCCATCTGAAGTATGGCCTTATTTTTGTCACTCAACCTTAAAAAATACTTAAGCAGTTTACAGTTGATAAGGTTGTGTTGGTTCTTGAAAATTCAATTTTCTAGACTAAACACTATCAATCACTATTGGTTACGAACATCAACGTTCTTTAAGTATTTTTTAGAGTTAGCTAAGAACTTAAGGGCCGCTGGTAGATGACATTGCTATGGGTGTACTTGGCCATAAAAAATACATAAAGATGTTGTCAAACCTTAAATTTTAAATAGCCAGAATTAAAGTACAGTACGTTACATTGTTATTTCACAGTGATGTCAACTATTTGAAGCCGCCATATTGGCACCACCATTTTTAATTCTTACAAAGTACCACTACAACTCGAAACATTCGATTATCTCAAGGAAGGAATTAATATATCGGTATAAGACAATTTGTCAAGTAAAGTTGACAACATTTAACACAATTAAACGTTTTTAAGATTTTGGGTTTCATTACGGCGCGCGGTACGAGTACTGGATACGATCTGAGTAAGTTACGGCAGAATCACCCATATATAAATATATACACATAAGGCATTCGATTTTAACTAGGCCACCCCGTGCTGCCCAAAATTTTTTGAGTTTTTTTTTAAATGGAACCACAAAGAATTTTGTGCTTAAGTTCTCTAGTTTCAAATACCGAGTGGTACTTTGTAAGAATTAAAAATGGTGGTGCCAATATGGCGGCTTCAAATAGTTGACATCACTGTGAAATAACAATGTAACGTACTGTACTTTAATTCTGGCTATTTAAAATTTAAGGTTTGACAACATCTTTATGTATTTTTTATGGCCAAGTACACCCATAGCAATGTCATCTACCAGCGGCCCTTAAGTTCTTAGCTAACTCTAAAAAATACTTAAAGAACGTTGATGTTCGTAACCAATAGTGATTGATAGTGTTTAGTCTAGAAAATTGAATTTTCAAGAACCAACACAACCTTATCAACTGTAAACTGCTTAAGTATTTTTTAAGGTTGAGTGACAAAAATAAGGCCATACTTCAGATGGCCAGGAGAAACAGCAAAAATTGTAGTAAATTTTTAGTCATAGGCGCCTCAGTCTCTATAAATAGAGAAGAATTCGGTTCTAAAGGTATTTTTCGAGGTTAGTTGCAAGTTAGTATGTTAATAGTATTTGATATGTTCATAACCCTGAATGATGGTAGAAACTACATAGACTTTAGTGAAAGTTTTTTAGTTCAAACGGTCACCAGTCGCTTTCTGTTACGGAAATATGAATTCCTTAGGTGGATTTTGAGGTTAAGTAAAAAAATGTTTGGGTTGAAGGTTTTTTATACAGCTACCATTATAAATAGTTGTCTTATAAGCATTATGACAAATGAAATTTTTTTGTCATAATGTCCCTCAGTCGCTATACGTTACAAAAGTATGCGTTTTTGAGCTATATTTTTAGATTGGGTACAAAATTTTGGGTAGATGGTTTTTGATACGTCTATAATTATAAATAGTGGTCTGATGTGCTCTATAAAAAGTTAAATACTTTTATCAAAATGACCCTCAGTCGCTGTATGTTATGATAATTTGCGTTTTTAGATATAGTTTGTGGTTAGGTTTAAATCTTGGCGTCGATAGACGTCCATATAGCCCTAGTTCTAAATATAGATATATCTTGCATCAAAAAGTTCAATTTTCTAGACTAAAATTTGTATTCAGGGAAGTCTGTTCCTTGCAGCCGCCATACGAGCACCGCCATTTTGAGTTCTTACAAAGTATCACCCGTCATTCAAAACTAGAAACCAGAAGTTCAAAATTCCTTAATATTTCTTTTTATAAACACTCAAAGAATTTTGGGCAACAGGGGGTGGCCTAGTTGACATGAAATGCCATACAAATAAGCTTGCTAGGTGCCGGACGAATAAGTGTAAGCAGTCAGGACTTAAAAAACCTTAAAGCGTTTAGAACGCACTTGATGAAAAGCTATGTGACTAAAAAAGCTGTGATGGAAAACAAGGGCAAAATGTATGACGCACATATGATGACTTCAATAAAAGACATGGCATTAGACATGTTCATGAAAAGAACCTTTCTTTAGCCAGCAGTTATATTAATACCATAAAAATTAGTTTTACCAAAAACCAAAAAATTGATGATATACACGAAAATATGCAGTCTCAAGATGAGTATAATAAATTAATTTTAAATTAAACTGGCGATAATTTTAGGACCGTTATTTGTCTCGATATCGAAAATAACAAAAACAGTCAGTGTAAATATATTGACTTACCGTAAAACAAGTCATAATAAAACTTATTAGATAAAGCTCCACACCGCGATTACAACATAAAACGATAGGATTCTTATGTAAAGCAATAAAATAAAGATGAATTAGTTAAAAAATACTATCAAAGCCTGCATACGTTAGTGTAAATAATAATATTAATCAAGGTGAAGGAATAGTGCGAAATATAAACAACCACTATACTTTTATGGCTATTAATACTAGTGAAAGAGATGTTACGATCGATATAGACCCATAAGAGATTTTGCTCTGTAAATACATCACCCCCAAATTTGACCCTGATACTAATAGCGGAGAAGAAATTCCTATAGATAAGAATAATTCTTCACAAATAGAAACACTCAAAAGACTCGTGTGTACAGATTATTGAAAGTCAAAAGAACGAGACATAATTTATTGTTTAATAATAATACCCTGGCATCTTCTCACTACTAGAAGAGCCCTAGTTCTTACAAATCTTGTTGCACATGAAACTCCGGGTGAAAATAACAGTTCAATTAACACTAAACAATATCGTCCTCCACCGTTACATAGGAAAGTTTTAGAAAAACACGTAGCAAACAACTTAATGACGGAATGATTGAGCCTTAAGAAATGAACTTGATAAATAAACCATTGGTGATGAATATCCATTGCCTAACATCACAGGTTTTATAAACTGATTGTGAGTATTCGTATATTTTTCAGATTTTGATTTGGCAAGTAGACTACAACTAATTCCTATGGCTAAGCATGATAAGTACAAGACAGCATTTACGGCACCCCATGGACATTACAAATACAGACGAATGCCCGAAAGCTTGAAAAATGCACCTACCACGTTCCAGCGACTGTAAGATCTCAAATAAAAAGGTTTATTAAATGTTGAAATGTATTTCGATGATACTATTATTTATGCAAAAGATCTAGTAGATCACAACCTTAAAGTAAGGTTACTTTTTTGCTGGTTAAGATCAGTAAATACGAGTATAGTACTCCAGCCAGATATTGTAAAACTTTGTGAGATGAAGTAATATTCCTTGGGCGATTGTAATCCTACAAAGAACTAAACCAGATCCCAAAAAGGTGCAAGCCGTTAAAGTACTTCTTCAATCAAAAACTGTTTAAGAACTTGCGTGGATCAAGCTAGAGAACGACCGTCATCTCAGCTGTGTTGGCTTGTTTGTGTGCGCGCCCGTGTGTGTGTGTGCTTGTCGGTCGGCGCCGCTGCCGACTGTCGAGTCGCGCGGTGCTTAGGAAGCCGCTATTTGGTTGGTGTCCGCGGAATAATGAGCGAGCCGTTGATTTGTCCGGTTTTATCAAAGAGAGCCACTCGCATCTATCGCTATTAGTAGAAGAACGGTTAGATTTTCTCTAGTGCATCTCATTGATACGAAGTTTTCTCAAACATACAGTACACTCGTTATTAGTACAATAACGTGCTGCTTACTGCAGTGGTTTTTTTTTTTTTTTTTGACATCTCAAATTGATTCGGAGTGATTTCACCATCGATAGTTTTTCTGTTGGTATGCACGAGTGCGCGCTAATAGAAGTACTCGTGTGCGGAAGAGTTCTCAATAGGCATCTCACAAGGACAGTCTCACCCAGAAGCATTCGCAAGTTGTCTTGATTTCCAGGCACCGTGATTGTTTACATCAGACAACGCAGAGTAAGCCCCTTCTTTCAAGACGCTGAGAATTGTGTCTGTGTTGTGCTAGTGCTTGACTTTCAAGACTTTATTTCTCAATATATAAGTTACGTGACTTTCAATTACAGTGCTGTTCAAACTTTTCTCAAACTATAGACTATTTTCAAATTATTTTTGTATCATATTCAAACACGAGTGTTTTCATTTAAATACCTTTGTTTTATTAATTGCAGTACAATTAATTTTATTTAATTTAATTTAATACAAACTTTCTTGTGGACATGTTGCTGACTTTTCTCTGTTATTTTTGAATACATTTTACATCTTTTCATATTGCCATTGTGTTGTGTGTTTCACTACCTGATAAGCCCCACGCCGATCCCTTCTCACAGAGAATCCGCTCAACAAAAACTATGACAAGTATAAGACAATTCTTAGGACTAGCAGGATACTATAGTCATTTTATTAAAGGTTTTTGAAAATAGCAAAGCCATTGTTAGATTTGTTTGAAAAAACAAAAAAAATTTGAATAGATCCAAGTACGGTCTAAGAGTTTTCCAATACTAAAAAACAATCGATGTCAAAAGCATATCTTATAATTTACCGACTTAAGTAAATCATTGAAGTTAACAACAGGTGTATCTAAATACGCTATTGGAGTAGTGTTAAGTAAAAAAAATGGGTTTAACCATGTTATCGCCTATTTTTCAAGAACTCTAAATAAAGCCGAGCTTATTTATTCCACTACTTAGAAAAAAATTCCTGGCTGCACTATACGCAATGCATTACGTCCGTTCTAACTGTTAGGAAATAAATTAGGAATCTAATATTAGAAATGAAAAGATCCAGGACAGAGCTTAATGCACTGTATGTTTAAATTCACCGATTATGTGTAAACCTTTCATAGCAAGCCAGGAAAACTCAATACCAACGCTGATGCATTATTTAAAAATCCAGTAGAATCATTTCTGTACGCAAAAAACAATATAAATAATAGTTAACCATTATTAAGCGTAATGATGATGGATTTAAAAGAAATAGAGAAAAAAAAGAAACAGAATCACAAAGTTGGAGAAAAGAAACCGTTAGAACGTCTGAGTGAAAAACTACTTAACCCAGACCATTGCTAACAATTCTCAATAAGACAGTAAAAATAACGAAAATAAGGAGTGTGACCAAATCAGGAGCAAATGTACCTAAATTGGCTAGCGGCACCTATAGACAGATTCTCTGATGAAAATAACTCAGTCCCTTTAATTCGTAATATTCAAAATGAAATAGATGCTTATAATGCTGATAATTTTTATGATTATGCACAAGATAATAAAATTGCAAAGTAATTAAAACGTACCTTAGGTTTTAAACCTTTATTCGATAAAAAGGAAATTGTACAACAATATACCACGAACGGAAAATTGTCAATTACTTCACTTATTCAAAAAGAAAGTCCCTTAAGTTCCTGTACACTGACATAGACAATAACAATGAGACGATCTAACGCACATACATGACTTAAAGGAGATTACTGAAGAAGTTTCGAAAAGCTTGAATGAAGATAACACAACCTCAATGAATTATAATAAAAGAAAATCAGTAAATCAAAGTTCTGCACCTGACTTTATGCTGCTATCAGATTTAAATACCCTTTTCAACCAATAAATCTGTATTAAAAATAAGATGAAAAAGTGTCTGTAAGTCTCAGTGATAGTCGCAGTAGCAGCAATACTGATGATTGTAAAAGTATGACGAAACTTATAAATAACGTGATCACTGCCAGACGTTGGCTCACGTATAAAAGAGAAAATATAGTTCATTTTATTAATAAGAAGTGTCAGTCAGTCATGTCTATTTCAAGTCTGTTAAGAGCGATAGGTGCACTTGACTTCAATTATTTAAAATTGAAAAAACCAAAAGTAGGCCAAACACTTGGGACACTTTACCATCATGTATTGTTAATAGTTGTTATTGAAACCTTTACTGATCTGATAATTACAGAAAATTAATTAAAAGCTTTTAAATTTCCTAAAAAGATATAAATAAGACAAAACTTAAAAATGTTAGGTATTTTACGAAGAGAATTACACAGATAAATTGAAACCTTGACTTATAACTGAAACATTTGACTAGACACCTATAAAAATATCCGTCTGTTACGGGAAGGTAAATTTCCCAAAAATTTAAGAGCCTACTAATATAATACAAACATTAGACGATAGCCCTATTGGAGCGCATAAGGGAATAAATCAAACTTATCGGGAAATAAGAGAACGATTTCATTGCCCTAGAAAGAGAAATTGTATTTTTCATTGAGTTCGTAAATGTGGCAAATATCCAGAGAAAAAAATTGAACGTAAAGAATCAGAAAACCCTTTGTGCTTACAGACGCACCTAGTAAAGCCTTTCATAAATTTTTTATTGATACCGTTAGTAAATTTAAAATGACAGCCAATAGAAACTGCCAATTGCTAACAATACAGTTTAATCTAACTAAGTACATTGTGATATTCCCTGTATTAGATTAAGGATCAAGCTTGCTTGCTGATGCACTCGTACAAAATCTAATTTTAGGTAGTGGTGTCCCTAGAGCAATTCTATTACATAGACATACCAACTTTCCGTCTAACCTGTTAAAACAAACACACAAAAACCCTACAAACGATTCATTTAACGATGTCATCATTTCCAAACAAATGGTTTCCTAAAAAGGAGTCATGCTGCTTTAGCCGATTTTTTATGAACTTACTCATAAACATATGATAACTAAGTCAATTTGGCCCAATTAGCAGCTTTTACATGTAAGACAAGTGTACGTACTGCAACAAGTCAGAAAACCAACAAGTAAAATTGAAAGTACAAGCAAAAACTATGTACAAAGAAATAAAGTCTTTAAATATTTATTTATGAAGTGACGTGTAAGTAAAAAAAGAAGTGCGTTCCTATAAATTTTATCCCTACTATAATGAACCCTTAAAAGTAAAAACAGTTTCAGTAGGAACTGATATGTTGATGGAAAAAAACGATGGTGAAATCATATGAAAACACAGGTAAATTAAAACTAGTTCCTGAATGATAGTGTCCTTGTAAGAATTATATTATATATGACTTCCAAAAAAATAAAAAAACAACGATACGGATTATGATCTTAGTGACACTAGTGCTTGAAGGTTGCACAGACTTCAACTATGCTAATCACGGCAACGATAACAGAGAACCACTGGAAACGAACCCTGGAATTTACTATGAACGAATCGATATTACAAAAATTAAAAGAGCTTATTAGGAGATAGTGATATGGCTTGATATTAATAAATTCATATTGGATTACCCTTTCAAGAAATAAATAACACCTCTCGACATTATATTCTGCAGTTTGATTATCTTAATTGTACTTATTACATGGCAATTGAATTTTTGAATTTAAATGTAATGCGGTTAAAAAATTATGAAGTAACAGTATTGAACATAATAAATACTGTGGGAACCTATGCGGAAGATAACCTTATTCTTCTTACCGGCATAAAATTGAATAAATTAACAACTTTTGTAATTATTGAAAGTATTGTTAAAGGATTTTTTAATTCAGTCAGAGAAGACAACTTTAACGTCAATTAATAATGGGTTTACGGGAACCGTACAAAAACTAAATTTAAGTAGTGAACATAAAATCGTCATTCAGTTACAATTAACCTATCAGGGAGAAGTGAACTTAAACTTGACCGTATTCAATAAACCCTTGAGAGATGCCAATGCTTTCCGTAATGCTATAAAATCAATTCAAGTACTAAATTTTAGTGGACAAACATAAACAAATGAAGAATTAAATGACCAAAACATAATAAACCAAATACAAAAAATTATAACCCGCAAATTGGAAGAAAAGCAAACTTATTTTATTTATATTAATATGCCATGTCACAGAAGCTATTATTGTTTTGATTATTATTGTCATCATTGTCAATAAGGCAAGAAGTTGTTTTAAGAAAACTGTGAATCGTAAAGTCTCGAAAAATTTTACAAAATTCACTATCAATTCAACGAACACAGAACTCTGCCTAATTATAAATCAAGAACTGAAAGAAGAACCAGAAAAATCGTGAGACTTTAACACTAACCATATAACAAAGTCATTGAGTTTGACTCTTTATGCCATACACCACAAAAATTGGAAACATACTCTAAGATGAATATTAATTTGATAGTATCTTCCTTTCAATCTTTATGATGAACTCTAATTCCGATGTTGAAAGAACAATGTAGACCAAGGATGATGATATAGATCATCCTTTACGAAAAGTTATCGAACAATGAGAAAAAAAAAGAAACATCAAAGAATGGCATATTTTCCCGGATCCTCATAGTTATACACAACGAACTATAGCTGCCATTTACGTTAGTGACACATTTATTAAAAAACTTAATGTAGGAAAAGAAATGCAGACACCTACTTTTTAAATAAAATCTACCATTCATCGAACAAAAAAGATTTCTTTATCAACATTACCAGAAAGTGGTAAAAATAATGTACCAAAACGTGACCCAAATAGACTTATACATCTTCTACTATGGATAATGGAAGACAAGTAAAGGGAAAAAGTCTTATTAAATTATTTTCCTTGATTTAGAACCTTAGAATATTGCTTTGCTGTTAGACATTGACAAGGATGGCTAATACCAGGAAGTATAAAATACATAACCTTGAAAGTTTTTTTTCCTATTTTAGTATTAAAGAATGATAAACCAAAGTATCGCACGAAATACGCTGAGCCCATCAAATGGAGCGCAAGATACAACATAAGCATGAAATTAACTCATTCTTCTTGTCAACAATAAGTTGAGTCAATGACATCAAAGACACGTGATTACATGCAGATGACAAAGATGTATACAAATTTTAGAAATAAGACTGACTTTTGGCAAAACCATCGATTCAGAAAAAGGAATCAATAGTACCAGAAAATAAACCTAATAATATAATTTTACCATTCAACTGTATTTACTTTAAAATGAGATAAGAAAAACGTCACTTTTAGTTTTAAGTTTTGACATTTTAGAGTAAGAATAATTAAAAATTTCTAATTACATAAAAGTATAATATTTAATATCTGTACTATGTCATAATATCTTTCTTTAAGACGTTGCTTAACGCAAAATTACATATTTATACATGTAAGAATCTGCAAATTATCTACTATCGCATAATTTTATGATCTTTAAAAAAGTGAGAGGGGAAATACCTTGTGTCGAACATCTAGATTTATAAGGTTTTGAAGTAATAATTTTACTGCAATTACCTTAGGAATTTAAATCAATAATTTAGGCGTAAGTTGTATAAACCATAGATTTAATTGAAAATCATTCATATGTAAAAAATTTGTATTCCTGTGCACAACTCTTTCCACATGCCTTTCACAGCAGGAAGTTTACAGTAATAGTACTCATACACGTACATGTTTTACTCTATAATGGTCACAACACACATAATATTTACACTTACAGACTACATAAAATAACAAAGATCACAGATACCGTCGTTAGTGGATGTCGCTTAAATCTTATAATTAAGGGTCCTATAAATAAACTAGAATTAAAATAGTTATTGTAACGGTACGGCTCAGAGCAGGCCTTAGAATAACAACCCTACCCTGCATCGTACACCATCTACGAAGTTGTCCACTATTGACCCTCAGGCGTTGCACTAGTGGTTGCTCACTTTACAAATACAAAAATCATCAGGACGTTGGATGAATATAATGATTTAAGGGGCAATCAATGTACAGCAATTAGCAACACTACTAAATAAGTTTGGCCGTATGCAATCTTTGAAAAAACAGCCATGCATAAAACCATATACCGGGTTTGAGGCTATGTGTCACCAACTATGTGATACTACAGTGGCGTTGGCAACCGTAAATACAACGTTGATCATAAAAGGTGCTAATCAACGATGTGGAGTATTTGATTATTAAATAAATACACTGTTAAACAGAGATGTATATAATAGTTAGCTTATTAATGACAGAATATACATATACAGCATGATATGTAACGGTGGCATTTCCCGAGAACCGCGTGTAGAGCGATTTTTTCTGACGCGATCCCCGTTGGAATTAATTTTTTAGGGCAAATAGCTTTTAAATGGGAGCCGATTGAAAATACGTTCCAAACTACCCCTAAATGGGGTTGGAAAGCTATAGCGCGCCCGCATAAACTCGCGACGTTGCCACATTGTTATTGGAGCTTAGTCGGTAAGCAGTGAGAACTATATCCATGTGCGCACGCAAGAGCGTCAGCTACTGCTGGTAACTTGAAGGTTGAATGTAAAAATTTTTACCTTAAGGTAAATATTGTCTGCTCCTTATGTTGTCAGTTGTTTATCCATCACGCGCTTACTGTCTTTCTCACTCTCATGTTGGACAAAAACATCTTTAAATTTTATACTTATGTCGTCTGTACACGATTTAGAACGAGTCCATTCATAAATTGCAATAATCAAGTACCCGGGAAGTACCCACCAAGTACCCGGGAAGTACCCGCCAAGTGCCCGCCAAGTACCTGGGAAGTGCCCGAGAAAGTGCCCGCCAAGTCCCCGCCAAGTGCCCGGGAAGTACCTGGGAAGTACCCGAGGAAGTACCCGCCAAGTGCCCGGGAAGTACCCGCCTAGTACAATACAGTCGGGTACTTCCCGGGTACTTGGCGGGCACTTCCTCGGGTACTTCCCGGGCACTTCCTCGGGTACTTCCCGTGCTCTTCCCGGGTACTTGGCGGGTACTTCCCGGGCACTTGGCGGGTACTTCCTCGGGTACTTCCCGGGCACTTGGCGGGTACTTCCTCGGGTACTTGGCGGGTACTTCCCGGGCACTTGGCGGGTACTTCCCGGGCACTTGGCGGGTACTTCCCGGGCACTTGGCGGGGACTTGGCGGGCACTTTCTCGGGCACTTCCCAGGTACTTGGCGGGCACTTGGCGGGTACTTCCCGGGTACTTGGTGGGTACTTCCCGGGTACTTGATTATTGCAATTTATGAATGGACTCGTTCTAAATCGTGTACAGACGACATAAGTATAAAATTTAAAGATGTTTTTGTCCAACATGAGAGTGAGAAAGACAGTAAGCGCGTGATGGATAAACAACTGACAACATAAGGAGCAGACAATATTTACCTTAAGGTAAAAATTTTTACATTCAACCTTCAAGTTACCAGCAGTAGCTGACGCTCTTGCGTGCGCACATGGATATAGTTCTCACTGCTTACCGACTAAGCTCCAATAACAATGTGGCAACGTCGCGAGTTTATGCGGGCGCGCTATAGCTTTCCAACCCCATTTAGGGGTAGTTTGGAACGTATTTTCAATCGGCTCCCATTTAAAAGCTATTTGCCCTAAAAAATTAATTCCAACGGGGTTCGCGTCAGAAAAAATCGCTCTACACGCGGTTCTCGGGAAATGCCACCGTTACATATCATGCTGTATATTTCTATATTGAGTAACAGCATCGAAGTGCCTACATATTAGATCAGCTACGCACTCGACTAGATAACTAGACGGCTGGTTATGCACTACTCGACTTTTAAGCTATCATTGCCAAGGTCGAAAATCAATACAACTTACCCTACAGATAATTTATACAACATTATTAAACACATCGATGATGTGTCGATAACTCAGGTGGGACCTACAGCTCTAGAATCAGTAGATGTGGCCCTAAACATTTTCAGGAATAGACATTTTCAACAGACCTACCGAATCTGATACGTGAAACTATAAGATTGTTGGCGTCAACACAAAAGAAAAAATATGATTACCTTACTAACGAAAATACTCAGAAAGACTCGGACCCTTTTTTACTACTCTTTGTCAGAGTTAACTGTGAAGAAAAAACACTTATTATCAAAAAAACCATTTGACTCAAAAAACATGACTAACAAGTAAACCTACCCAAGTGTGACAGTCCGAGTTGGATAAAACTTTATATACGAGAAGAGCATTCAAAAATATCAGACACGTGTTTTCTTAGCGACTCTAGCTCACTTTTAATGGTAGAAACTACCTTTGCAAAACCACCCCTGCATAATCATAGCCTAATCCACCTTACCTGAAGAGTGGAGAGTTTAGTGGCTTATTTTTTTTAGAATGATTGAATTCCACACCTAATTCCGACTAATCTATTTCGCTATCTCTGCCTTAACTCACCTAACCCTTAAAAACTACTCCTACTAAGTTGTAAGTAGGCTGACTTACTTAACCATAGGAACACCGAGTTTGGTTGCTTATTTTTTTTTAAATGATTAAACACCACACTATTAGCAGGCTAACCCTCAGAACAACCTATGCTTTAGCTCACTTTAACCTTGAAAATTACTCCTACCTTATCACAAGCAAAGTAATTCACCTACTCCTGGGAACAACACAAGTTGAGCATTAGCACTTATGTTTCCTACTTTGCTTATAACGAGATCAATTTTTTAAAGCAGTTATAATTTGTTTAAAAACAAATTTCAGATGTCTAATATGTAAATAAATAGTCCTTAACAAAATAGAAACTCTAACTTTGCTTTATACAGGAATAACCATGTGGAGGTGGCGAGTGTATAATCCCATTTTTTTTGTTTTTCTTTGGTAATTGTTTTTATTTTCATTTTTTTTTTTTTTTATTCAAAGTTTTTGAGTTATTTCCAAGCAGTAATAGTAAAAATATGATAACATAATCCTTATTTTCTTTAGGCAGAATCCAATTTTTCGTTATTATTTATATCTAGTAATTTTCGCAATAATTAATGGTATCATCACTGTCTCACCCAAAGAAGTGATTTATGCATAACAGCCTTGTACACGAACTGCAACTTATAATTACTGTTTTACTACACCTTGATTTTGGACAAAAGACTGCAACTTACGAATATTACTCTTCCTATGTGAGTTAACATCAATATGTATAAGTACTATTTATTGTACTATAAAGTTCTAAAACCGGTCTAAGTACTATAAAGTTGGCAAAAAACAGCTGTTATAGGCTTACAAAAGTTATTAACGATGCCACGAGGTTGCAATAAGTGAGTTAAAAGGAATACTTTACATGCTTTGAATGTATACAATCATAGGCACTGACGCAGAACATTCATCGAGATTAGAACATTGGTGTAAAAATTGACAAATCAATAATCTATCACGTGACAGATCAGCATTACATTATAACCCTAATATTAATATCATTTAAATTTTTAAGCTATTCAAGTACTTAAAATAATACGTATTTGTATTCATTGTAGCGCTTAAAATGGAGGAATGAATTTTATCTGGTTTAAATCCTTACAGCTTTAATAAATAATCCTTTGTATTATTTTTATATGTTATAACGAGAGTTAGTGCAAATCAACGGCCCTGTTTAGGGCCCACAACTATTTTATGGCGTAAGGAACGCACGACATTTTTTAACACCATAAGTATTATTACTATTTTTTTTTTTTTTTTTTTAGTTTTTGGTAGCTTATTATTTGACCAAAACTGCAAAGATTCTAAACAAAAACTTTTTTTCCGAGAAGTATTAGGAATAGATGCAAAATTTTACATTTAAAATGTTTTTTAACATTACGTGTGAACATACTATGGTGCTCCACTCAGTGAATGCCGGGTGAAGCCGAGACGAGGGGCCACTTGTTACAATATATTTGTCGTAATATCAGCTTTGTGTATCAACTCATAATTTTACAATAAACTGTCTATGAGGTAAAGAAGTAACAGACATTTATCAAAATGAAATCGCTGGTAGAGAAGAAACTTTGCATTATACAATGAATTTTTCTGAACTGCATATAAACACTGAAGTTAAGTTTAATAGTCCCAAGATGCAACTTTTATATATTAATTTGCGCTCATGATAGTTCAGTAAGGCTTGATTAACCTTCTAAAGTATTATATTTGTGCGTCTTATTGTTGTTTTTCATTAAATTAAGCACCAAATTAATGATTAATAAAAATTAATTACATTAAGGTAACCGGTGAGGTTAGAAATTCCTATGATATACTAACTGTCCTGAATTAGATAATTTATAAGAAAAATTATGTGACGCTAGTCCGAGTCAATAATAAAATTTTGTCTCTTGATAAATAAAACGAGTCAAATAAAAAAATTTTTGATTATTTTTTTTCTGAGCATAAGTTATTATTGCCTATTTTTTATTTATTAATCATAATATTGCTTAAATTTCTTACTTGAAGAGAGCTGTATGTAAGCAGCTTAAACGTTGTACATGAGATGATTGTCAGACAAGGTATTCTGGTTTTTTTATTGGTTTATGAATGTTTTTACTGCTTTATTTATTTCGCAGGGGATTACAAAATGCTTTCAACGCTTTAAATAAAAGAAAGGCACAAAGGATAGTTGCTTCGGCGTGTCATCGTCGTCTTCTTCTTCTCTCCTTCTCTAGCGTGGCGTGCGACTGTCCTCGCTGAGCCTTCGTACACGAGTGAGTGCCACCTGCCGAGCGCGGTGACGCACGAGGTGGGAGGCCGGGAGAGAGCGCAGCGACCGACGTTGCATGGCAGGGCGTGGGTCCCCGCTTGGTCGGTAAGAAAACCCGAACATCCCGCCCGCCTCGATCCAAGAGCGAAACCCTAGTCACCACCCGCCGAAGCAGGGGGAGTCCCTCGATCGTCCGTCGCAGGGAGGCTAGAGTCCGCAGGTGCCACAGGGAGACGTGCAAGCTTGACAATGGGCCGCACGTATTCGCCGGTGGCCGTCTTGACGGCAGCAGCACGGACTAGTCCATCGGATCCAGGGTGTATGCGGGTGATACGGCCCAGAGGCCAGCGTCCGCTGGACTGTAGCAGCGTAGGGTCAAGAAGAACCACCAGGTCCTCCACCGCGAAGTTCCGACGGACAGCGCTCCATTTCGGCCTCTGTTGGAGAGTATTTAGATACTCACGGCCCCAGTGCGTCCAGAATTGGGCGCGAACGGCCTTGACGAGCTCCCAGTGCGTGAGTGGGTCCAAATTCTCTGCAGCGGGGGTAGCTTCGATGATGGAATCGACGGAAGCCCCGATGAGGAAATGTCCAGGCGTGAGCACTTCGAGGTCAGAGGGATCGCCAGACAAGGGCGTCAACGGGCGGCTATTCAACATGGCCTCAATTCCAACGAGAACCGTAGAGAACTCTTCATACGTTAGATGACGAGAGCCGAGCACACGGCGTAGATGGCTCTTGGTCGACTTGACCGCGGCCTCCCAGAGTCCTCCAAAATGTGGCGCACCGGGAGGAATGAACTGCCAGGAAACCCCCTGGGAGGCAAGGGTCCCGGCGACTAGGTCCCAGTTAAATTCTGCGCCCTACAACGCATCGTGGAGCTCCAAATCAGCTTGACGGAAGCAGGTGGCGTTGTCGCTCCAAAGCTCGGATGGTCGGCCTCGACGACCGGTGAAACGGTTGAGAGCACCCAAGAAGGTGGCCACGGAAAGGTCGCCGACAAGCTCCAGATGCACGGCTTTGGTGGTCATGCACACGAAGACAGCGATGTAGCCCTTTGTGGTCCGGATCCCCCGTCCCTTCGATGTAAGCACGGAAAAGGGCCCGGCGTAATCGACTCCGGTGCGACCAAAAGCGCGAGACGGCGTGACGCGAGACGCGGGCAGCGGAACCATCAACTGGCTTGAAGAGCGCGCCTGTAACCGGGCACAGATGACGCACCCTCTAATGTGAGCCTTGATTCTGCGTGGCCCGCCGAGAATCCAGGCACGCCTGGAGACGTATGCGCTGGTAACGCGATATCCACCGTGGAGGGCGCGTGCGTGAGCCCAAGAGACCACGAGTCGAGCGAGCGGCGATGTTCCGCTGAGGATGGGAGGGTGCTTCTCTTCGTAAGACAGCGATGAGTGATCGAGCCGCCCGCCAACACGCAGAACTCCGTCGGCATCGAGGAAGGCGGCAAGAGAGGTCATAGGGCTCCGTTTCGGATGACGTTCACGCTTCCGCAGGAGTGCCATCTCATCCCCAAACGTTATCGATTGACTCAACCGAACGCAGGCCAGAAAAGCGTCCTGAATCTCAGTCGGCGTCAACGGCGCAAGCTTGAGAAGAGCTGCAGCAGGTCCGATTAAGGCGCGCGGAAGGCGCAGCAGAGTGAGAGCGTGGGCGTGGGCGGAGGCAGTGTCTCCTGGGGCCAAGACTTGTTGTCCTGGGCCAGCCACTTTGGGCCTCTCCACCACAGGGGCTGCTGTCGGAGGCCACTCATGTCGGCGCTTCTGGTGGCTAGGTTGGCTAGATTCGATTGCGATGGCACGTATCGCCAGGCACTGGGTGGCAGGACCTCCTGGATCTGAGCGATGTAGTTGTCGACGAGCACGTTGTTGGCCGGCTGATTGGAGCGTATCCAGTGGAGCACAATTTGAGAGTCGCACCAAGCGTGGCAGTGCTCGATCGCGACTCCCAACTCACTGGCTGCTGAGCGGAGAAGCTTGGCGGCGATGAGGGCCGCTCGCAATTCTAGACGTGGGATGGTCATGCGAGCGGCGGGCTCGGTCATCGGCTTGAGCGCGCGGATGGGCGCAAGCTTAGTACGAGCGAGAAGTATGTGGCAGAGAGCGGGCCCATCTGAGGACTGCAGCCGCGAATATACAACAGCGGCCATAGCACGGCGACTGGTGTCAGAAAACACGTGCAGCTGGACATTCGACGACGGAGACATACCAATCCAACGAGGCAGAGAAAACCCGGAAATGGCCTGCAGCTCGGCGGTGAAAGCGGTCCAGCGGCGAGTCATGGAGGACGGTACGTTCTCGTCCCAGTCCAAGCGCGCGCGCCACAGGTCTTGCAGTAAAAGCTTGGCGTTCAACACGTTAGGGGCAAGCCAGCCGCACAGATCGAACAAGCCTGCGAGCGCGGCGAGCATGGATCTCTTTGTGGTTTGAGATTCGACAACGGGCGGCGTCAAATGGAAGAAATCCGAGGGCGGGTCCCAGCCTACGCCCAGTTCGCTGACGAGGCCTTCAACACTGAGCTGATCCCAAGTAGGACGGAGGCGGACGTCTTCGAGAAGGTCTTCAAGAAGCTCGGGCGTGCTGGCAACTCACTTTCGCAGAGGAAAACCGCCCGCTTGAAGAAGTCCGATCAGCTGGTCGCGCAGACGCTTGGCCGAGCCGATGTCATCAGCGCCGGAGAGGATGTCATCAACGTAGCGATCGTTCATCACCACTGGGACGGCCTCGGGCCAGCGGCGGCCGTCATCCTCACACAGCTGCTGTACGACCCATAGTGACAGGTACGGAGAGCACGAGGCACCGTAGGTAACGGTGAGCAGTTGGTAGTGCATAGGTGGCTGCTTTGGGTCAGAGCTCCACAGAATGCGCTGCAGGTCGACATCGCGTTCATCAATCAGGATCTGGCGGAACATCATGCGAACGTCAGTACAGAACGCAATCCGGTGACGACGCCAACGCAGGAGCACACTGGGGAGAGCCGTCTGGAGCCGAGGACCAGCATGGAGCACGTCGTCTAGGCTGTAGCCACTGGAAGTCGGGCTCGACGCGTTGAAAACAACGCGCAGTTTGCGACCTTGGTCACCGTGCTGCCAAATGCCGTGATGTTGGATATAGTGCACTGGACGGTGCGATGCAGCGAGTTGGTCATCAGTAAGAGGGTTCATATGACCGAGGGCAATGTACTCTGCCATGAACCGGGCTTACTCAGAAGCCATCTCAGGAGTCCGCTGCAGCCGACGATGCAACGAGCGCAAGCCCGCGGTGGCACCCTGCAGACTGTCACCAAGGAGGCGCACAGCGTCATGTTTCAGCGGAAGTCGCACAATGTAACGCCCGTCGTCAGCGCGATGATAATCGGCAAAGATTCGCTGGCATTCCACATCCTCAGGCGCTTGGCGGCTGACATGTGGCACCTCCTCGATCTCCCAGAATCGCTGGAGCTGCGCAGCCAGCTCTTGATCCCAGCGCGACTGAGTGTTCGTGTGCAAAGTTGTGCCTGCGATGAGGGCGTTCGAGCCCAGGCCAGGGGCCCGGCCGACGAGAGTCCAGCCAAGAGCCGTGCGCTGTCCGACGAGCTTGTCACGCTGAACGTAACCGGGTTCGATGAGGCGGTGGTAAACGTCGACTCCAAGCAGAATGTCTACACGGCGAGGTGTGCCAAACGCTGGATGAGCCAGAGGCTCAAGATCTAGCCACTGTCTCATCACGGCTGGGTGCAAGGGGGCAGACGGAGAGGTGAGCCCGAGCCGCGGCAAGCAGAGCGCTGTCAGGTGGATTGGCGGTGCACGCTCTCCAGTTTCAAGGCGTAGATGCGCTCGGGTTCTCGAAGGGATGGTCAACCCTTCCCCAACCCCATGAATGCTCGCCTCGTTGACTTCTAGCGCTGCGCCGAGCTGCTGGGCCAACCGGATGGAGATGAGTGTAACCTCAGAGCACGCATCAAGGAGAGCTCGACCAGCGACTCGTCGGCCGGTGGGACCGGTTAGCTGGACAAGAGCGGTCGAAAGTACGGCTAGTCAGGACGATGGAGGCCCCTGATGCTGTGAGTCGGTGGCGGACGGGCCCGCGGGGTCGACTTTTGGCTTCTTGGGCGAAGAGGGACGCTGATCCGATTCAGGCTTGCGCCGATGGTTGCTCTCGTTCAGCAGACTGTGGTGGGGCTCCCTGCACTGCTGGCAGACGGACCGTGAAGGGCAGAACTTTACTGCGTGACCTGATCTCAGGCAGTTAAAACATAACTGCTCTTGATAGACCATGCGTCGCCGTTTCTGCGCGTCAAGGCCTTAAAATTGCGCGCAGTGACCCAGGTAGTGCGACTCTCTGCACGACGGGCATGGCGGCAGCGAGCTACTGGTGGCAAGGGCTCTAAAGTTTCGTCCAGGAAACGGGGGGGCTGGAGAGCGCATGCTGGCCGTGTTGGCTGAACGAGCAGGGCGAGAGGCCTCGACGGAGCTGAGCGCGCGGCACTGTTGACGAAGGAAAGTTGTCAAGGCAGCAAAAGTGGCAACTTCTGCCGTAATGTCCGTGCCAGCGCTCTCCAGTCGCTCGATCTCGTCTTCCCACGCGCGCCGGGTCGTCGGATCCATGCCAGTCATCGCGCAGGAGACAATCCAGTCATCCCACTGAGACACAGGACGACCCAGAGCTTCCAGCTGATCTCGATGTTTTCCCAGGGTGTCGAGGAGACCCTGAAGCCCTCGAGCTGACTCTTCCTTCAGAGACTTGATGTTACGGAGCGCCGTGATATGATCATGGATGAGAAGACGGCGGTGCTCGAAACGCGCTTCGAGTAAGGCCCAAGCCGTTGGGTAATTGGCACCGATGGTCTGAACGGTGTCGAGAGCGGCCTTGGCGTCTCCGTCCACCAAGGATTTCAAATAAAACAGCCTCTCCACGTCGGTGAGCTGTTTATCGTCGTGGACAAGCGCGCGGAAGAGGTCCCGGAAACTTTCCCAATCCTCTCGCTTCCCCGAGAAAGAAGGGATGCTGATCTTGGGCCAGCGGGCTCCGTGTCTCAAGTTATGACGGTCCAGGTCGGCGCCGCCCGGGCCAGAGAGAGGCGTGAGGGTGTTTCTTGCGTTGTAGAGGCGTGATCGAGAGGCGATATAGTCCGACTCTGCCGTCGAGTACATCTGGTCAAGAGACTCCAGCTTCTCGGGCGGCGGTGACTCCAGGAGACTCACGTGATTGGCCTGGAAAGTGTTCCAGTAGCCGTCCAGCAGCTCGAGCCTTACTTCCACGAGACCTAGGCTCCAGTTCGGGGGGTCGATCTTCTCGACGTCCCGTGCGAACCGGCTGATGACGCCGGCGAAGGCGCTCTGGGAGCCGAGCAAGCTCGTCCAGTCGTCGTTCGACCTGAAAAAACGATCACTAGCTTGACGTTTGCACGAAGCATGTCTTGCCTGCGGGCCACGAGCGGCGGGGCCATGTCATCGCCAGACTCGACACAGCTGTCGACGCGCGGCACATCGACGGCAGACAAAACAGATAGAAGGAGAGTGAAAGAGAAAGAGTGTGAGAGAGAACACGAAAGGGCGAGGATGCCAGAAGGGACGTGCGTAGACCACGCGCGTGCCAACGCGCACGCAAGCTACACAAGCTTCGAAGCCTGTCCCTCGGCGTCAACTCCCCGCGCCAGCGAAACGCAACAGCTCCGCCGCGCGAGGCGGACGCGCGCGACACGAGGCCAACATGGCGGCCGCGGCCGATGAGGACACCGCGAGCGCTTGATCGTGGCTAACAATGGCGGCCGCGAAAGCCTCGCTTTCCGACGTTCGAATGGCGTCGAACAAAGCGTCGCATCGACAACCGTACGGCCTTATCTCCGCCGTGGCTGAGCACAGCTGCTGGACCGCGGGCTCTGTGGCGACCGTGGCAGCCACCGTGTGCATGCTGTTGATAACGCGAGTGCCAGCAAGGCAAGCGTTAATGGCGGCGCGACTTCGTCGCGGCCAACACCTGTGTCGAATCGTGGGAACTGTGTCGACCACGACGACCTCCCTTACACAACATTTCTTTAAACTGTTCTTACATTACGCTGTGTAAGTTGAATCGCAGACTGTGACCACCCTAGCTGCGGCGTTGGCTGCTCTTCTCCTCGGAATCCGGCTCGAAGGACCAAATGAATGTTTTTACTGCTTTATTTATTTCGCAGGGGATTACAAAATGCTTTCAACGCTTTAAATAAAAGGAAGTCACAAAGGATAGTTGCTTCGGCGTGTTATCGTCGTCTTCTTCTTCTCTCCTTCTCTAGCGTGGCGTGCGACTGTCCTCGCTGAGCCCTCGTACACGAGTGAGTGCCACCTGCCGAGCGCGGTGACGCACGAGGTGGGAGGCCGGGAGAGAGCGCAGCGAACGACGTTGCATGGCAGGGCGCGGGTCCCCGCTTGGTCGGTAAGAAAACCCGAACAGTTTATACTTTATCATCGCAGTAATTTGAATTATTTTATTAATTCTTTTATGATACTTAATTAAATTTCAATTATATATAAGTAGCATTTATAAATAGTATTAGTAGTTATTGAAGTATACATAAGTAAATATCTGCTGCAACTATACATAGGATCTTACTCTGTTGAATGTTGGACTGCCAAACTTCCTCACTACTTTATAGTTATACACACACATAGACATTGGAATAGGAAAAAGAGAAAAATACGAGGGAGTGTGAGCAGGAAGCAGTCACAATGTAATCTTGACGATATTTACTTCATATTAAATATAATTATTTCCATAAAGATAAAATAAAACTGTTTATTTCTTCTTCTTACATAAATTAACATGGTTGCAGAAATTAGTGGTTCAAAGGGTGCTAATGAAAGAAAAGTGGGATTTCTCGTTTGTTTTAACTGAAAAGTTGAATCTCATGTAGGAGAACAACGATCAGAGTTTCGTAGTACACATGTGTAACGTAATAAATTGAATGGAATGAAAAAGAAAAAAGACAAACGTTTCGTAAAAGTTAGTAGTTAATCTGTTTACATGGCAACATACAGAAAATAAATACAAATAAAATACGAGCAAGATGTAAATTATGCAAGTGGATAAAATTATTGAACGCCATCAGAGGTTAGGTGAGCACATAATTTCTGATTTATTTCATGTGATGTGAAAATTAAAGTTAATGAAATAAGAAATGAAACATTTAAATGGAAAATGAATTTAATGAGTTAAAAAATCGGCTGGTGTCGAGTTGGCTCCCGAATGCCAGATAACGCCGTATCTATGGTCGAATTGGCTCCCGGGTCTTTGGAAAGTACGGTCGAATTGGCTCCCGGGTCTTTAGAAAGTACGGTCGAATTGGCTCCCTTAAAATCAAAACATGGGACTGTATTTATTGGGATAGATAAACTTTTAAATGAAAACATTGAATTATACGTATGTGTATTATACGAAGTAAGCTCAGTGGTAGGACATAATTGAGCAGAAACTAAACTTTGTGTCAGTTGTGCTCTCGCTGTCTTTATGAAAGTGTGTCCATCGGATTGTGTGTATTGTCTGTAAATTTTGTTGTTGTTTATTTATTCTATGACGATGGAATGTTTTACCAGCGAGAAAGGAAAAACTCTTATTTGTTTAGATCGGTATACTTTTAGTTTCCATAAAGTGCTGAGCAAAGATGTCCAGCGCTGGAAATGCACAACAAAAGGTTGCATAAGTTTTATTAAACTTGACTCAAGCAACACACTAATCGAGAAATATACCGATCATTCACACGATTACATTGACGAAGGTACTTTTTTCATTTTTCTAAAAAATTATTTGTTTATCTCATTCTTTGTTATTGTAAAAAGGTATTCTTAACCGGAGAAAATTGAGTAACAAATTGAAAAGAAAAGCGACTGAAGATATTTCAACTCGTCCAGCGAAATTAATACGCTACGAATTGAAAGAAGTAGATGTTGAGACATCAACAGTGCACGATGTGAATCGTATTAGAAGAAATACAGGCACAGCTCGACGTAGTATACTTCCAAAGTTACCGAAAACAAGATCAGAGTTTCATGACGCGATTGATGAACTTAAACTTTCAACTAACAATAACGAAAATTTTGTGCTTATAAATGACAAGAAAATTCGTATTGTTATGTTTTTAACTGTGAGCAATTTGAAATTTCTATGTAAATCAGAGACTACTTCAGCTGACGGGACCTTTTATAGCTCTCCAAAATTTTTCACCCAGCTATTTACAATTCATGCTCAGCGCGATAAAGTTTATGTCCCACTGGTGTTTTGTTTACTTCCAGACAAAAGTACATCTTCATACGAATTAGTTTTCTCACGTTTAAAGTCTGAATGCGAAAGAATTAATATAAAATTTGAACTTAAAACAATGTTTGTCGATTTCAAGCTGCCTATTCATACAAGTATCCGTAAAATTCTATTAACAACAACAATATGGGGGTGTCGCTTCCATCTAGGACAAAGTTGGTGGCGTAAAATTCAAGATTTGGGACTAAGTGTGGAATATAAAAACCAAGGTTCAGAAATAAGCGATTTTCTAAAAAGTTTCTATGGCCTACCTTTTCTGAATCCAAGTGAGGTTGAGGATTGCTTTGCAGAGGACTTGGTTAGTATTATGCCAAGCGACGACAGAGTTGAACATTTTTGTGACTATGTCCTTGATGAGTACATAAAAAGCGACGCACCAAGACCTCCCAGTATTTGGGCGAATTTCTCAGCATCCCTCTGCCGCACAACAAATAATTGCGAGTCGTTCTGCTCACATTTTAACGGTATGTTTAATACATCAAACTCCAATGTATTCGAGTTCACAGATGCATTAAAACAGGTTCAAATTGATGTGTACATTAAAATGCGAAGTACGAAAACAAAATCAAAAAGTATGCAAGAAAAAGAAACTTTTTTACATCAAGAAATGTTGCAGTATCAAAATGGTTTTTCTACGCGATATCAGTATATTAAGGCAGTATCAAAGAAATTTCTACCAAAAGTTGGTTTTTAGCAAATAATTTGAAAAATCTTCCAAGAACATCAGTATTCAAATAACTATCAAGATAATATTATTATTTTTTTAAACACGCCAGTACTTAAGTAATTTGAACTGCCAGTCCGAAGCCTCGATCAAGTGTGAGGGGAAAAATAATAATATTTGTTAAAAATGTTAATCTGGGAAGTTGTAATAGCATGGAAGCCAACTCGACCCACCTGGGAGCCAACTCGACCCTAGTTTCTAATGATTCGGGAGCCAACTCAACCCTGGTTTCTAATTACCCGAGAGCCAACTCGACACTTTTCTGAGTCATGGGAGCGAATTCGACACCTCCGAAAAAATCAAGGAAAAAAAAAATAAAATTTGATAAAAAAGGAAAAGGGTGAAAGTGCATTAAAATTTTAGGTGCAACTGACGCTCTTGCGGTCCATGGACAGAGAGAAATTAGTGTAGCAGCTATCAACTAGGGAACTAAAGTAATAAGCCAAACGTGGTGACAGAAGTTCCAGTGTTGAAGCTGTCCTGCATACACAAATTTAATTCAACGTGGGCTCTTGACTCTCAGGCACTATACGAAAAGAGGACCTGGTATACAGCAGCGGTCAGTATAGGTAGTTATGTATGCAATTGACTGTATAGAAAGCCTCTACCCTTCACATATATTAAATTCAACGTAACAGATTTTGTGAGCATTAAGTGCAATGCCCTTTTTACTTCGTGCTGTAGTTTATCGATTGAATTTTAAGAGAGTTATGTTTCGATAAAGATACTTATGCAGCACAAAAAATATTGAAGAATAAAGGAAAAATTATCCCTTATGCTGATATACTCGTTATTCTATAAGTTACCTCCATTAAAGTTGTAAAATGTAATAGTGTTCTAAGCTAAGTGTTGCAAAAATAATAAATTACGTGATTTTACTCTAATAATAAGAATTTTTAATCAGTATAGCTTGTTAATTACTTAACTTAAAACACGGCCATATGCACTAAGATTTAGTAATGTTTTAATAGATTTTTTTTATATATATACACACAGAGCAGTAACTCTACGCTCTACTGCTGCCTATGCTATTTTGGTTCCAAAAGGTCACGTGACTCTCGCGGTATATATATAGTCACTTGTGGGAAAAATAACACAGGCTTTACGGGTGCAATTCTATTTTTATTTTTTTAACACGGTCAACGATTGTAATACGATGAAAGCCTGGCAATACCATATTTTTGAGGACATGACAATACCTTAGGTATTTTTTCCTAACTCAATTAGTTTTTTGCAGCTTAAAACTTCCCTTTGAAAGTGTGAAAACGCACAATTAACCTGCACAAATCCCTTCCACCGCTGCTTATATATAGGTGTATAAACATGACTTTTGTACAGGTTAAATGTGCGTTTTCATACTTTCAAAGAAAAGTTTGAAGCTGCAAAAGACTAATTAAGTTGGAAAAAAAAGCTAAGGTATTGTCATCTCCTCAAAAGAATGTTATTGAAAGGCTTTTATCGTATTACAATCGCTGAACGTGTAAAAAAATAAAAATAGAATGGCATCCATATGGCCTGTGTTATTTTTCTCTCAAGTGACTATATATACAGTGAGTCACGTGACCTTTTGGAATCCCAATAGATAAAAACTACATGGAAGCATGATGTATGCAATCACACAGTAAGTACACCAATTTGGCATATTATAGGATTTTTGTGGCGTGGTGCACGCCTTTCGAATATAATAAAGCAGAATAAGCGCCTCTAACGATAAATAAATCTCGAAGCTCAACCTTCGATACCAGAGTGTCTAGTGCGCCCATTCGACGTTTCCCCCGCTTTAGAATGAGCTACCACATCGCCAAGCCACCTACGGAGCTGCAGCCGCGCTAAAAATTTTTCAGCGTGGTGGTGAGTTTGAATTGAAAAACTAGAAACTTTTTATGAAAAAGTTACTTAATAGAGCTGAGGATAATTCTAATTATTCAGAGTGAAGTTTATAAAATGAAAGTGGATCAAAAAGTAATAGAAATGTCAAAAAATGAAAGGATAAAATTTTCAATTTTTGATGGTCAAGAGTAGAAAATATAGAAGAAAAGATTACTGTATTTGACGTGGAAACAATATAAAAATGTTGGATCAAAAAAAAAGCCAAGCAGGAAAAGATAGACTGATCGGGATGAATATAATATAATGGAAATTAATCCATCTATGATAGTGTAAGCAACAATCTGGTTGAGTTTGTTGGTGATGAAGAAACACCTTTTAGAATTATAAAAAAGTTTGATCGGCTGCATTTAAAAGAGTCAACAGCTTTACAAATATGTTTTAGACATAAGTTAGATATAATGATATTAAACGGTTACGAGGACTTAAGCACATTCTTTATTAATTTAGAATAACAAATTAATAAATTAAGAAGTGCAGGTAGTAAAGTTGATTAACAATAAAAGTTGAACTACATGCTCAGGACACTGCTTGATACATGAAGTTACGTTGGCAAGTGCATTCAAAGTAGAAAATAAAGACATAATTTGTAATGGTTGTGGGAAACCAGGAAACATGAAAAGAAATTGTAGAAATAAATCGCTTGAGGTAGTTGGTAAAATTGGATCAGTGGGAGCACTGACATTCATACTAGTAGAAGAGCGAGAACAGAGGACATTATAAGAACAACAATAGAGGCAGCAGTTACGCGGACACGGTGGTAGAGGCTACGCACAACGAAGATATAACAGCATAGGCAGAGCCTGGCATCAACAGTATCAATAAATTAATGAGACATATCAACAAATTAACACAGTGATGATAACAATGCAGGAGAATACAACGCAAGATATACGTATAGCGGACCGTATGAAGATAAAGGTTCGTTTTTGATCCAGATTGTAAAATATAAAGATAACGAGAATAAAAATTTAAATGTTTATAATGTGAATCAAAATTATGTAAACGTTTATAATTTTAACATTAAAATAATTAATTGGATATTGGATAGTGAGCGTTGAGATCATATCATTAGCGATGATTCTTATTTCAGTGAGGGTTCAATACAAAAAATCCTACAAATATTAAAGTAGGCAATGGTGAAATATTAGAAGGAACGAAAATTCGTTAAGTTATTGGTTATTTTATGGTAAAAGGAAAAAGAGTTAAAATAATAATATCTAATGTATTCTAAGTGAAAGTAATGAATCAGAATTCAATAAGTTTTCTGCCGGTGATGGATGAAAACAATATTATTTCTATT
Organism: Copidosoma floridanum; assembly: GCF_036245765.1. Classification (NCBI taxonomy): domain Eukaryota; kingdom Metazoa; phylum Arthropoda; class Insecta; order Hymenoptera; family Encyrtidae; genus Copidosoma; species Copidosoma floridanum. The sequence goes on along the minus strand of NW_028321893.1, from coordinate 17,847,394 downwards.
TACTCAAATATAAAAATTTATGATAAAAATATTAACTTGATTGCAATAGCCTACAAACACAATGAAATTGATAAAACGTAATAGTTATATTATTGATAAGAGAAAAGTTATAACATAGAGATAGAAAATAAAGAAAAAAATTTTTTAAAATATTACACAAAATATAAGGTATAAATTTCAGTTACTTAGATTACATGCGTAAAAATAAATTAGTGAACAGTTTACCGAAAGAGTTAGAACATATTTTTCTAAAATGTGGCACATGTCTAAGATACACAGTGCTCAATTGGTCCTTAAAAAATAATAAAACAAGTGCAACAGAAATTCTTAAAATTTCTTTATAATTAGTATAATCTAATGTACATCAGCCTCACAAAACTTGAGGTCATAATGGTTCGAAATATTTTTTTACTCTACTTAATGATTTCAGTCAATTCCTAATTATTTAAACAACTCACATCTTAAACTAAAGCGTGCAATTGTTTTAGGACTTATATATTTAAGTTTAAAAATTTAACTGGCAAAAATATAAAGAAATTGAGGTGTGATGGTAAAGAGAAATATTTTGATAAATACATTTTGGAATTAGCTATCGCAGCGTGGTATGTTCTTGTGATAGAAAATAGTAAGAATTTAATAGGTATAAAAGGTGATGATACTTATATTTAATAAAATGGCGAAACCGAAAGTATAAGCAATAAAAGTGAAAACTCTGAATCTTAGATATTCATTAAAAACGTTCAAAACATTTTTTTTTAAAACTTAATAAAATTAAGAAAACTGATAAAACTGAGGGTGTAAGGTTAAAGGATAATTCTAAGAATACGAAAATGCTTTAAGAAGTCACAGTGAAAAAAGAAAAAACTGATTATTGTAGAGTTACTCTCGTAGAAAGAGTCGTATATTTATGCCGTTAGCCTGCCAAATTACGATAAAATGTTGAAAAGTGAGGAGTATGATTTATAAAAAAAAGTAATGAATAATAAAATGAACAACCTGAAAAAAATTATCTTTAGAAACTTGTCAAAAAATTAGAAAACACAAACGTATTAGATTTAAAATGGCTGTTTACAAATAAGTCCCATAATATAATGAAACCAAGACTCGTAGTAAAAGGTTTTCAGCAGATTAATGTGCTGGAAGACTTGTACTCACCAGTCGCTAAAGTTCAGATGTTAAAGTTTTTGTTATCCTATTGTTGCCAAAATTAATTAAAAATCATACAGTTGAACGTAAAAACAACATTTCTAAACGGTCACATTCGAACAGATGTATATGTCGAACAACCCTTAGCACATGATAATAATACTAGTAGAATGTGAAATTTAGAGAAAACATCGTATGGATTGAGTGAGTCACCAAGAACGTGGTACGAATATTTTGACGATTGTGTGAGAAAACTTAGTTGTGTAAGAAGTGAGAGCGATTACTGCTTGTATGTAAGAAACAAAGGGAAAGATTAAATATTTTTTATCTTGTTTGTTAATGACTCGTTGATTTGCGGTAACATAAATTATAATGTTAAACACGGTTATCTGACTCTTGACCAGAAAGATATCATTGCATCAGTTACTGGACAAATGCCTGAATCCATTTACCTGAACGGATAAATGTTCAACTGTTAATTTGTAGGGATTTTTTCCACCTGAATCCATATTCCCGAAAGACCTACGCCCGAAAGAGAAAAAAAGGATTATTGGGAGTAAAATGATTACAATTATAATTACAATTACTAAGTTTACAACTCATCTTACATAAGATGACAATGTTTCCTATATCCTTGAGGAAGTCAAGTTCCCAGTGTTAGTCCTTGTACGCGTCATAGTTATCGGCAACGTATTGCAGTCACTTTTGAAGTTCACTCCATTTTTTCTTTGGCGCAGCTTTGACTTTTTTTCCAATGATTAATTCAGCTACCGTAATTTTCTACGTTGGCCTGTTCCTTCTGTAATTCTGTTAGTACTAAATACAAGTCTAGATGAATTTTCTCAACAACGAGTCGAAATCTGTGGTGTCATACTTCATGTAAGCTGTGTTGATTCCATAATACTGGTTCGTAACGTTGTATAATTCATCGCTGTCTATCCCTACCTAGTCTGCCCGGGACATAAGTAAGACCTAGCGACATCGTCACCGGGATTAAATGCAAGTGCCAACATCCCATGTGTATACAAACAAAGACTGCGGTCAGTTGCGTAATTATATGCTTCTTGAAGGCCTTTAGCTTGCACTCGTCGGTACACTGACTGTTCTGAATGAAAAAAAACAGCAAGACATTACTGTCTCCGTAGGCATTAATTATTGCAAATTTGGAGTCGGACATTATTCTCGTGAGCGATCGCCAATCTTGTCAAAATTCTGTGATGGAAGTCTTGACCATATATACACTTTCATACTGTGCAGTCTTTCTTGAAGATAGTAACGCGAATACGGAGGGCAAGGGTACCATACAACACTCGCTCTGGAGATGTAGATGCAGTCATTGGCTGCACAACACTCTTGTAGAAGCCGAGTTTAGTGAATACTTGCAAGTAAAATACCCATGAGTAAAAATGTTGGGACACGTCTATCAGAAATATCAAAGTACATTGTCACATTTGAATCACGTGGAATTCTGTCAATATGAACCTAAAACTTTCCGTTGATAAACTACGTTAAACTACAAGACAGTAATTTTAGGTTACGATACGTTGCAGATACGAGCACCCTACCCACTTGAGTCTCTCGAGAATAGAAAATCAGAAATTCTTGGCGCTGAGTGCCAGATAGTATCGGTCTGTGAGCTTCTCCAAATAGGGTACTTTAAAGCTTTTTCGCTCTGGCAGTCGACTTAACACACCATCAGGAACGTTCGTTAGCTCTGTACGCAAGAGCTTAGCAGAGGGCTGCTCGAGATGTGCATCAGCCTTTCTTTTTATCAGTTTCATTACGGCTTTTGCTTCACACTTTTCTCAATTTGGTGGATGAGAATGCACTGACTGCTCAGAACTTTTCAGAACTATGATGATTTCCCCGTCTATTGTAGTTGTAATTATTGCTCTCTCGAAACATTCGCCTGCTCGAAGTTTACTGTAGTTCCAGTGAACTTTTTCTGTGCCGTTGGACTTAACGTAAATGTTACCACCTATATGTAATTTTCCATCAACAATTTTTTCTACGATCGAGTAGAGAGGTGGACGTGAAAAATTGACAGATATATAAATAGTTTAGCCTTGGTTGTCAAAGAAACAATTTAGATTTATTTTCAGCGTGCAAAAAAATTTCATTCGGGAAAAATGACATTCAGGGGCTTAGATTCAGCTACGTATTTCGTGTAAATGGATTTGAGTGGAAAAAATTCAGGCAAATTGTCGTTCAAGCGTTTGTTCCGTTCTGGTAAATAGATTCGGGTGATTGAGTAGGTACCTATTGCATCATCAGCAAACAAATATAAGGTAACAGAGTCTAAACTGCACAATATTCCTATGGAGTAAAATTTATATTTGGAATTCACACAATTAGCATCAACTTATTTGAACTACAGAAATTTTATCGGAGCTTTACTGTATATAATCACTAGTACAAGATGAGACATAAGTTGTAGTGTTAACTGTGTGAGCCACTTTCAAAATTACTTCGACAAATTATACTATAAGTAAGCCTTATGAATTTTAAAATACCTATATAAGATAAGAGTCTTAAAATTAACTTACCGAAGATATTTATACGCAGAAATTACTGACAGTTTTTCGATGTTGAATAGCTTGAGACAAAGTAGATAAAAAATCTACAGCCGGGCATATCATAAGGATATTTGGTAACGTAATTTACTGGAAATGGAAAGAGGAAGGAAACGTGACTGAATCGTTAACAGCAACTAAATGGCACTGTCTAAATCATTCAAAGTAATCTTGAATATTTTGAATGATTTTAAAATTCAATAAAGTCAACCAGTAAAAATTTGTGAAGATAACTCTGGAGCCGTTGCTTTTGGAAAATTCGGAAAAATGACTAAATAATGTAATACATAGATGTTCATTACAATTTTGTTAATGAGTGTTGCAAAAAGTGGATCATTCACATTATCAAAGTAGAAAGTAAGAATAATTTTGCAGATGTTTTCACAAAGGCTTTGAAAAAGAATGAACTTGTTGCATTTTGGCCAGTTTTGAATTTTATTCTAACTTCATTTGTACAAATTAATAAAAATTTCATTTTTACGTTAGAGTATAGATTGAGGAAGATGTATTACAATATACAAACGTAAATATCTGCTCTAAATATACATAGTATATTATTCTGTTGAAGGTTGTACTGCCGAACTCCCCACTACTTTATACTTATACACACCCATATGTACATTAAAATAGGAGAACGAGAAAACGAAAGAGTGTGATCAGGAGTCAGTCATAATGTAATCTCGACAATATGTACTTTATATTAAATGTGATTATGTCCATCTAGATAAAATAAAACTGTTCATTTATTCTTCCCACATAATTGAGCAGTATTATTTGTAGGACAATCGATGTGCACTATCTACGTAAAGAAAAAAGTCATGTGTGTCCCTTGTAGTGCACATGTAAATACCTGACGGTAAGAGGGCATTCGTGTTCTAGGCATAAAGCTTATGCTACAGCTGCATGCACTTAAAGCTGTATACGCCCAAAGCAGTTGATGTTGCGAATGCATAAACTAAAGTCGAGGATGAAACTTATAGGTCTGTATTGTACCTGTTAGTTGTAGCTAAACGACATATCAGGTAGTTGTCTAATACAACGAATTGTACAAAAATTATATAAAACAAAGAATAAATAAATTTAATACTTACAAAATTTTACTACTTTTATAGCAGTAGTTTCAAAAATTAAACTATTGTTGAATGTGAATCACAGTTCTTATGTAAATCTCTTTGTAAGTCCTTATAACTTGATTATAAAATTTGATAGTCAAACATGCAAAGTCTTACTTTATGGTATTTTGCATGAACAATGTAATAATAATAATAGAGAGTCGTCTGTCAACATTTCAAGAAAACTCAATTATAATAGTAAAATTTTTTTTGTAACCTGTAAGGATGTTGTCTTTCGTGAATAGTGGAGGCCGTGTTATTTAAATAACTTTAAAAAAAAGTAAAAAAAGATAACGAAAATAATTAGTTACTGGAGACTCTTTTATTCTTGAATAAGATCCTTAATCAATTTATTATAACAGTTACTAAAAATGTATGCAATGAATATTTTTTTTTTCCTATTTACAATTTTTATTGTTCAACATAGCACCAAAAAAGTTTTCTGTGGTATTTAAAGAATGAATTCTTTTTTTTTTATACCTTTTTTTTTATATTTATTCTGTTCTCGCAACAAACAATAGTTTTATTTTTATTTTCACTTATAATTATTACAAAATTGTTGTGTATAGTTTTATACGAGGGAGAACCGGAGCCCTTTGTTTGATACCACATCAAACGTATGAGCCACCTAAAATCCAAGATTTATTTTGAAATCCTGTAGCAAACAATCTTTTACAGGTGCATACACTGGTACATAGAATTTTTAGTTTTATTAGAAGTAAGCAACAGAAATTGTATATAGTACTGTTATCTAATAAAGTAATGCTAAAAATCAAGTTTTAACTTTTCAGTTTTTACAGGAAACTGAGACATTAAATATGGGTAAAAATCATAGACAACACTGTTTACTAAATGACGAAATGTTCCTGTCGTCTCATGAGTCAACTTCTCTGATGTAAGAGTGATGAAAATTCAACAATAGATTAATTTGAAACTACCACTATAAAAGTAATGAAATTTCCATACTACTAAATTCATTCATTCTTCACTTTGTATAATTATCAAACAATTCATACACATTCTATAAGAGGAGTTCTTTAAACTCAAAATGGAGCTGGTGTATTTATGCGGCCAGTGGCTTTTGCTATCTTTTTCATTCCGGACATTTAAATATCCTTTAATGATGCAGTGACAAAATGCAGGAGGGCAGTTGAAAAAAACAATTGTCTCCACGCAATCTTTCTGCAGCTACTGCAGGTACACTTAGATAATTGACTAATGAGTCTTCTTTCAGCTACAGCTAACAGGTGAAGGCACCTCATGGTCCTTTGCGTTGCATCCTTGGCTACAGTTCATGCGTTCGCAACATTATGTACATTAGGTGTATACTATACTCTACATGAGAACGTACTCACAGTTTCCCAAACTTAGTTCCCTGGATTTAGTCCATGTAAACCGAGCTTTAACTGCACGTGCTATAGCGTAGGCTTCGTGCTTGGAACGTCAGTGCCCTCTTACCCTGGGACGTTAGCATATGCACTATGAGAGATCTACATGACTTTTCTTTCCGTGTAATTGAAAAATTTTAATGGACATAGGTAATCTGGATAATTTCGTTTGTTATCAGTAAAATTTTAATACAATCTTGTGTACATCTTTAGAGTTTTAACTTTTGCCAGAATTTTTTAAAATTAAAATTAACACTAAAAAATTGTTGTACATGGAAAACAGCATGACACAATCTGTATGAAGTATGATTAATTTTATAGTTAACTTCGAACTATTGTTAACCTATGGAAGTATCAACTCTTGTGGATTTTTTTTGCACAGTATTATGATGGATTTTAGAAATGACCAATGATGTTGCTTTGTTTATTCCATTAAGTTTTCAGTGTCATTAAAAAAAAAAAAAAACAGGTGTGGGTCTCGGGACGTGAAACATTAAAGAATATGTTATTGAACTCGGTAGTATTTGATTCTCTATGATAAAAAAAGTAGTTTTTGCCAGATAATTGCCGTTGTCTTTAGGGCTATTTTGTGGCCCAAGGGACCTGCGAAACAGGGCTCGAGAGACATAAACCAGCCACGGAGCAATGTCGCGTAGGTGGCGAATCCTATTTTTTCTACCGAGCGCATACCAGCGTCTCAAAAACGCACGAAATAAAAATAGCATTTACTTTTTTTACTCTAAATAATCTTTATTTTATATTTTTGTATTAAAAAGACACTTTACTTATAAATATGAATTTTTATCAGTGAATATTATAGATTAAGAAAAAGCAAATTCTGTTTATATTTTTTTTGTTCATTAACATATAAATAACGAGAACAAGAAAGAACAATAATGCACGGCAAAAATTATATCTATACTACCTACCTACACATAGGTACATACATTAGTTTAACAAATGATCGTGTGAATTGCTTTCTCTGTCTCTCTTTCTCTTTTTGGATACCTGTTTATTGTGCGTAGTTGCGCTCGTGCGCGAATTTTGTTGGCTCTTTATTAAAGATGGGTTAAAATGGAGTTTAAATCAGCTTAATTGAAAAACCCCGGAAAAACTTTACATTATGGTCAAACATTAATATTTTAAATTAATCCTGTTCACAGAGAAGAAATTTTTTTTAAATAATGAAAAAATGATACTAATTCTAAAATTAGTTTATCATTTTCTGCATGCGCAAAATATTTAAAAAAGCCATAAAAAAAGCCTACCTGTATGAGTATAAGAGGGAGAGAGAGAAAGAAAGAGCATGCGCGACAGCAGACGATCAATGGCTCTCTCTATCTCACTCTTAATAAGTAAACGACTTTTTACTTATAATTAATCACTATTGACTTATTCGACTCATCTAACTTTAGAAAGAACTTTTACAAGTACTGCCAAGATGCCTTTTTCATTTTTTCTAAACATCTTATGCTAGTCAAAACAAAATTTAAATTGCATATTGATAGAAAATTTTTCACCCTACACGCCGGTATTTTTATTTTTTCTGTATTTCAAACCGTTAAAAGATGTAAGCAAAACGAACTTCAAAACACAATTTTATATAATTTTAATATTATTAGACCACTCAAAATTAATCATTACTATTTCTTTCAAAATCGGCAGACTCATATACAAATATATACATAACGTTCTATCATAGATCAATTTTCTAATTTAGAAGTTTCTCGGTTGGTATCCATAAGTAATAGGAACAGAGATCAGATCAGCATGCTGCATAGCACAATCAATAAGGTCCTTGACTAACAATCCACACGATTTGGGTTCGATTCTTGGAGTCCGTAAAATTAAAAAATATTTTTTACAGGTATAATATTTTCCTATATTATATAGTTAACTCAGTGGGGCATTCCACAAAAACCCCTCACCGTCCCCCATTTGCCCCCCACCGCCCCTACCAACCCCCCACAAAATAAGATAAAAATCCGTTATTTTCTTGCTTATTTTGACATATCGTAGTTTTTCTCAAAACCCCCCACTACCCCTCCACCGACCCCCCATGCATTTTTTCATGGCCCCCTACCGCCCCCCACAAAATATTATATGTATAGTCTAGAAGTACAGTATAAGTCTTTATTCAAGCCAGGGGGTTCAACCACGTATGGCTTCATGGGATACTAACAATGTATGTCTTAATATTTGATCAAATAGTTACAGATTAGTGCACAATACTATAATCAGCTAAACTTTAATACAATCAATTGTATTTCAATTTATTGAATCCCTTGCTTTCTTTGTAAGCATAAAGTTTTTGGTAGGCTGACTTTTTTTTGTTAGCATTTTGTAACGTTGCATTTTGCCAGCCCTGTCAACGTGTTAAAGTCTATTACCAAATCACATGGAAATATTGTATAGTATGTTTTCTCAAAACATCCCACATTCCCCCACCTACCCCTTATGGCCCTCTCACCGACCCCCACGAATTTTTTCATGGCATAATTACTATATCATCATCACTTATATAGTCCTTTGATACACAATTATTCTTTTTACGTACATAAACTTAAGTTAAATTTAGAGTATCATTAATATAAACAATGAAAGTTTCGCATCACTTTATGAGTCATCTTATGAAGCCTAATTAAACCACGAAGAGTTACGTCCATTTTTATTCTGTTTTAAATTAATGCTGAAATTGGTACAATAGATGAACACGATAAACATTTATGATATGTATTATTAATTAATAAATTTTACCTATACATAAAAAAATAAATAAAAAGAAATGTTAAATGTTTCTATGTCCCTTTCTGTAATTCTTAACAATAATTTTGAAAATTCGTTATTACTAGAACGTATATTATTTTGTAATCTTAAAATTTTGAAGAAGTTCCATAAAAATGATGATTTAATAGTTTCTTCTAATATTATAGTTTTATCACTGTTTTTTATAACTGGAAGGATTTGTCGAAAATCTCCTTCTAATACTATTAATTTATCACCAAAGCAAAGTTTTGTATTACACAAGTCTCTCAACGTTCTACCAACGATTTCTAGAGCTTTTTTCGGAATCATAGAAGCCTCGTCCCATATTATTAAATCAACTTCCCTTAGTTTTTTTTTTTAGTTTCAAATTCTAAAAATACACTTTCAATATTATCTAAGTCTAGAGGTAAACGAAAAGTTTTATGACTAGTCATACCTTTTGGTAGTAATACAGATGCAATTCCTGTCCAAGCCATTGACAAAATATTTTTACCTCTAGAAATAAAATAATAAATGAGTGTCTTATATAAGTAGGTTTTACCGGATCAACCAGGACCATCTATGAAATATACTTTTTCATCTTGTTCACAAATAGTTTTAAAAATTTTTCTTTGATCTTCATTTAAATTTGTGTACATTGTATTAAAAATTTTTTTTCTAAAAGATATTTCCTCAATATCGCAATTATTTATATAGTTGCTAATGGTTGGTGTCGGTAAACTCAAAGACTCACATGATTTACCTTCCGATACCAAAATTTGATTAATTTGTAGAAGAGCACAATTATTATTATCATTATCGAAGACTTCCGTAAAATATTTTTTATATTCATTCCATATTTTATCTCCTTGAATGTTTTCTGAAATCAAAAACCAAGCAAAAAATTGTCTTAACTGGTATGGAAACATAATTGTTATGGCTTCTTCAAAAATATTGTCGATTTCAGAATCATGTTCTATTAAACCCATTGCAATTGCAGTCTCCCTGAAATTTTTATGTGTTATTCCATTATGTTTTTTAACGTCTTCAAACGATGAAGCCCCATGTAATTTATTTAAAACAAGTTTTTTTAATTTGAAAAACAAAAAAGTTAAGAATAAATAAGAATAAATACACAAAAATTGTAAAAATATATTTCTTATAAAATATTCAAAAATTGGGGGGTTGGCGCGCAGTGCGCGCAGGGGGGCGTGAGCCCCACTATTATAATATATGTGTGTGCGTATGTATATGCTTATATGTGCAATACATATATGATATTTACCTATTATATACTTTTCTATATAGCTATACAGCATGATATGTAACGGTGGCATTTCCCGAGAACCGCGTGTAGAGCGATTTTTTCTGACGTGAACCCCGTTGGAATTAATTTTTTAGGGCAAATAGCTTTTAAATGGGAGCCGATTGAAAATGCGTTCCAAACTACCCCTAAATGGGGTTGGAAAGCTATAGCGCGCCCGCATAAGCTCGCGACGTTGCCACATTGTTATTGGAGCTTAGTCGGTAAGCAGTGAGAACTATATCCATGTGCGCACGCAAGAGCGTCAGCTACTGCTGGTAACTTAAAGGTTGAATGTAAAAATTTTTACCTTAAGGTAAATATTGTCTGCTTCTTATGTTGTCAGTTGTTTATCCATCACGCGCTTACTGTCTTTCTCACTCTCATGTTGGACAAAAGCATCTTTAAATTTTATACTTAAGTAATGTTACCTCAAATGAAAGTAAAATACCATATCAGTAAGGATTTGTCCACTCTACACGATAGTATTTTTGCAAAAATAGTCGAGCTCTTTGTCAAAAATATTGTTGTTAGGTATGTCTTGCTTACGTTCCCGGGTATGTCGTCTGTACACGATTTAGAACGAGTCCATTCATAAATTGCAATAATCAAGTACCCGGGAAGTACCCGCCAAGTGCCCGTGAAGTACCCGGGAAGTACCCGAGGAAGTGCCCGGGAAGTACCCGGGAAGTGCCCAGGAAGTACCCGACAAGTGCCTCGGAAGTACCCGCCAAGTACCCGGGAAGTGCCCGTGAAGTACCCGCCAAGTGCCCGCCAAGTGCCCGGGAAGTACTCGGGAAGTGCCCGGGAAGTACCCGAGGAAGTGCCCGGGAAGTACCCGCTAAGTGCCCGGGAAGTACCCGCCAAGTACCCAGGAAGTACCCGAGGAAGTACCCGCCAAGTGCCCAGGAAGTACCCGAGGAAGTACCCGAGGAAGTGCCCGGGAAGTACCCGCCAAGTACCCGGGAAGAGCACGGGAAGTACCCGAGGAAGTGCCCGGGAAGTACCCGAGGAAGTGCCCGCCAAGTACCCGGGAAGTACCCGACTGTATTGTACTAGGCGGGGACTTCCGGGGCACTTGGCGGGTACTTCCCGGGCACTTGGCGGGGACTTGGCGGGCACTTTCTCGGGCACTTCCTAGGTACTTGGCGGGCACTTGGCGGGTACTTCCCGGGCACTTCCTCGGGTACTTGGTGGGTACTTCCCGCGCACTTGCCGGGTACTTTCCGGGTACTTGATTATTGCAATTTATTAATGGACTCGTTCTAAATCGTGTACAGACGACATACCCGGGAACGTAAGCAAGACATACCTAACAACAATATTTTTGACAAAGAGCTCGACTATTTTTGCAAAAATACTATCGTGTAGAGTGGACAAATTCCTACTGATATGGTATTTTACTTTCATTCGAGGTAACATTACTTAAGTATAAAATTTAAAGATGCTTTTGTCCAACATGAGAGTGAGAAAGACAGTAAGCGCGTGATGGATAAACAACTGACAACATAAGAAGCAGACAATATTTACCTTAAGGTAAAAATTTTTACATCCAACCTTCAAGTTACCAGCAGTAGCTGACGCTCTTGCGTGCGCACATGGATATAGTTCTCACTGCTTACCGACTAAGCTCCAATAACAATGTGGCAACGTCGCGAGTTTATGCGGGTGCGCTATAGCTTTCCAACCCCATTTAGGGGTAGTTTGGAACGTATTTTCAATCGGCTCCCATTTAAAAGCTATTTGCCCTAAAAAATCAATTCCAACGGGGTTTGCGTCAGAAAAAATCGCTCTACACGCGGTTCTCGGGAAATGCCACCGTTACATATCATGCTGTATATACGGGTAGCACATGTTACAAACAAGAAAGGGGATACAGTAAGCGCGTGGAGAAAGAAGCAGAGAGCCGAGCCGAGCCGAGCTGATCCGAGCTGAGTTAAACCGGAGATCGTGCCATTGCACGGGTCGCTTCATCGTGTTGGTCGAACCCCTAATCGTGCCAATAGATGTTTAACATCAAAAATCTGATCTTTGAGTAATAAATCATGTGAAAATTTTACATGGAAATATGTTTTTTCTTTATGAAGCGTATCTTATTATGCACTGTTTTGGGGCCGGGAGTTAACTGACAACAAGTGACAGATACAAAACGACGGACATGCTTTCCCCACTCCACTCAGTTACCGTTGTGGCATATATCTTCTTACATTATATATTTTTTTAGCTGATTCAGCCTCTAAACCCCAACCATCCCCCCATCCCCCTCAAATGACCTTGTTAATCGTTTGTTTTCTTGCTGTTTAAATAATTTATGACATCCCCCTCAATCCCCCTTCATCCCCATCCATCCTCCACCCTTCTCCGCAGTTAAAACACCTCTTTGGAGTTTAAGGGTATGATTGCATTTTGTTCGGTTGTTGATTTAATTGCGCCATTCAATTCAAGCGTAGTACACAATACATTTTTAAAAGACTCTACATTATATAACAGTATATAAGATATATTTTTAAGGAGTCTTAAAATTGTATGACAGTAAAATTTTTTACAAATATATCCTGTAGTAATGAAGAAAAATAAATAAATTTGTTTCGAAAAATGCATTCACTATGAATTTACAAATTGTGATTTTTCATGAGTCTTTTAAATTTTTTTAATCTTAAACATCTTTTCCCACATTTTGTACAAATTATTTTAATTTCACATTTACTGTGCATTTTTATGTGTCTATTTAAATGTGTTCATCTTTTGAAGTTTTTATTACAATGTATGCATGTGAACGTTCTTTTAAAATTATGTTCCTTTTGATGCCTAACAAAATTTTGTTTCAAAATAAATAAAATTTTACAAAAATCACAAACGTATAACAATTTTCAATGTGTCTTTTTATGATCTATTGATTTTTCAAGATTCGAAAATTTTGTTTCGCATACATTACAGATGAATAAATCTTTCAAACTGAAATATAATTTTTCATCGCAAGTATTTAGATAATTGTTTGAGATCAATGATACATTTTGACTTCAACTGCATTGTGTACCCTAATATATGGATCAAATACATGTTTTAATTTTTTAATTGATAAGATCTATAAATTTTATTTCCCTATTTTTATGAAATACCTGGAAAAAAAATTTAGTGCATAGAAAAAACAGATATACACACAAAAAACAGATAATTACGTATTTATTTCTTTAATTTTTCATTTTTCGAAATGAAATTGACAAAATTTTCTAATTTACAAATCTCGGATAAAAACATAAAATATAAAACGTTCATAGATAATTGAAAATTTTTTTGAATTATTGAAATATTTCAGACCGAACAATATTTTTTATTTCAAATTTATTTTCAGATTCAATTTGAATGAAAATATCTCTTGGATTTTTAAATCTCAAAAGGGCAACGTATAACTGTCCAAGAGAAAATGAAGGTTTTCTAAAATATAATCCTACAGAATCGAAACTTTGACCTTGATATTTGTTAATAGTCATTGAAAAAGCTAATACAAAGGGAAATTGTTTTTTATATAAAATAAAAGGAAGTGATAATGAACTACTTGTGGTTAACGTTATTTTCGGTATAAAAATCGTACATCTTTTTTTGTCACCTGTAATTATTTCTGCTTCTATGTTATATTAAAGTAATTTTATTATTTTTAACCTTGTACCATTACAAAGGCCATCGGAAATACTTAAGTTTCGTATTAACATCACTACAGCATTAATTTTTCAATTTAATTTGTCTTCTTTGGATGTGATTCGAAAATTCTATTGGAAAGTTTATGTAAATATTATCGTCTGTTTTATTAACTCCTTTATGAGTAGCATGGTCTATGCTATAATAAGTCATTGCTTCTCCTTTCATGTTTCCTAAAATTTTATTGTTCAAAAAATAAGTGTGTTCATTATGGGACGTTAATATTACATTATTTATTGAAGAACTATTAACATTACTAAAAATTTTCGAATACACTTTGTTTGTTTTCCGTTGTTTAGATATTTTTAAACCATTAATTTTTCCATTACCAATATCCAATAAAAACGATAAAAATTTTTTGTCTATTGATCTAGTATTTGTTTTCAAATGCAAGATGTGAAAAAATTCCAAAATTTTTGGGAATTTAATAGCCTCTTCTATTATGTTAATTTTATTACCATGTTTAACTACAGGTAGAATTTGACGAAAATCACCTTCTAAAACGATTAGTTTGTTTCCAAATGGTGTGTTTGCATTACACAAATCTCTTAGAGTTCTGTCAACTATTTCTAAAGCTTTTCTTGGTTTCATAGAAGCTTCATCCCAAATTATGACATTTATTTCACGTCATTTTTTCTTATTGGATTCTAATTATAAAAAAGTACTTTCAGTTGAATTTTAATTTAATAGTAATCTAAAAATTCTGTGGGTCGTCATTACTATTGGTAATAAGATCGAGACTATACCTTTCCAAACCATAGAAAAAAATTTTTTTTGTAGAAATAAAATAATATACTAACGTTTTATATAAAAAAGTTTTACGAGAACCACCAGGACCGTCAATAAAAAAAAAATTTTGTTTCTAAATCTGGTAACTTTTTCAAAATTGAGTTTTTGATCATTTTTTAACTTTGAAAACATTTCAAGATATTTCGTAAATTTTACTTTTAATTTCGTCTTTAACAGTATTTTCTGATTCGTATGTGGTTAGTTCTGGTAAACCAAAATCCACACAAGATTTCTCATTAGAATTAAAAATTACATTTAAATGTAAAAGGGCTGTGTTTTCGTAGCCTTTACAATCTTCAACGAAAAATTAGAAACATTATTAAAAAAAGTGAACAAACTTAAAAACAATTGATTATTCATCTAACAAGTCCATCGTTTTATTGACATTAAGTTTAAATCATATGTAGTTATTTAATTTTCAAGTGATGAATATTTCTTAGGGGGTTGCCGCGTAAAGCGCGCAGGGGGGCAAAGCCCCACTAGTATGTGTACATTCCTATATTATATAGTCGTAAGAGTAAGGAGCAAGGTTTTGCTTCAGTCCCCCGACCCCCCCGCTTCTCCTAAATAACCAAGTTCTTCTTTCATTTTCTTGCATATTTTGATTGACTTTAACAACAAATTTTGTTACAATTTCACTTACTAACGATGTTTATTTTGATTACATACTTTAAAATGCCTTTGTAGGTGCTCTCCTCTTACATAACCTTCTTCACAATTTTTGAAAATTTTTTTTCAACTTTTTTTCCAGAACTTTTTGAACGTCTCTGTAAGTGATGACTTCTTCTAAAAGATTTCCCGCATTTTATACACTTGAAATTTTTTAAAAATGTTTTGGCATTCTTTTTTGTGACGCAAATAATTTTTTTTCTTTATTATGATAATGTTACATAAATCACATACAAAAAAATTTTTTTTTGTAAATTTTTTCGTGCAATGATAGACATTATTGATTTAAAAATTTTAATTTACATTTGTCACAGTGACGAAACTTTGCATCCATGATGGTGTATCTGAAAACATGTTACATAAAACAGATTGTATATAATTTCATAAATCTGGGTACTATAAAGTACTGGAATTCGCTTTTTAGATAAAAAAAAAAAATTTGCAAGAAAGTATAAAAATAGTGAAGAAACTATAAAATAATTTCTTTGTAACTCTTAAATTTCGATCCAAACAATATTTTCAATATTAAATTTGTTTTCTAATCCAATTTGGATAAAAAATTTTTTTGGGTTTCTACATCTGGACAATGCAACACATAATTGCCCGTGAGAAAATGATGGTTTTTAGAGGTATAATTCTAAGACATCATAACTTTGACCTTGAGATTTATTGATAGTTATAGAAAAAGCTAAGGTAAATGGAAATAGTTTTCTGTACAATGTAAATAGTAGTGAATAAGGATTGTTTGTATTAAGTGTTATTTTTAGAATAAAGACTTTATTTCCTTTTTTTTCACCTGTGATTATTTCAGCTTTGATAATGTGTTTAAATAATTTTGTAATTTGTAATCTTGTACAATTAAAAAGTCCTTCAGATATGTTTAAATTTTGTGGTAACATAACAATAGCCTTAATTTTCACATTAAATTCATGTGGAGAAAGACTTTCTTTAATACTATTTAAATATTCTGTAAAAAAATTAATACAAATATTATCTTCTGTTTTGTCTACTCTTTTGTAAGTTTCTTTATTAATACTATAATACGTTACTAATGTTCTTACTATTTTATTTAAAATTTTTTAGTTCAAAAAAGTGTATATTCCTTGTGAGATGTTTCTATAGCTTCACTTATAAAAGAATCATCATTAATAAAAATTTTAGAACATATATCATTTGTTTTCTATGTCTAAGGAATTCTAAAAAATTTAATTCTTCCTTCTCCTATATCCAGTAGCAATGAAAAAAAGTTTTTATCAATCGAACATTTATTATTTTTTGAATTAAAAATATTAAACAAAGGCCAAAAATTGGAAAATTTTATAATTTCTTGAACAATAGTTATTTTGCTTCCGTTTTTACTACTGGAAGAATTTGACAAAAGTCTCCACGAAAAATTATTATTTTATTTCCAATAAAATTATTACTACTAGATAAATCTCTTAAAGTCCCATAATCGATTTTTAACGCTTTTTTTAATATCATAGAAGCTTTATCCTGAATAATTACTTCTATATTACGTTATTTTTGTTTATCTGGCTCAAACTAGAAGAACGCACTTTCTATAGTGCTTAAGTCTAAAGGAAGTCTAAATGTTCTGTGAGTGGTCATTCCTCTTCAAAGCAGAATAAAAGCCACACTTGTCTAAGCCATTGTAATAATTTTTTTTTAATTGGTATGAAATAATAATTTAATGTTTTGGATAAAAAAGGTTTTTTCAGATCCAGCAGGACCATGGATGGAAAAATTTTTTTTCTCAAAATTGTATTATTCCTTGAGAAATGAGATGTTGATCATGACTAAGTTATGAAAACATCTTGTGAAATTTATGTTTACAAAATATTCTCTCATCATTGTCAGTATCGATACTTTTTTTATCGTTTCTGTTGGTTCTGGTAAACTAAAATCATTACAAGACATATTTTCAGAAAAAAATATTTTGTTTGAATGTAAATAAGCTCTATCTTGATCATATTTACAATCATCAATAAAAATTTTAATATAATTGTTTCAAATAATATTGCCAAAAAAATTTTCAGACATAATATGCCACGCAAAAAATTTTCGGAAAGGCAGCATAATGCTTCATGCTTCTTCAAAAATTGAATCGAATTAAATATCGTGTTCTACTAATCCAATAGAAATAGCTGTTTCTTCATAATTACTGTCAGTGATATTATTAACAGTTCTTGAATCTATGAAAGAAGTTTTTCCTACTGCTTTATTCAATATAAATTTGAAACAAAATCTTTCGTGATCTTTTGAAGAAACTACATTTAATCTGCTGAATGTAATTTTTTTTTTTAACGTTTTCATTAATTCCATTGTTTTGTTTTATTGTTGAACTAGTAGCCCCCTCGTCTCGGCTTCGCCCGAGACTTACTAAATGAAGCACCGTAGCGTGTTAACACGTAATGTAAAACGTTTTTAATTAAAAATTTTACCTCTATTTCTAATACTTCTCGGCAAAAAAATCTTATTAAAACATATTTGTTCAGAATCCATACAGCTTATTTGGTCAAGTAAAAAGCTGTAAAAAGTGAAAAAAATGTAATTATACTAAAAAGTACCAAGCATTCCTTATACCATAAAATACTCGTTGGCCCTAAAAGGCCGTTAATTTGCAGTTTTTTCCGTATAATCTATCAACAAAGCTATTTAAAAAGCTGTATGGATTCAAAACTCACAAAAAATATGTAAATAAAAATTTTGTTTTCTCTTTTCTCACAACTTTATTACCACAGCAATGAAGTCCTGTAGCTAAATCTCTACATTTTTTTATAGCCACAAAAATACAAGTTTATATTCCACCTATTTAAAAATCCGAAAGATTTAAGAGATAACTATGAGAATTGTATTAAAAAGCTTATCTCTCACTTGATAAATTCTGTACTTATCTTCTTGCGACTTTTGGCATAGTTAACACTTTTGTGAGCCCTAGAGGCTTTTTTTTTTAACTTAATTAGGTTGTAAAATATTTGTCAGCAAGGTAGTTCGACCTCCAATGACCCTAAAAAGGACCAGTAAGCTTTTTAAGTGAACGTTTTCTTGACTGAAATTTCCAGCAAACGTGATTGCCTGTATACCTCAGGATGATCTTTTCTGGCCTGTTATTGTAGCACCACACTGATCAGGAGGGAAACTACAACGTTTGAAGCTTTGAAGCTTGTTCTAGAGTTCTCCCCAACGTCTCCTGGTATAACGTTGAAGACGTTGGTGTCTAAAGCACCTTTTTTTTTGCAGACTCAATTGTTTTGGTGATCCAAGGTGGAGAGATTGGTTCGTGATGCTTGCCCGTTGGAGGCTGCTCCGTTGACTCAAGTTTATTTTTGCTTTATAGCGGTTCGGTTCTTTCAGCGCAGACCTTGGAAAGGATCGGTGATTCAGGTTGAATGCTTAAAGTCGAGAGGGTAGTAAAGGGTCGTTGGTCACCAGGATTCCTAGCCTTGCGCCGAACAACTGCGCTTGTGACGGCTACCAGTGAATGAATAACTTGGTTTAATAGTGGCCGGCTTTACGTAGTCTTTTAGTCGGTAACATAACTTTAGTTTAGATAGTTTTAACGGCCAGTGGTGAGATTTCCAGTTATTCCTTATTATTTATTATTCTTAATTATGGAAAGCCAGCTGTGGGTAGTTTGACTCTTATCCTTGGAGTCTTAATGTACAGAGACCGTACTGGAAGAGAGGTATGCCGCTGACCAGAGAATATCTCGTCTTTAGGTCGTTCCCCGGATAATCAACCAGTCATCGTGAGTCAGGAAAGTGTGCCTGGAGAATACCTTATCTTTAGGTATGCCGTTTGGACGACCATTAAGAAGGAGGCCGTTGTGGCTGCTCGTACTTTCCAGGGCTGTCTTCCCTGGCTTGCATTAAAAATTGAAAATTCTCTGACGGCTCCAAGCCAAATGGTTGTATAGCCACAAAACTCTAAAGCGTTGGAGCTGGATGTGCGTTGGCTAGATACGTCTTCTGGTATTTCCCGGAGGCGTCGACCTTCTGAAGCCCATTTTTTCGTTTTTTTCGTAGCATTCGGTTGTTTTGGCAATCTGGGGTAAAAACCGATTTATTTCGCTTGTCCATAAAAAAAAAAAATGTCATTGGTAGCTGGAATGCCCAGCTGCTGGACTAACGACTTTGTTCTTGGTGTACTGCCGATATACGAGTACGATAATTGACAACTCGATGTGGCATCTTACAACTACTCTTCACTATCTTTGATTGCGGGTGGCTTTAATTTTGCTTTGACGCTAACTAGCGGATCCTACTAAACTAGGGCGCAAAGCTAGCTTATTTTAGCATTACTTTAAGCTTATTTATCGCTATTGTTCTCAAAAAAAAAAAAAAAAAACTACGCTTAAACCATCTTGGAATCATTAAGAATCAGTCTGCAAAATTTTATCAAAATCGGTTGAGTCATTTTCGCGGTTAGTGATTACAACGGTTTTAGTGACTTTTATGTAGTTGTAAGAGTTTAAAATAAGGTTTTACTTTCCCCTGCTCCCCCCCACCTTCCACTCCGCTCCCTTTTTTGTTATGACTTTCTTAGTTTTACCAGATTCATTAAGACTTTCAATAAGTTGTCTCGCTTTTTACAAATACAGTGTTTTAAGATTCTCTAATATCTATTTCAATTTTTTTTTGTATTGAAATATTTTTCTGTTAAAAATCACGTTGGAAACGCTGATTTTTGCTTTTCTTTATTCGAGGTGGCTTTGTATAAGGGTAAACGCTACAGTTGTTGATCTATCAAAACTGTTTGATTACATATTACAGAAGGTTTTGTTTGTCATAATATTAAATTAGAGCAACACATAGATAGTTTAATCTCATGCATATGGTATTAATTACTAAGATTACATTAAATTAAAAAGTTGATTACAGTTGACATTGATCTTATGCAGTAAGATGTCTCCCGGAGCGCACGAGGGGAAATATTATACATACATAATTTATGCTAATTCTTCCACAAAGAGTTTTTTTGGTGAATAAGTACGTTTTTTAAGTAAAAACGCTATCAGTAAATTACCTAATTAAGAGGGCGCTGGAATCACCTCTTTTTGAATGTTGCTTTTTTCCGAAAATGTAAACGCACTCCCAACCTGTACTGATAATTATACAAGTAATTTTGTTGTTTTCGTATGCTTATTTATATCAGTATAACTCAACTACAATTAGCGAGTGGAGACAGCAGCAGTATTAACTAAACAACATAATACTTGTCCAATTTTTAAATATAAAAATTGAAACTACAAGTAAGACTTAAAAATAAAAATAATAATAAATAAATAAATAAATTAAGTACTATTAAATCTTTATAAATATATTCCTACCCTTAAACATAAAAGATGTACAATGTATTGTAATATTCTTTAACCCACGACAGCACGTAAGCTACAGTTTGAAGAAAACGAGGAGTGCTTGATTAATAAATTTTAGAAACATTTATTGACACGTACAGGATCCACAGCTCATTTAAAAAAGGGGGACACTAGAAGGAATACTAAAGCTCACCAAAAAAAGTCAAGGGCACATCTCTCTATCTACATAAACTTTACCACTTTTATTGAGAATTAGCAGCCTGTTCTTCATATTACCTTAAAATCAGCCTAGTAATCATTCCCCATCATAAAACATCTATGTCCAGTATTTTTTTTAAATGCCGTAGTCTTCCAAATTGTGTCAAACCTACTGGACCATATTTTTTTGCCTACTAACAATTAATTCTATCACTTTTAAAGGCTTTACAAAATATCAGCCTAAAGTTTATTTTGAAAAAAATTAGAGTTATAACCTAACCAGGAGGATAGTGCGCAGATCATGCAGGGGTGAAGCCCCACATATATATATATAGCTGCTGCTGCTAGATTTATTTATTACAACTATTACTTAGTAGGCAGATATTTATAATTATATAAGATACTTTCTTTTAGTAATAAACTGTTAAATATTTGTTGCGAAAATTTGTATGGAACCTTTTACGTGATCCAGCATATTTCAAAGGCTAAAATAAACAAATGCCTATACACGTATGTATTTTTATCCGAAATAAACTAATAATTTTTGGGTCCCGCTGGATCTTTACTAGAATAGTTTTTACGATGACTTATTTCATGTAAAAAAAGTAAGAGTGCTACAGGCTTATATAAAATTTTAAAGCGATACAGGCGCTGTTATTAAAAATGTGATTTAATTATGACATTTCTATTAAGTCATACCATTAATGTTCGTGCAATTTACTATCCGTGTTGACCATCCAACATTAAACAAAGATACGAAGCATTACGAGATAATTTATGGGCTCTTAGCAAAAAAAATAGAGAGTGACAGGCTCTCATAAATTCAAGAAAAAATTGAATTACATTTGAATTAAACTTTGCCCCTGCACTTATATTACGTACAAAATAATTTTATTTGAATTCACCATCTTCAGAGTAAGTAACCGAACGTTTTGAAAAGATACGGGACATTATGTAGCGTTACGGCATCTTAGTTTTTATTTTGGGAAGTTCGAATATACTCATTGGTGAGCCAGGAAAATTGAAAAATTGGAACACCGAAATTTATTGATAGCGTGCGGAGTCCGCATGAATGTGAACTCTATCTCTCTATATATATATATATATATATATATTGCACTATGCCTCGACGTTGTAGGACCTTGAGTTCATTGTCGATTATATAAATTCAACTTCTGTGTGTGTGTGTGTGTGTGTGCGTAGCGATTTAGAAAGGCTAAACATATAGTAACATCGTTACTACGCTTGACGTAAGTGCTAATGTATACTTAAGGTCTTAAACAAATTCTTACCGTAATTTGAAAAATTCGAACGTTATTATTAGATTTAATGATAATATAATTTAATACTCAAGATTTTTTTGAGTATTTCCTTTGTATCTCCTATAGTTTTTTCGCAGTGTTGTAAATACTCAAGCAAAGTGTGCAAATTACTAGTTATTTAATCCCTTACTGACAAATACTTGGAATCTTTACAAATTCATACATTTTATTTTGTTTCTCTGACATTTGTAACTAAAAACAAATGTAGTGGTTTTTTAACAAAATACGCTTCCGCAACTTAACGTTTTTAAAGATTTTTTTATTGAATTTTTGACTAAAATGTATTATGATGCAATCAAATGCTTGCATGAATAGAAAACCCTTAGTTCATAGATTTTTTGATAATATTTCTGCATTTTTATGTAGTACCTTGTACAATGATAAAAATTTGTGAACAATAAAGTTATTTTTTACTTTCAGGGAAATTTAGATGAAGTTATGAATACATTCTTTAACACTCTTTATCAAAAAATGTTTACTGTTTTGAATAGTCAGTACAGATTTGATAATAAGTACCTTGAATGTGTGGGCCAGCATATGAAGGAAATGAAACCATTTGGTGATATTCCTCAAAAACTAGGAGTACAAATAAAGCGCTCATTTATAGCTACTAGAGCCTTTAGTCAAGCTCTTCAGGTTTCGTCAGAAGTATTAAAAAAAATGCAACAGGTAGAACGTAATAATAACTGTTAAATAATTAACGAATAACTTACAATATCTCTTCTAGCTGAAAGCTACAGATGAGTGTTCTGCTGCTCTCACGCGAATGACGTTATGTCCATCATGCAGCGGTATTAACGAAAAAGTACTTGCTTGCAATAATATGTGTGAAAATGTAATGAAAGGTTGTCTAACACAACACGCTGCACTAGATTCTGACTGGAATCAATTCGTAGGTAAGGTTATACAAACCGTTTTAATATAAACTCTTTATCAAATTTTAAGCAAGAATTAATTTGCCTATGTTTTTGAACTAACTCCAAAATAGTTATTAAAAAGTTGTACTGTTGTACCTAAAAAAGGAATAGTTATCTAACTATTAGCTAGCTGAAGAATAACGGTTAAAATCAAAATAAACATAATTATATATCGCGCCTTTTATTTATTTAACCATAAACTATTCAGTTTTTTTTGTACATGGTAATTTTTCAGTAAACTATAATAAATTATTTGTTATGCTATAACTTATAATCTAATAAAAATTAAATTTTTTATATTTAACCATCATAACTAACGTAGTTTTTTTAGTGGCAGTGAATTTTTTTTATAAAGAAAGTGTAATTTATTTAAGTTATCTTAATATATTTACTGTAGTCCAAGTATTGTATCCTATATTCACTAAGATTTAAATCTGAGTATTTTTTGTGTTACCATACAAATAATTTTCGAGAAAATTTATTGCTCACTTTACTGAATATTCTGATTTCTTTCATTTCCTTATTTTATGTGCTTTACAAGCTTAAGAGAGCAGTATTGTCGTGTATAAATTAACTCAGAAGTTGTGAATAAAAACGTGGAAAGAAGCACTTAGGAAGGTGTACGTAGAAGATTTTAATTGACTAGGAAACTGTACAGATAGTTATTCATTAATATTCACAGCAGTTAATGTTAAAATTCCGTACATAGTAGATTCATGGCCGTTCAGTCAAATCTCTCTCTCTCTCTCTCCCTCTCTCTCTCTCGCACTCTCCGCTCATGTGACAGAACTCTAATTAAAGCTTTAAAATTTGTTATCTTTATTTATAGTTTGTCATAATAATACTCATGACTATAACTCGTTCAATACTTTTGACAATGACACTGCGAAAATATTTATTTTACTTACTGTAACTTTCTATCTAGAAGATTCTTATAAAAAAAATATTAGTCAATTGCCACATAGTATTAACCACTGCATCGTTAAAGTGAATACAAACGGCATGTTACACAGTGTATTAATTATACTCGATAATGCATGGAAATAGTTAAAGATTCGTTTGCTGGATTCTACTCCGACAAATGAACTGACTTACTAATTAAGACGTAATACATGCATATTAAAATTGTAAAAAGCATATAAAAAAGTGATTTTTGATAAATTTATGCATACTTCATAATAACTTTCATGTCCTCACTCCGTATAAAACTCGTATAAGTATGTGAATAAATTAATTTCTTAATCTAATACAAATGTTACACCTTTTTTGTTAGCCCAAGACTTAGTTAGCTGAAAATTAGAAAAAATCATAATTAGTTGATTTTTTAAATTCGTTGCTGTCAGAGTACTAAACCATTTTTATATGCACTCGTTTTATTTTATTCCGATCCGAATTTGCCTTAGGACTATTCAGCAATAAAAAAAAAATTTTTTTCTCTTAGAAAATTGTCGCAAAAATATTACTATGTTAATAAGCTTTTAATTATCACATCTTGCTCTTATTGTTCTAAATTTTATTTATCTTGCCAGCACGTTTTAATATCAGAAACAACGATTTCCGTTACAGCCTAGAAAGCATTTTGAAATGAACTTATGTATGGCTTAGAAGTCTATGTAAGTGGCACATTTTATTTTCAAGCATATTGTATGAAGACAACAAATTTTAGGAAAAATAAAATTTACCTAGACACATAATAATCCGGCTGCTTTCATTGAGACAAATCGATGTAGAGGTTTAAAAGTATCTGCACTAAATTAAGCTAGTAACATTAAAATAAAGTAAAATTTTAACTGTATTTCTGGAATACAATGTTATTTTTTTTCAAAGCAAAGATTCAGCAAACCACATTTATTTTCCTACAATTTTTCTAACGGCAATATAATGAAGTGCTCCATGATTTTAATACATTTTTTCTGTATTATAGGTTTTTTAGTTACTTTTTAACGCGTTTATTAGTTACTTTCATCACGTAAATCAGTGAACACAGTGTTTACAATGAGCTTCTGCCCATAAGACATAGTCTCCTTTGTCAACTGACCAAACTTCATCCCACTTGTCAATTAATTCAACTTTCAGTTAGTCTTTGCCCAGTTCATAGAGAACGTCAGTCTTATAAAACTTCCAACCTGAGCGTTTCCTTGAAAACGAAAATGCTTTAACGATGAGCCATACAGTGCAAGTATCTCCAACAATAATTTATTAAAGAAATTTGAAATAATTACTCGATAAATTATCTTACTAATATATAAAGCAAATTTGCTAAAACTGTTGTAATCGCTAACCGCGAAATCTACTGAACCGATTTTGCTGAAATTTTGCATACCAGTTCTTGACACTTCTTTAATAGTTTTAGTTTAGTTTTAATCTTAAAAAATTTAATGACCATAGCAAGAAATGAGCTCGAAGTTTTGCAAAAATACGCCAGATTTTCACGTTAGTTCAGTACGATCCACTAGGTGGCGTCGACATAAAATCAAAGCTTCCTGCAACAGGATTGAATAAGTGTGGTTATAATATGCCGGAGCGTCCCTAAAACTTTCGCAGTCGTCAACCGGCAGTACATCGACCTGGATCGAAACAGTTGATGTAAGTTGTGCAGCTGGATATCCCGGTTACCAACAACAGATTTCTTTAATGGGCCAGTGACCTAGGTCTACTTCCATCCTAAACCTCCAGGATTGGTAAATGCCACCAATAAAAAAACATTCTAACGGATACCGTCTCCAGTGAAATACCATGAGACGTATTTATCCAGAGCACAACCTACTCTAACACTTAAGAATCATACGGCCGTTCCACCATTCATCCTGGTGTCGTCAGAGAATTTTATACTACAAATACAAGCCAGGAAAGACAGCCCTGCGGAGTACGGGCAGCCACAACGGCTTCCTTCTCAGAAGTCGCCTCAACGGCATATCCACAGAGAAGGTATTCTCTAGGCTAACTTTCCCGACCTACGATGAGCGGTTGGTTATCCAAAAAATAACCTGAAGACGAGATATTCTTTGAACAGCGGTGTACCTCCCTCCATCACGGTCTGAATACACAGAGACTTCGAGGGTAGGAGTCCAGCTACGTGCAGCCAGCTCTTCATCATCAAGAATAATAATAATTAGTATCTGGATGTTTCACCACTGGCCCTTTTCAGGACCATTATAAGTACTTATGTTCCCTACTAAATAATCAATCTCAATGGTTTTTTTGAGAGTCACCTAAGTTTCAACTACCTTGCCAACGAATACATTTTTACTACCATTTCCGGAAGCAATTCGTCGACTAAAAGGCTATGTTAACTAAAGACGGCCACTATTAAACCAAGTCAGTCATTCACTGGCAGTCCTCATGAGTGCAGTTGTTCGTCGTAAGGCTGTGAACCCCGAAGACCGATGACCCTATACTACCCTCTGGACTCTTAGCATTTAACCACGAATCACTGATCCTCTCCAAGGTCTGCGCTGGAAGAACCTAACAGATATAAAAAAAAAAAATTTTAGCCAACGCGACAGTCTCCAACGAGCAAGCATCACGAACCAATCTCCCCACCTTAGTTACCAAAACAACTGAGTCTGCAAGAAAAAGGTGCTTTAGACACCGACGTCTTTGACGTTATACCAGTAGCCGTTGGAAAAGATCTCTACAACTAGCTAGAGAAGATCAGCCTGAGGTATCGAAGCAGTCGCGTTTGCTGGAAACATGAGTAAAAAAAGAGTTGACTTAGGAAACTCACCAATTCTCTTTAGGGCCATTAGACATCGAACTACCTTGCCAACAAATATGTTAGAACTTAACAAAGTTGACAAAAAACACCCTTTAAGGCTCACAAAAGTCTTAACCATACCAAAAGTCGCTTAACAGATTGAAAAAATAGCCCTTTTTGCAAATTATACGAGATAAACTGGAAATTAACGGCTCCTTAGAGCCAAGGATTGTTTTATGGCATAAGGAATTCACGGTACCTTTCAGCAAAAATATTTTTTTTTTTAATTTTCACAGCTTATTATTTGACCAAATAAACTGTATGGAGTGCGAACAAATATGTTTTTAACAAGAAGTTTTTAGTTTCGAGAAGTGTCAAGAATAGATGTAAAATTTCTAACTGAAAACGTTTCACATTACATGTCAGCACACTACGGTGTTCCATTTAGTAAGTTAAGATTTTAAACTCCCAAAAAATATGTTTTGAAAACAAAAATTTTTTCTTGTATCCCACAACTTTATTACTAGAGCAACAAAGTTCTGAAGCTTAATCTTTACATTCTTCATTGCCACAAAAATACAAATACATTTTGTACTTATTTAAAAATCTGAATTTAGATCCTTAAAGATTTAAAAAATTACTGTAAGGGTACAATAAAAAGCTGATCTCTCGCATAATGGATTTTTTATTTGTCGATTTTAACGCTACTGTTCCAACCTCGATAAATTTTCCGTGGCAGTTTCTTAATGCCTGAAATTGTATTCATTAGATTCATTTAAAGTTTTTGTTCCAATTCACCCTCTTTCGACTTTTGGCATGCTTAAGACTTTTGTGACCCCTAAAGGCTGTTTTCTGTTAACATTGTTGAGTTCTAATACATTTGTTGGCAATGTAGTTCGACGTCCGATTACCCTAAAAATACTGGTGAGCTTATTAAGTAATTTCTTTCTTGACTGAAGTTTACAGCAATTGTGACTATCTGAATACCTCAGGGCGATCTTCTCTGGCCTGCTATTGAAGCTTCAGACTAATCGGAAGAAAAATCACAAAGTCCGAAGCTTTGGAGCTAGTTGTAGTGCTCTTTCCCAACGTCTCTTTGTATAACGTCAAAGACGTTGGTGTCTAAAGCACCTTTTTCAGACTCAGTTGTTTTAATGATCTAAGATGGAGAGATGGGTTTGTGATGCTTGCCAGTTGGAGACTCTTATTGGCTTAAGTTTTTTTCCTTCTTAGCCGTTAGGTTTGCCCAGCGCAGATCTTAGAGAGGATCGGTGATTCCTGGTGTAATGCTTAGAGTTGAGAGGGTAATATAGGGTCGTCACTGGGGTTCCCAGCCTTGCGACGAACAACTCCGCTCGTGACGTCTGTCAGTGAAAGACTGACTTTGTTTAATAGTGGACGACTTTACATAGTCTTTTAGTCGATGAATAACGTTTTCGAAAATGGTAGTTAATTGCTTTTATTGGAAAGGTAGTAAAAACTTAGGTGGCCCTTAAAAGAACAGATAAGATTGATGGTAAAATAGTGAAAGTAAATACTTATATTGGCCCTGAAAAGGGCCAGTGGTAAAATTTCCAGTTATTCCTGATATTTATTCTTGATGATGGAGAGCCAGCTACAGGTAGCTTGAGTCTTACCCTCGGAGTCTCTGTGCACGGAGACCGTGATGGAGGGAGGTACACCGCTGACCAAAGAATATCTCGTCTTCAGGTTTTTTGGATAACCAACCGCTCATCGTTGGTCGAGAAAGTTAGCCTAGAGAATACCTTCTCTGTGGATATACCGTTGAGACGACTTCTGAGAAGGAAGCCGTTGTGGCTGCCCGTACTCTGCAGGGCCGTCTTTCCTGGCTTACATTTGTGGCACAAAATTCCCTGACGGCACCAGGCCAGATTGTGGTACAGCCTCATATTTCTGAAGTGTTGGAGCAGATTGTGCTCTGTCTAAACACGTCTCCTGGTATTCTACCGGAGACGTTATTGGTTAGAACATGTATCATTTACATTCTTGATGCAGCTTGGAGACTTGCCAGTAAACGACGGCAGAAGTTTTGGAGACCCTTTGGCGTATTATAACCACACTAATTTAATTTTGTCGCAGGTAGCTTCGATTTTATGTCGACGCCACCTAGTAGATCCCACTGAACTAACGTTAAAAGCTGGCGTGTTTTTGCAAAACTTTGAGCTAATTTATTACATATTTTTATTAAATTTTTTAAAATAAAAACTTTCCTAAAACGATGTAGGAAGTGTTAAGAATTGGTATGCAAAATTTCAGCAAAATCGGTACAGTAGTTTTTGCAGTTAGCGATTACAACAGTTTTAGCGATTTCGCTTCATATATTAGTAAGATAATGCTTGACAGAATAAAACACTTGCTTGACAACAAATAACAGATATGTTACAGCGTTGTATAGAACTAGAACTCATTAATCCTATCAATATTCCAAACATCAATAAATTCACTATCGTAGAAGAAATTAGACCAGTATTGACATTAAAAAAAGATGCAATCACAGAAAACAGTAGAGACTCGTACCGAACGAGCTGCTTAGTAATTTCAATTGTAAATTGTATGCAAAGAATTGAATTGATAAGTTCAGTAACTAAACTTTAAAAAGACTTAGAAGAAAGAGCTTCTAAGTCTATTTCCAAATGGTTTTATGGAATTAAACAACCATTTCTTTTATAGGTGATTTGTACATCAGATCCCAGATTCAAACAATCCAATTTAATAACCAGTTGGTTATGCATGAACTAGAATACGAAAAAAGTAGTTACAAGAGTAGTTCTGTGTCCCCTTTAGTTGCTTCCCTAGATCCAGTGGTGGAGATGGTTCAATACTGCGTTAGTGGTAAGGTGGGTACTATAAGACGCTTTCATACTATTAAACTGGGTGCAAGTAATATATATATGGGGCATTCTTTTTAATATTTACCCCCCTGCTGTCTAAAAATGGAAGCAGCTAAAAAATTATAATAAATCACAATTTTGTAGCTTAAAGCCTGTAGTTTACGATAATGAGTGGCTCTTTTTGAAAATAAAAAATGGTGGCTGATGGTATGACTCTGACTGTCGATGAAGACCGCAAAAAATGTTAAAATAAGCAAATATCTTGAAATCTTATCATATTGCAATCCAAAAAAATGTGTAAATATGTTTGTTTTTGGTTGTTTTAGTAAAGTTAAGCGTATGCGTTTTAGTATAAGGTCACATTTTGGTTCTTACCTCAAAAAACAGCTGTAAATCGTATTTTTTTGTTAAAATATTTCATGTAGCCATCGAGATAAGTACAAAAATATTTCTTTTATGCGAATTACCTCAAATAAACCTTAATTTAATAAGGTCATCAGTCTGTGACAAAACAAAATCTGTCCGTAACCTAAATAAACAGTCATTAACGTCTATTTTGCTAGTATGAGGGCATATCGCAATAAGCTCATCCATCAGATGGCGCGCCTGAGTGATTCACGTGAACTAGTGTGTCCATATATAAGATGGTGCTATATATAGACGACATATAACACCATCGTGTATATAGGTACCCTAGTCGACGTGAATCGTTTAGACATCGTTGCGCCATCTGATGGATGAGCTTTTTGCGATATACCCTCATAAACTTTATTTATCGTTCTAAGATAAGTGACACAATAAATTTTGTGCGAGATGAACTGTAAAAATTTAGCCAGTGAGAATTTCAACCATACACATTATTATATAATACTAATAAAATATTATACACCCTTCCTCAAGAGATCCTGCGAGTTTTCCTGCAGGATCTTTTGGTATATGGACTAGAGAAAAGTTCCCTTAACTCAAAAATTGCTGCATGGTTAATTTCAACTTAATATGAACAATACTTGATTAATATAGGAATTCAATTTCCAATAGTATTCTATTGCAATTAAAGTCAAAGTACTAAATTTAATTTAATTAAAGTACTCATTTGTGTTCATCAGATTCTAAAATATTAACTCAATACATAGCTTCTAAATATACATTATTTAATCATTCATTTAAAACTATAGGACTTAATTAACAATTTCCTTATATTAAGTATTACCTCTCTAGAGTATGTATTATTTTCTAAATGAGAAAAATTTTTTAGTATTTACTAACCACGTACCTCAACTGACACCACGCTAACTACAAACAAGCCAGCTAAATGAAAGAACGCCGATAATCAAGAACTCACGTGTGTTATATATATTGTTTATGTTCACAAACTTTTCTCAACCAGTATATATTCGACAGAATTATATATTTTTACAAGTGCTGTTTGTTGTAAGTATATTTTGATTGTACATGTAAATCTACAGGCCCGATTTGATAAAAATGCGGTAAATTATCCCATGATTATCGCTTAAGTATAGCCGTTTTATATACATACATTGATTTACTGTATACTTAAGTAGCAAGCACTGTGTAACTTGAAGAGAAGCCTGAAGATAAGCTGTCAGCTATTACGCGAATAGTTATTTGGAGTAAAACATACAAGAAAAATATATGTTCTGCATTGCTTACCTTTTTGTTGTACCCTAAAATTTTTATTTACTTTGAGGTTATCCTAATATTTACAATTAGAATTAGGTATTGCAATAATTAAATTTTGATAAAAACGTCCTCTAAATAGAATCATTTACTTGTGTTTTTGATAAGTTCAAATATTTTTTTAATATTTAAATTTCTGATTTGACTTCGATCTGCATCTTATAGATTTGTTGACTGTTTCTAATATTTATTGATTCTTATAAATTTTCTTACAACTAATTAAAACAATCCACTGGAGGAGAAGAGGGTGATACCTAAAAATGTTGTCCATAGCTGATATTACGATACAGTCTTTCATTTTCCATTAGACCTCCGACACTTTTTGATACAAAGTAAAAATTCCAGATTTTGACAATGGCAGATAAGATTCATCGTGATCGATTCAGAAATCCATACGCAGATGAAGGAGTACAGCCACATAAGGGCTCAAACTTAAGAATAATTTCATTAGATTTATTTGAAAAAAAGCCCAATCTGCCAAACGATAGTCATGTATGTAATAATTGTCGATTGGGGCGTTCATTAAAACGTGCAAGTGATAGATCAATTGATACTATTCGTGCAAATGCAGACATAGACAGTGATGATACAACAGAAATCGATCTTAACAATTCTTACGACTATTGTAAAAATGTGGATGATGTTCAAAGCTTTTTCTTCAAGAAGCAGGAGAACTATTTCAAGAGCTAAAAAATAAATTTTCAGGATTAATAAGTACCGATCAATTGAAAGTTCGAATTCTCACTTTATGCCCAGAGTCCTGGAGTATCAACAAAATAGTAAAAGTTTTCGATGCAACAAAATATTTAGCAAGAAAAGCTAAAGAACTTAAAAAAAGTGGAAGGATTTTTGGTGAAACAATCACATCAGTACGAAAACGTATATCAGATACTCACATGATGACTATAAATAATGTTTTTAATCAGGATTCCATTAGTAGAACTATGCCTGGAATGAAAGATGTTGTATCAGTTAGAATTTATGACAAACGTACTCATTTTCAGAAACGTCTTGTAATGTTTGGCCTAAAAGAACTGTTTAATTTATTAAAAGAGGCACATCCCGATGTTTCAATTAGTTTTAGTGCTTTTGCAAAACTGCGACCCAAACATTGCATTTTACCAGGAGCAAGTGGAACTCCATGTGTGTTTGCACTATACATCAGAATGTAAAGCTTCAATTAGATGCAATAGATATAGTAAACATGACGAAAAATTTTGAAAAACCGATTGAAAATTACAAGGATCTTTTAAGTTTGATTGTTTGCAAAAATCCAACAAACTCATGTTATTTAAATGATTGTCAAAGTTATCCAAATATTACACAGTTATCAGATATGTCGACTGAGGCCTTTAGAAACTTTGGTCTGGAGCAAATACAATATAGTACATGGACAGCAACAGACAGAGCGACATTGCTGACTGTGACATCTGATGTTAGTGAATTTATCGACGATCTGTGTTATAAATTACAAGTACTCAAGCCGCACTCATTTATTACTAAAATGCAGTCAGAATATATAAAACATATTAAAAGTAATATTTCTAATTACGAAGTAGTTATTATGTTTGATTTCTCAGAAAATTACTTCTATGTTTTGCAAGATGCTTTGCAAGCGTTTCACTTTAATAATGCACAGTGCACAATTTTTCCCATTATATGTTATTTCAAAGAGAGTGACCAAATAAGACACAAAAGTTGAGTTTTTTTATCAGGTAGTACAAGACACGGCAGTGCTGCAGTATTCACTGTACAAAAGCAACTAATTCCTGAAATTAAAAAACTAGTGAAAAATGTTAAAAAGATAATTTTTATTACAAGTGGTGCGAAACAACACTTCAAGAACAAATATCAGATTTCAAATCTCGTCAATCATGAGCACGACTTTGGTGTTCGAGCAGAATGGCACTATACTACAACTGGTCACGGGAAAAGTGCGTATGATGGAATTGAAGCCACATTCAAAAGAGAGGCTTATCGAGCTAGCCTAACGGCTAAGCCGACAGAAGCAATACTCAAGCCCGAATCTTTATTTAAATGGTCGAAAAATCATTTTAAAAATATTGAAATATTTTATTTTAGTACAATTGAACATGATAAGTCCACGAGATGTTTAAAAAAAAGATTTGATGCAGCTGTTCCTATACCAGAAATACTGAAAAATCACCCGTTTAAATTATTGCAAAATGGAAATCTACTTATGAAAAGATTTTCAAATGAGATTGGCGGTATTGAATTTTCATTAAAAAATAAAAAGATTGTATGATATAATCGTATTAGATTATACTGAGTTAAAATACAATAAAGCCTTATTTAATGCAAAATTCAGCTTTTCCTTGATTTAAATTTGGAATTAGCGATTTGTAGATATCGTAGACAAAAAATAGTTAACAAATTCCCTATAATTTATGAATTATCTTACAATCTTAAAGCATTAAACATATTATCTAAAGTTTCTACCTTACCAACTTCATTAATTTTTTATCGTACAGCTATTTATTCCTTAAATAATAAAAAAAACATTTTGCTCGTTATAAGCTGATACTATGATAAATAAGCCTATGTCAAGTTTATTGAAATTAGTAGCAAATTGAGAGAGAAACGTTGCAACGCGTAATCATAAAATTAATTTAAGTTTATATTTATACTGTGAATCACATAAAAAACTTATTGTGTAACTTATGTTACTTACTTTAGGGCGATGAATGAGATTAAATAATAAATCACGATGAATAAATTCTAAAGTCGTAATACTTAATATAAATGATTTCTTGATCAAGCCCTATTGTTTTTAGTAAATGATTAAATTGTTTATGCAAGGAGCGGCGTTGGCTCAGTGGTAAGCGTGCTTGTTACTGATACAACGCAGTTCTAGGGGTCGTGGGTTCGATTCCCTGTGAATGCAGATTTTTTCAAAAACTGTTTTCATCGAGAAAAGTTCCTGTGTAACCCCGACTGTTTTGGGGCGGATTTTTCCGTGGAATTTTCCTTCAGAGTAATTCCAGAGTTTTTTCATTGCCCCGCAAGTTTTTGGGCCTGGGTGAATGCGAAACAGTGTTAGGGCTATATGTAGGGATTAGCGGACCCGATGCCAGGCGTCGGGCAGGGATCGCAGGCCTTACCGGCGAGGAGTGGCCCCTGAAATACGGGGCTTCTCCGGGGATGCTAATTAGCCTGGATCCGATGCTTCGGCAGAGAGCACTGGCTTAACTGGCGAGGACTAGACGTCCTGGAATAATGCAGTCTTCTCTGGGGAAAGACTACACAGTGGTGAGTGGACCCGATGCACCATCGGTGCAGAGAGTGTCAGCTTAATTGGCAAGGTGTTCCACGGGAGAAACTCACACTGTGCCCATGGATTTAGGTAGGATGCGAGAAAAAAGGTTTAGAGATGGGTGTGGCAATACACCCCACACATAGGTGGTGAGTGGGTGGCCCCCGCGACTAGGCCAAGTAGGCTGTCGTGGTAACCCGGAGTAAAAAAAATAAAATTAAATAATGTATGCATAGAAAACATGTATTAAGTAAATATTGTAGTATCTAATGAGCACAAATAAGTACTTTCATTAAATTGAAATATAGTACTTTGATTTTAATAGCAATTTAATCCTATTGGAAATTTAACATTTTTATAAATTGATTATTGTTTATATCAAGTTACAATTAACAATGTTATCATTTTTGAGTTAAGAAAACTTTACTCTAGTACAAATTCCAAAAGATCCTGTAGGAAAGCTTGAAGGATCTCTAGAGTACGGGTTTACAATATTGAATAAGTATTATTTTTTATTGTGTCTTGTTAAAATTCTTACTGTTTAAATTTCCACAGTTGATCTCATACGAAATCCATAGTGTGACTCATCTTAGTACGATAATTAAAGTTTATACTAGCAAAATAGACGTTAATGACTGTTTATATAGGTTACGGACAGATTTTGTTTTGTCACAGACTAATAAACTCATTAAATTAAGGTTTATTTAAGGTAATTTGTATAAAAGAAATATTTTTGTACTTATCTCGATGGCTACATGAAATATTTTAACAAAAAAATACGATTTACAGCTGTTTTTTGAGGTTAGAACCAAAGTGTGACCTGATACTAAAACGCATATGCTTAACTTTACTAAAACAACCAAAAAAAAAACATATTTACACATTTTTTTGGCTTGCAATATGATAAGATTTCAAGATATTTGCTTATTTTAACGTTTTTTGCGGTCTTCATCGACAGTCGGAGTCATACCATCAGCCGCCATTTTTTATTTTCAGAAAAAGCCACTCATTATCGTAAGCTACAGGCTTTAAGCTACAAAATAGTGATTTATTATAATTTTTTAGCTGCTTCCATTTTTGGACAGCAGGGGGGGTAAATATTAAAAAGAATGCCCCATATATATATATATGTATATTCTTATACTATATAGTGATTTTGGAGTGTCATTCTACATAACCCCCCTCCACCCCTCCTAGGCCCCTTCTCACCCCCCCTCTTCTCTAGAAAAGGGAAAGTTCTAATAGTTTTTACGTTATTTTTATTGAGTTAAATTTTTGTTTAGCCCTTCCCTCTACCCCCTCCACCTCTTCCTCAGCTTCCCGCTCGATTTTTATAAGCCCCTGTCTGAATGAGGTTAAATTTCATTAGTTCATAGCTTAGGCCCCATTTAAAGTGAGTGCAGCATCCAACGGCAAAGGTCGGTAAAAGTAGGGAAAGGTTAGATTGAGGTCTGCAATGAGCGCCACAGGCTATTGCTTACGTTTCCTAACTTTTTGTTTATGCTGCTAGGTGTTCCTCTTTTGTGTATAGGTATACAAAGTAGTATCAACAAGGGATAGCATTTGCTAGGAACGTGAACCAAAAGTAAGAACACGTTAGCAACAGCTTGTGGTGCTGATTGCCTACCTTTGCCTAGACTTTGCCGACTTTTGCTTTCAGCTGCTTTTGGTTGCTGCACTTACTATAAATGAGGCCTTATTTTGATTTGGTTATAATTTTGTGTAGCCCCGCCTTACCCCTACACCCAACTTAATGAGCCAATAACTGTATTTGCTATATGTATGTGATTTGGCGCTACTTGTTACTTTAACACATATTTTTATGAGAATGTAGAGAACTTTTGTCGACGGTGGCCGCTTCAACTATTTTGCTCCATAAGATCTCAGGATTGCTGCAATATTTGTTCTAGCTCTCTTCAACCACATTACACCTCTCTCTTAATAATTTTTTTATCTATATATATATATATAATTGTTAGCAGATTTACATACTACCTGTAAGGTATAGTGCTATGGAGTGACAGGTTAATTTTTTTCACTAGTTCTCAAGAAGCTTATTCATTGCATTATTGAGGATGTAGTAAACATGTAGCATATGTTAAACGAATAATTTTGTAAGTTTTTTATTATTTGCACTAATCTAAGAAGATATCATACTATTTATGTATTTAGAAGTGATTATTTTATTGTCAAAATGTTAAATAATTAGTAGATGTGCATGTGGTAGTCCACGTTTTTGGAATCTTATGGTATAAACATAAATTATTATATTACTCAAAATGTTGTTACGCGTTATATCGTCTGAAATTAATTGTAATTTTGGGTGCAATAGCCGAACAGTTGTTTTTGGTATATGGTTTGGCACTGTTTTTTTCGGAAAGTAAGCCAAAACCGTTTTCAATTATTTTTATTTAGAATTGCACGTTTCTATTTCAAATTTCTAGTCTACCGCATTTTCTCATTATAGCCATAGCATCTTACTGATGTTGTTGCATATAACGTGGCCCTCCAACATATGTCGATCGCAATGTATATACGTCTCCAATTTTTTATTTTTTTTTCAAAATATTCTTATATATTTTCCGCGCTGTTTTTACAGCATTTGATAAACCTTTATAACATTTAATTTTGAATTTTTCAACAATATCCTTAAAATAGCTGAGGTTCTTATTTTTAATCATAAGGTATACATGTACAAAAACTGTTGAGTCAATTTTCCGACTTATTATAGAAAGCTAAAAAATGTTATGTTTATGCTGTAGGAAAATGTAGATAAGTAATACTGTAGCATAGTTAGATAATTTGGATTGTTATTATTATTATTATTGTTATTATTATTATAATTATTATTGTTATTATTATTATTACTATTATTATTATTACTATTATTATCATTATTATTATTATTATTACTATTATTATTATTATTATTATTATTATTATTATTATTATTATTATTATTATTATTATTGGTTTGTTAGTATAAATCAGTGCCCTCCGGTGAATTTGGAAATTCAATGTGATCAGTGATCCGTTGGGGGCGAAATGTGAGAAAATAAATAAATACAAGTGAAGTGTATTTAAATTTTTTTGCGTTGATTTATTAATGTGCAACGTTTCGCTGACAATATGCGTCAGCCTCATCAGGCTACAAAATTAAAATTAAAAACACACAATGAGTGATCTGGTAGGCTCAAACACAAAATACAATAAATTTTGATGTAACAATTCGGTAACTGATCACTGATCACTTTAAATTTCCTATTATTATTATTATTGTTATGATCAGAACAAAGTTTAGAGTAATTAGTATTTCAGCTTATATCACCTGTTGGAAACATTACTGAAAATACCATTGGATCAACAAAATAGGAGAAATTATTTAGATTATTTGTTTTAGATATTTTTTGTTATATTTTTAGGATAGACTCACAGATTAAAATTTTCTGGTAATTCTGAGTCTGTAATAACTATTGCTCTACATTCGACAGTTAATAATTTATTGTAGGTATGTCTTTTTTTACTTGTTATAAAAAAACCATTATATAATTATAAATTCTTTCTAACATAAGCAATTTCATTGAAATATCAATAGTTTTTAGCTGTAGAACTTTTTTTCATAAGAAAAGTCAGGATTTTAATGTTATTTTTAATTAGGTTATTGTTTCTACTTGAATTCAATCCTATTTAAATTGCCACTTAATCGTTATATGTATATAATTAACCATATTTTGTTATTTTGCTCTTATCTAATTTGATAGTATTAGATACAAGGTGACAAAGTTATTCTTGAATTCTTATGTTACAAAGAGATTTACCTTTTTGATTTATCTAATTGCTCATAAAATATGCAAAACAAAAAATGTAACTATAATATTAGATCAGCATTCTAGAAGTTTTATCATAAAAAACAAATTTTACAGTTTTTTGTAATATTTACTTAGAGGACTCAAACAAATTCCGGCATTTTTGCAACAACTATATTTCTTACGTTTTTTTGCCCAAAACATTGCTAAATAATACTCACATTCGTTACTCAGTTTACCATAGCAAAAAGGTTCTATTAAGAATTTATTTTTATTTGTTGCACTTATACAATTACAATTCTTTTTATGATGGTTTTTTACTGTACTTAAATTTTTTTGTTTTTTTTTTTTCAATAAATCAAGTGTATAATTTCCTGAAATTTTTTGTACGTCCAGATTTTAACAAGTTATTAAAGTAAAAGTACTAGAATCAATGTCACTAGGAAATGATATACTTAATTGTAAACTAGAATAATTACCAAAAAATATAAGGTTACTTAAATCTTACTCATTATACTATAATGTACATTTAAAATATTTGTACATGACATTAAATTTTATTTGCAGTGGCAAAAATTCTACTTTGTGACATAAGATCAAAATATTTATTACGGAATATTTCACTTTTAAAGTTATTATTTACAAGAACGTAGTTTTCATAATATGCTACTTATTGACAATATGTTTGACCATTATTAATCTTACTCTCATATAATAATAATCATGATCATACAAAAAATTAGAAAATCTCTGAATAATTCATTTTCGTCACTTACAATAACTATTCCATCAAAATGACTTTCGAATTTTGTAATTTCATCGTCATTCTCGTTCAAAGTATCACTGTTTTTTGTTTTGTTTTAATTTCTTAGTTGGCTTATTATTCTATTCAAATTATTGTTATTATTAGAATTTTAATATTCTAACATGTCATGATGACCTGAATCAAGGTTTTTTGTAAAAAGTATAGTCAATTCTACATTATTTTAAAAATTTCGGCATTTATTGATTTTTTTTTTTTATTTTTAAAAAATAATGTTACATTAACTTTATAAATTTCAACAAAAATTTTGATTTAGACATTTTGTTTTTTTTTAACTTTAAAAGGCAAGGTAAAAAAATAAAGTAGTTAAATGATTTTATAAAATAGAGGGGTTTTTGTTTGGAGCACGCTGGGGCTAAGCCCTACTAGTGTGTGTGTGTGTGTGTGTTGTAGGTGGGTGTGCGTGTGCACATATGTGCGCGCGAGTTAGTGTATGTATGTATTAGTTGGGCTTCACTCCCTCCGTACGACAACCCCAAAATTATATGTTATTCGATGTTTATTCCGGTGATAAAAAATTAATTTTCATACAATAAGGGTATCTGTCCCAATTATGGATCCCTTCAGAAAAATTTCGAGCTCAACTTTATTTGGTGTCTAACGGTCAATAAAACTACACCTTGTATAATAACGTACGTAAGTCGTTTGATTCTTTTTTAACATAAAATTTTTTTTTTACAAAAAGTTTTGTTATTTTTATTTTAATGATGAAACAAAAAAAAAAAATTTTGTCTTTAGTACGGACCCCCTAGATGGACTGTGAACCTATCGTGGTCCCCCCTATTACGGACCCTGCCCATAATGTGGACCCCCCAATGATGGACCCTGTCCATAATGTAAAAAAATATTTGTATGTAATTAAATAAACATTTGAGATTTATTTATAAGTACTTCTCACACTTTTAACAAAATATATGACTAGGCACTTTTTGAGATAAGTTTTCAAGAACAAATTTTTATACAAAACTAATTTTGTGATAATTACTATGACTTTTTTTATTATAATAATCTTATATTTTTTATGACTTTGTTATGGTTAGTCTTCTTCGTGCGTTTTTTAAGAGGTATTTTTTGTTGTTTTTTCTTTACTTTTAGAATGAAAACAAGAGCTCGAAGTTATGAAGTTGAAGATTATGTGTGCACTCAATACTGGCGGAATAAAGGGTCCATAATAGAGACAGAGCCGATAATTATGGCTGTAATGTGGACCCTCTAATAATGTATATAAATATACTTTTTAGGAGTATTATTTGTTTTTATTATTTTTCTGAAACTCTTATTGATATATTAAACAATTTTTTGAGTTCAAATAATACTCTTAATGTTTTATACAGCATTTCAAAAATATGAGTATCTTAGGGTTTTCAACAAGGCATGATAAAGAAAATAGTCAAAAGCGTTGTGTAACTTTTTAATATATTATTTTAATGATATAACATTATTTAAATGCTATCATTTGTCATTATTATGGTGTATTAGAGAGAAAATAACAACTTAAAAAATAATTCATTGTGCTATTGAAACACTCGTTTAACTTATCATTGATAATGCAATAATGGGTCCACGATAGGGTCAGGGTCTATAATTGGGACACATACCCTACGTATTTGTGCAAACATAAGACAATTTTTGCTGAAAACACGATAGATAACCCTGTTTTCGAGCCTGTTCCAATTTTGAAGAGTGTAAGTTATAATCACAGAAATCTTATTAAGAGGTTAATGAATACGCGTGAATTAGTTTTTTTCTTCAATAAATTTATTCGATAACGTAGCCTACAAAACTTAACGTTAAAATTACCGACATTTAAATGTTATTAATACGTAGAAAGTAAGGCTGCATCATAAGACTACAGTGCCTTGTTAAATCTCTTACTAAAAATCATAAACAAATGCATAATCCACTATCTTATAACGAGTTTACTACCTTGATTACATACATTGATTAAACGTTACGGTAATATCGTTATACTTTTTCCTTAGCGATAACAGCTTTTTTTTTATTTCTCTTTCTCTTATTTTTCATTAACAACAACGTCGATAATAGGTCCACTACCTGCATCGTGCCCCTCAAATTGATACCTTTGATTAGTAGTACTTAGTGGCATGTCTGCTTTATCTCTCTCTTTCTCTCTCTCTCTTTTTCCTTGTGCTGGTAGACTAAGGTACATGTGTTGTCTCTCGTTTGCTTCAAGTACGGTGGTAGAGATAATGTGTGCTTATACATAACTCTAGAGTATTTAATGGTATCCTATATAAGTTTTAATCACACATACGTACATAAGCTTATACACTTGCTTATATATACATAGCAAAGAATATAGTAAGTTCGATATTGAAAAACTGTTGGTGGTGACGATATTTTTATATGATTCGTATAATACTTATAAATTATATATTTTCTATAAAAAAATAAAAAGTCTGGGTAAAAGACAAGGAGAAAATTAGAAAGTAAAAACAGAAAATCAGTTTAAAAAAGTTGATTTTTAAAAACCACTATACATTACTTGGTGAGCAAACTATTTAAAAAATTAAACGTATCTTTATAAAAAAATATACAACGAATTTTGTCTAATTTTTGTTTCGATATTTTAAAGTTTCTTGCAACAATCTCTGGCAGTGATGAAGATGACTTAGTTAAATCTATTAACAGTATTACTCTTGACTGTTAA
This sequence comes from Copidosoma floridanum, assembly GCF_036245765.1. NCBI lineage: Eukaryota > Metazoa > Arthropoda > Insecta > Hymenoptera > Encyrtidae > Copidosoma > Copidosoma floridanum. The sequence goes on along the minus strand of NW_028321893.1, from coordinate 17,805,398 downwards.
AGAGATAGTCTATCAATACTAGGTGACGTTGTTTAATCAAATATCTCTGCAAAGGAGAGAGTTATAGATGCTGGTGATTGTAGGGATGGCCATAGTTTAAGCATGGAATTTTTGTCCTATCCAGCTGGTGATGGTGGTATAAAATATAACTGATCACTGCTAGTTAGAGATGGTAAAAGAGATGAAAACCTCTCATTGTAACTCGACGGTCTAACTACTAAATTGTGCAATGATAAATTATAGGGCTCTGCAACAAAAAAATTCACCTTAACAAAGAACTTATTTCGTATTTGTTAACACACGATATAAATAAACTTACAAGAAATGATAGATAAAATTACATCTATTCATTCCAAAAACTGCATCCTGCTCGGCTAGTGGCTCTGCAAAAATAAAGAAAAATCATGTGACATAAAAAAAACTTACCAGAGTTGAACGGTTAAATGATATCTTGCTTATTTAAAATGCTGCATCCTACTTCAGCTTATGGCTCTGCAACGTATAACACGTTATCCTGGGATTACGACTGACGAGTGTGTTTTACTTTTTTTTCCACTATAACTTTGCGGTAACTATATTCAGGGAGGGATCAAGTTATTCACTGCTGTGTATGATGTGAATTGTAGCAACCTGTAGTCAAGTGAAGATGATAATATAGAATAGCTTTATTGTAAATACTTATACACACTCTCTTACTCCAGGTCCTGACCAGTAGTAGCTACACTTGGCATCACCGACACCAAGCGAATATTCTAAAACAACTTTCTTAATTCGATCGAGTATATTTATTTAATTCCATGAACAGCCACTTAAGTTACAATGTTCACGTGGCACACCACAAAGGCGACGGCCCAGCATCGTAATTTGCTGCAATATGTTAACTACGTTATAATTGGCGTTTTATGTGTATTTACACTCGCGATAGGGGACTCAGGTGGACTCGAATAATCATTAGGGCCAGGGATTATTATAAGGGACGACTGCTTTTAGACTTCACAACACACAGCACCAAAACTGCATACGGCCACCTACCAGAATATCACCTGTGACGATCTTCTCAATCCTTTCAACGATGCTATCCGTGTATGATTGCTCCCGGGACACCGACACACTGACAGCTGTCGTTTACGGATCTATTCTCTTAACATCGCAAACACACAAACACACAAATCTCCAGGATACGACTAGGAAGCACGGAAAGGGAGTCAGACCAAGCTCTATAGTTACTCTGAACGCTGTGGCCTCCGGGTTTTACACCGGGATTTCATACATTACAGCAAGCCACATGCAGGAGAAAAAAGCTACATATGAGACTTTCGCCATTTATTGTCGGTGACAAGGGCTCTGTGATGTCTCTGGATGCATTTCCAATTTGCCATGTCTTGAACAACAGAAAAAAAAAAAGAAAAAAAACAACAAATTTACAACAAATAATCATTGTAGAGCTCTTTCCTAACGTCCTATGGTATTACGCCAAAGACGTTGGTGTCTTAAGCACCTTCTTTTTTTGCAGACTGAGTTGTTTTGGTAATCTAAGGTGGGCAGATTGGTTCTTGATTCTTGCCCGTTGGAGACTCTCTTTTGCTATATTTTATTTTTCCTTTCTAGCTGTTAAGTTTGCCCAGCGCAAACCTCAGAGAGGATTAGTGATTCATGATTTAATGCTTAGAGTCGCGAAGGTTATATAGGTTTACTGGTCCTCGGAGTTCCCAGCCGTGCGACGAACGACTCCGCTCGTGACGTCTGCCAGTGAATGATTGACTTGATTTAATAGTGCTCGGCTTTATATAATCTTTCAGTTGACGAGTTGTTGCCAAAAATCGTAGTAAAAATATATTTGTTGGCATGGTAGTTTAACGTTTGATAGCTCTAAAGAGTACTGATGAGATTAAAAGTTAATTAGAGAACGTAAACACTTTTGATGGCTCTAAAAATGGCCAGTGGTGATACTTGTAGGTATTCTTTACTGTTATTTTTGATGATAGAATGCTGGCTGCAGGTAGCTTGACATTTACCATGGATACCGTGCTGCAGGTACAGCTGAGGTACGCCGCTAGTCGAAGAATATCATGTCTGCGGGTCGTTTCCCAGATAACCGCTTACCGCTGGTCGAGAAAATGCGCCTGGACAATACCTTCTCTGTGGGTAAGCCGTTGGGACGACTACTGAGAAGGAGACCGTTGTGGCTGCCTGAACTCCTTAGGGTTGTTTTCTCTAGCTTGCTGTTTAAAAAGAATCTGCTCTGACAGCCCCAGGATGGTTAGAAGAATTGCCATGAAACCCTAAAATTCTGAAGCAGATTGTGTTTTGGCTAGTCTCATTTTCTGGTGTTTTGCTGAAAACGTCATTAAAAACACCTTTTCATTAGTGGCACTCGTCAATATTGGTGAATTGGGATAGAATTTGACGTAAGTTGCTTGTCCAATTAGAAAACAGTGTTGTCGGTATTTGGGATACCCAGCTGCACGACTTTTAGCTCTTTACTTCATGCACTCCGAGTAAACGACTGTAATATTTGGTTCTTTGCTCGGGGATATAACAACCAGACTTGCTTAATTCTATTGCAGGTAACTTCGAATTTACTTTTTCGCCACCTAGTAGATCTTATTGAACTGAAGTGAAAAGCTAGCGTGTTTTAGAAAAAGTTTAAGCTTATTAATTGCTATTGTTATGAATTTTCTTAAGATACAAACTATATATAACTACATATATTAAAACCATCTAGAAAGTGTCAAGAATCAGTATGCAAAACTCCAGCAAGATCGGTTGAGTAGTTTTCTCTATTATCGATTACAACGGTTTTAGTGACTTTGCTTTATGTAATAGTAAGATGGTAAATATTAATAAGTATTGAGCAATAACTGTAAGTTTTTACATTAAACTTCCACCTCCTATCGTTAAAAAAAGCTTGTATAAGTTTTTAAACTGCTTATCAATAGTGCCTTAAACAGACAATTTTATTTGCTTTACTTCCTACTTGTGATGATTCAAAGTGTCTTTGTAGTTACATACAATATAAAAATAATTATTCGCTATGCGCCTATGTCAGGTGGCGCCATTGAGTGAGAACAATTGCCCCTCGCTAAGATCGCCAGAATGCATGGAGTCTTATAGGAAAATTTTTAAATAAATTAAAAAGAAGGTCATTAAGAGTGAATGGACCAAATGAATCAGTGATTTGAGTGTGTCTTATGTTAGTGTACAGTTATAAATTTTGTTAGGTGTTGCTAAAACTTGTTGCTGTACATTAACATAATACACACTTAAATCACTGATTCATTTGGTCAATCCATTCTTAATAAACTTTTTTTTAACTTATTAAAAAGTTTTCCTGTAAGGCTCCATACATTCTGGCGATTTTAGCGAGAGACAATTTCTCTCACTCAACGGCGCCACCTGACATAGGCGCATAGCAAATAGTTGTAGTGTCATTTCCTGTTTAGTCTATCCTAAACTTATTTCTAAATTCGGTAATTAAAATAACATTTCAATAAATGTATATTTTTTTAAAAATGAAAAAAATGTATTTAAAACATAACCTCTTCATTTCACTGCAGGAAAAAAATGTCAATGTGTTGCTCATAGAAAGTCTTATATGGATATAAGTAAAGATGAAAAACTAAGATACATTAAAAAGTACAAGTGAGGATGGAAAAATATAACAAAGAGAAAATGTAATAAAAAAAGTGTTTAAAGCAAACGCGAAAAAAATTAAAAGTACAAATAAGTGTAAAAAGTGAAAAAATAGCAGAGGAGAAAGTAAAAAGTAAATAAATAAGGTAAAGTAAAAAGATTAGAAGAGACTAGTGAGAACATGGCAGTGAAAAGAAAATGGAAAGTAGATAATAAAGAAAGGTTAATGGTGAGCGGAAAGACAGGAAATTAGGAAAACAGTGTTTAAATAGTAATTAAGCAGTGAGAAAAATGAAACGATATGGCGAAGTCTGAGAAAAAGTGAGGTTAGAAAAAAATAGAGGAAGAAAAAGCGGCAACTTGAGAAAGTGATCGATAAAAGAGGTAACTTCAAAGGTAGATAACAGTGGCACCTAGTCAGTAGTTAGTAAAGAAGAAAGGGCAGAGAATATAGAGAGAGGCCGATAAATATGGTTCCTGAAAGCCCGATAACAGCACACTTTAGTAAAAAATAAAACCAGAAGTCTGCACGTTGGGGGAGATTTGTAAATTAAAGACTTAGGTTGGCAAGGAAAATTTTTACATATCTGATTAAGGTAGTTAAGGAAGACTTCCACATATTTGATTGCGATAGGTAAAGAGATTTTCGGATTTATTGACGTTGGAAAGACAGTAGTACACAAGCAAACAGTTTGATCAACAAAAGTGGCAGGAAAACTAACTATTATTAATGTGACTACAAGAAGTAATGCAACTACTAAACACAAGGAACACACCTTGTTAGCTTTTCTAAAGGAAGTCAAGAGAATAGAAAGTTGGACTAGTAGATTGGACTACAAGATGAGCAGGTTGAAAAAAAGTAAGACAGTATGATTAGTAGTCTATAAAGAAAAGAAGAAGATTGGAAAAAGAAAAAATACGTGTAAATAAAAAAAGGCAACAGTGGGCAGAAGAAAAGACGGCGTTAGAAGAGATATTAAGCAAGTTGAAATGTGATGAATAAAGACGAGAAAGAGAAAAGAAGATTGAACATTGTGATCAAAGGAGCAAATATTAAAAGAGAGAATCTAGGAAAGAGTGTGGAGGATTTCATTGAACAAAAAATTAAAGTGAACGTCAAGGTAGAGAAGGAGAAAATATACATAAATTGGATATATGAAGATGATGGTCAATTGTAAGTGGTGTAGGTATGATGAATGAAAAGGAGAGTTCACTGAATAAAAGAGATGGAGTCGAGAATAGCAAGATAGAGTAGCGGAGAACAAAAAAATAGAGTGGCAAAGGGAGTGAGAAGAAGGAATGTCAGGATTTGCTCGTGGAACTTTGTAGGAGTGTTAAATAGGACAATGAAGTGTGTAAGAACTTGAGTGATTTTGATGTGATAGTGTTAGTGGAAACGTAGTTAGAGCGGTACAAGTAGAATAGTGCAGAGAGTAAGTTATCAAAAAGTTTTGAGTGGAAGTGTATAGCAGCGACAAGAGAGCATAAAAAAGGTAGAGCAAAAGCAGTAATAATTTGAGGAATTAGTAAAAAGATGTAGAGCAGAAAAATTTAAAACACGGAAAGATAATATAATAATGCAGGAGATCAAACAAGGAAGTTAGGAGTAGAAGATGATAGGAGTATATAGTCATTATGTAGCAAGGACAATGGAAATTATAGAAAGAGAAGATTAACTCGAAAGAAAGAGGAAGTGTACTAATATTGAGAGATTTCAACGCAAGAACTGGGAGAGAAGAAAAATGGATTAATGAAACGAATTGTGACAACAAGGATGTAATGATATGAAAGTCAAAAGACAAAAAAATAAATAAAGAAGGGAAAAAACTAATAAAAAAACTACAGAAAAAGGATGGTGTATAATAAATAAGCAAAAAGGAGAAAAAGGAGAACTCACACACGTTGATAACAGAGGGGAATCGGTAATAGATTATGCAATAGAAACTCAAGAAGATTTAGATCCAATAAAGAAAATGTAGATAGAACAAAGAATGGAATCGGATTATATGCCATTAGAGATGTACTTATAAGACGATGGAGAAGTAGGAACAGCAGAAAAAGAAGAGAGGGTAATAGCAAGGAGAGATTGGACTTAAGAGTTGATTGATCAGAATGAAGAAAGGTACAAGTAATGGGAGTGGAAAGAAGATGTCAAAGAAAGATGGACTGAACTAAAAGAATTATCAGAAAGTGCAGTGCCTAAAGTATGGAAACTTGGAGATAAGAAACGGTACGATAAGAATTGGAAAGAGAAAAGAGGTATTAAGAAGAATAATAAAGTTGTGGAGAAAAAATAAAACAGAAAAAAGTTATTACAAAAAAAAAGGGAGTACAGAAATTGGTGTAAAGCAAAAAAAAAAAGGTTTGAAAGATTATAAGGAAAAAATATAGAAAACACAACATCGCAAGGTTAAGTGTAAAAGTATACAAACAGGTTCAGAAAAAAACGAAAAAATAAAGTAGACAAAAAATTACAGTAAAAGAGTTGAGAAGGTATTTTATGGAAAAGTTAGCTGGAAAAGATAAAGAAAAATCGTGAGAAAAGAGACAAATAATAAAAAAAAAAGGACTAATACAGAGAATCAGGAAGAATTGAGTGAGGAAAAATTTGAGAGACAGATTGCAAGGTTAAGAATAGGAAAATCACCAGGAGACGATAAATTAGGAAGTGAGTTACGAAAGTACAAGCGTAGAGAAGTAAATGCAGCCTTTTAGGAACTAATTTTAAAAAGTATGGGAAAAAGGAAAATTACCACAGCAATAAAAATAGGGGGTGATATGCCTGATTCACGAAAAAGGTGATAAGTGGATGAAAAATCAAGCAAAGCGAGAGAAAAAATATTTGCCTGTTTTATAGAGTTAAAGGAAGCATTTAATAGAGTGGATAGGCAGGTATTAAATTAATGATTAATAGAGATTGAGGTGAACGAAAAGTTGAGAAATAGAATTATGAATATCCATAGAGAAACTAGGAATGTAGTTGAAGTAGGTGAGAAAGAATCCAAAGAAAACTGAACACAGAAAAGTGTCAGGCAAGGATGTCCATTGACCCAAACGTCATTTAATATATATCTAGCGGATTTGAAGGAGGACTTAAAAGAGAGAAAGTGGGAGGATGCAGAGTTGGTAATGAAAAAATATATAGTTTGTCTTACGTGGATGATATAGTATTACTTGCAGATAGAAAAGAAGAATGAAAAGAGATGTTAAAAAGATGTTAAAGGTACCTGTTTAATGAAAAAATGATTTCAAGTGAAAAAAAAAACAAAAATTTTAGTGTTCTGAAAAAAGAAAGAGCAAAAGTAAAAGGTGGAAGTGAAAAAGTGAGAAATTAGAAGAAAAAAATAAATTAAGATATCTAAGTTATACAAAAAATGAGAGGAACGATAGATATATAGAAGAAAGGAAGAGGAAAGCAGTAATCGCCATAAAGAATGCTTAAAGCATAGGGGAAAGATTATTTAAGAATAGCTACAAAAGAAGAAGGAAATTATCTACAGTACTAATGGAAAGTACAGCGTTGTTTGCCGCGGAAGATTGGGGTTTGAAAGAAAAAGAAAGGCTTGAAAATGTACAAAGTAGATGTATGAAATTGATATTTGGACTAGATAGCAATACGCCAAATTATATAGTGGAGGAGAAGTGTAGATTAGAATAGATTAGTACAAAGGCCCTTAAGAGAGCGTTAAAATTCGAAGAAAAAATTAGAGACTTAGGAATAAAATTAACAAAAGAATGCATAAGAAAACAGGTAAGGACAAAGGAAGAGAGGAAAAGAAAGAGAATTATAAAAGAAAAAACGTTACGTAAAAAAACATAGAAGAAACAAGATTTATGAAAGGGGTGGAATTTAAAGAAGAAATAAGAGAAAAAATACCAAAGAACAAGGAAAGAAAAGAAAAAGAGAAAAGAACGGAAAAAATAGAAAATGCTCAGTACAACAAGGTATATAAGGATAAAAGAACAGAGGAAGAACCAGAACATTTAAAAAAGGGTATGCCATTAAAGGATAAGAAGTCAGTAGCAAGGTTAAGGTGTGAAAATGAATGTAGAGGTAGAGAGTTTTGGAAAGAAGATAAGGATAAGAAGTGTAGATTATGCAAAGAAGAAGAAGACCATAGACTTATAATAAAGAAATGCAGAGATACAAGAAATGACGAAGAAATGGAAAAAACTTTAAGTATTGATGCAAAAGAGATAGAATTACAAAGACGAGTAATCAGAAAAAGAAAGAAAACAAAAAGGATTGAAAGGCTAAGGAGAAGACTGAAGAAAAGTTACAGTAGTAAAGAGAAAAGAAATATTAGTGAGATAGGTAGGAAAAGAAGAAAAAGAATGTGTCGTGAAGAAAAAAAAAAGATAGAATATAAAAGGACAAATTAAATAAAAGACTTCTTTAATATTAAACATTGTAATAATTACATTTTTTTTTGTTTTTGTTGTTTTTGTTTTCACTGTTTTATACAATTCAATGATAAAAGTAAAAAAAAAAAGTTACCGTATATGTATACAGAAATAAATATAATTTAATATAATAATTATGTAAAAATTGTATGGAAATTATAATGGAACCCCTTCAAACCTGAAAGGGGTAGAGTATAAAATAAAAAAATTAAAAAACAATGACGTAGAATAAGGTCAAGAAGATAAGGGAGAAGAATATAAAAAAGAAAAAGAAGGAAAAGAAGAAGATGAAAAAATTCGAGATACTGATTATTATAATTGTAAAAAATATCATTACTTTACAACTGATGGAAAATTTAAAATCCATATGGTTTAGTGCGTTAACGTAAAAAGTGACGTGAGTGAATTATGATATTAATATTTTAAGATTTAAAGATAATAAGAATAAAATCTGACAACATTCATAATTAATGCAGACTGCAAATGTAATTACAGTCCATACGTATTCAAAAGAAAGCTATATGGCATCATAAAACGCCTAATGTGGGATCTTACGTGATGTGTTGTTTTGACGATGGTAAATTACAGTACATGTGCTATGGACTAGTACACCAAAAGGATAAAGATCCGGCTACTTGATTCATAATAAAAATTCGTGATCTTGCCTTACACTTATAAAGAATATATCAAAATGTAATAACAATGAGCTGCTGGCTGATAAAGAAGATATTGAATTTATATGTGGACCTATATCATGTATGTGAAAAAGCAATAAGGAACATAAGAAAATTAATGGTCGTTGTCATTCAACCGAAAAGTAAGAGTTATTTTATTTTCTTCTAATAGTAGAACTTTTTTCTTTCTAACATTTTTTTAATACAAGAATGTACTTTTTGTTATTAAGGTAAGGGGGTCAACACACAAAGAATGCAATCTTGAGTACCGAGGCTCTATTAATTCCCACAGTTTTTCACAATTTCATAAATTATTATACACATTTATTAATACAACAAATTGTTACTTGTTTTCGTGAATAAGTACAGTTTACCCTACAATAAAAGAAAAGTATATTTTTCCAACCTTGGACGTTTTTGAGAGGCTGGTACGCCCTTGGTAGGAAAAATAGGATTCGCCACATAAGTGCCGAAATGCTTCGCAGATCCCTCGAACCGCAAAATATCCCCGGAGACGACGACACTTATCCGACAAAAACTAATATTTTTTACCAAGTATATTGTAACTTAAGCATTTCCTTCAATGTCATCGTTTCATTATATATGATTCTTTATTTTGGTGTATGAGAAATCCAATACAAATACCCTTAATATGTTAATTTCACGTATTTGTCAAAATATGAGCATACTATAAATATCAGAAAATGTGTTACTCTCCATACTTGTCGGGCAGCTTCTTAGCTTGCGATTGATGTCGTTAATTGACAGAGGTCCATTCAATTTCCTTGTCCTTCCCAATTATATCGACATTATTTCCATCGAAAGATAACTTTTAGTGTCGATTACATGACAAAAAAAGCAATCGTTTCAAAGCTGGCGTTATAAAAGCTAATATTAAATTTAAGGATTATATTGACTGTCTGCGCGATATGAGTAAGAATATTAAACGAGAGCAATCAAGTGTTGGATATCGTCATCATATAATTTGTACTAAGAAACAAAATAAAATAGATCTCAGTTCCGACGATAATAAGCGATACATTTTTACTGCTTCTACCGATACATTACCTAGGGCATGATATAGGGCATATGATGGATACAGAAATTATACAAATCTTTTTTTTTCTATCTGCACTTAATTTTCTAGATTGAGACTTCACATATTGCTTGCAAATCACTACAATTATTCACAGCACGAAATGCACTACAATAGTACTCGTACATATCAATGTATCAATCATTTATCATTATGACACCCATCATATTTATGCTTATAGATTACATAAAATGACAAAGATAATAGACACCATCGTCAGTGGACGGTGCCTTAATCTTATGATCAAGGGGTCTGTAAACAAACAGAATTTTAACAGCTATTATAACTATACAGCACGGCTCAAGCCTCATAAGAGCAGCCCTGTACTGCTCCATACAAAAGCTATGAGGTCATATACTATACACCATGAGAGGCCGCTGATGCAGCTACATCATTGAAGATGGGACCCTAATTGATGCTGATGAATACCATATGAGAGGTAATACCAATATTGGTACCTCCTAAAACGTTAGCGAATGAAAGACCCTACAATGTGCCTATGAGAGAACAAATATCTATCAAGCAGCAGCCGCCTATATCTAGAGCAGTACAGTCTAGATTAGATAAAAAAACTACCTTGATCAAAATGTGCAACGAAGAGGTAGAAATACTAACTCTTCACTTTGTAAAGTAAAAAGTACTAATAAGAAATTCATGTGCTAACAAAGAAACCTAATAATACTAATAACCTGACAAAGTTCTTTAAATATTCGTCCGGTAAACAAGATACTTATTTTTCCCGCAAGCCTCAAGACGGAAAAAAAATTTTACCTGTTAACACCAAGTATTTCACAGAAGATGAAGCTATAGCGATGTAGAAGATAGTTAAGCGTTGCATTACAACCCAACAAAAAGAGCCTAACGACATTACCAACACTACTACAACGAATATGCAACTAGTTGTAGACTTTTTAAGCGGCACGGTCCGAAAGTTACCACCAAGGCTCATGATAAAGCTAACGGTCGCAATTACGACTGACGATTATACCAAGTATCTGATGACTTTTGGCCCAATCAATGATATTAGTTACATGAAACTTCAAGCCACAAGAAATAAGAAATAGAATTTATACATGGTTTTTGTCACGTATTGCACCAAAGGAGCAAATATCATGGCATATAACGAACTTCAAAATTATGGAGTTAGGTATGTCAACAATCAACAGACACGCTTTCAAAAACAAAGCATAACAATAGATACGCCATGTGAAAATTATCTACATAAATGTGATTCACAATTGCATAGTATATTGTGTATAATCTAAATTGACATAAAAGTGAGATGCAATTTTAGCAATAAAAATGTCATCTTTGTCAAAGACGACTGGCACATAAAAAATGGAAGGTACATGCAAAGCATACTTTATTATTATTGCGATTTGCGCAGGGGGTGGAGCCCTACTAGTGTATACATAGCTTTTCTTTTTTATTAGGATGTTCTGGTTACATTAGTCGATACTATTAGTTGTAGTAGGTATATGACTCTGATGCTTGTCGGAAAACTAAAAATTAAATACGACCAATAGGTATACAAGCGAATATTGATATATCTTAATCATTGTATCAGAAGGTGCATATGTATAGGTAACGGCACTTTTTATACAAGCATTCTATATCCTCCATACATGCCCTTTTTCTTACTATCCAATATACTTAAGACTCAGAATACTAAACCACATAGTTTCTTTTTTAAGAAATTTTTTTAACAAATGAATAAGAATGAGAAAAACATCCTCCCCGGGTGCAGATCGAACACACAGCCTCCTATTTACTAGACAGTTGTTCTACCACTTGAGCTACCAAGGAGCTGTACATTCACTCGCACCGTAAGTTTAGAGAAGTTTCTCATTCTTAATTTTTAGAGCTGTGTTTCACCTAAGCTCGATATAGTAGGTATGTGACTCTAATGCTTGTCGGTAAACTGGAAATTAAATACAACCAATAGGTATACAAGCGAATGTTAATACATCTTAATCATCGTATTACGAGGTCATCATATTAGAGTCATATACCTACTACATCAAGCTCAGGTGAAAAACAGCTCTAATAATTAAGAATGAGAAACTTATCCAAACTTACGGTGCGAGTAAATGTACAGATCCTAGATAGCTGAAGTGGTAAAGTAACTGTCTTGTAAACAGCAGTGTTCAATTTCCTAAGTCTCAAAAATTGCTTACATGTTACTCTAGTGGACTGTGTGAATTTTGTTTATCTGCCGTGTGTAGAGGAGAGGAGCAGTTGTTTGAGGAGAATTGAACGTAGCACTTTCACTTTAAATAAAACGATTTATTTTAATAATACAAAAAAAAATACTTATATTTAACTGAATTTCAATAACATTAATGTCCCAAATTTTATGTTTATAAAATAAACTGTCTCCTATCAATAATATGGTTAATACAACGCAATGTTAACTAGTGTGAATATATTCTTTAAGTTCGTAGTATCACTTGTTAATTTTTACTTTCTTGTTCTAAATTATCATAATTAAACTAGTGTTAAACTGTGTTAGTAAATGTTAATTATGGTTTGAGCACTGATTTTCTCGTAAGATTAATCACACACTAGTTTCAACTTTCCGAAAATGGTTGGCCTTTTGTAATTATAGTGACGAGGTTCCTTGGGCCACACACTTAACTTTTTACTAAAAGTAAGGTTTTTTATTTATTTATTTTAGCAGCACACCATATCACGACCCTCTATTTCAAGCCCTTTTCATAAAGGACCGTGAATTAACGACGCCTTGGTGGTTAACTTTAACTTAGCAGCACTTGCCACCGGAATGATACCTTTGTCGTCGTAGGGCTCATATAATAGCGTTACGGCAATACTATAGCCGTAGAGACGTCTCTTGGGTATCACACCCGATCGAGATGTTACTGACTCAAGTACTCGATGACGACTATCTTACACTAGCGTTTTGTGTCTTTAACAAACCTTACTACACTATACAACTATACAAGAGCGGCCTTTAGACACTGACGCAATACCATTAGTAATATCCTATCGTCTTTTCCGGAAATCAAGTGATATTTGAACAAGGAGGTTGTGTGTTTGATTCGCAGTCATGGAGGATATTTTTCTCATTGTTATTGATTTCTTAAGAAAATTTCTTTAAAAAAACTATGTGGTTTAGTATTGTGTGTCTTAAGTATATTGGATATTAAGAAAAAGGGCATGTATAAAGAATATAGAGTGCTTGTATAAGAAGTGCTGCCATCCATACATATGCACCTCTTGATACAATGACTAAGATGTATCAACATTTGCTTGTATACCTATTGGTCGTATTTAATTTCCAGTTTACCGACAAGCATTAGAGTCACATACCTACTATATCGAGATTAGGTGAAAGACAGCTCCATAAATTAAAAATAAGCAACTTATCTAAATTTATAGGGCGAGTAAATATGCAGCTCTTCGGTAGCTCAAGTGGTAAAGCAACTGTCTAGTAAACAGGAGGTTGTGTGTTCGATCCACACCCAGGGCGAATATTTTTCTCATTCTTGTTTATTTCTTAAGAAAATTTCTTGAAAAAGAAATTATGTGGCTTAGTATTGTTGGTCTTAAGTATATTGGATGTTGAGAAAAAGTGCATGTATAAAGGATATAGAGTGCTTGTATAAAAAGTGCCGCCATTTATACAAATGCACCTGTGGACACAATGAGTTAAATGTATCAACATTGGCTTTTATACCTATTGGCCGTGTTTAATTACTATCAGTTGTACTTCAACAGTCGTGTCTTTTGGCTCTAAAATTAATTTGATTTTTTTTATCTGTTTTGTAGCTTTTTCGATGCGCATAGTGATAATATGATAATAGTCTTCAAAAAAAAGGACTACAACTTAAAGTAGTGGTAGGTTAACTACGTTAATCATAGTCTTAAGGCTATATGAAATTAAATGGCGTGAATGGGTTCTCATGTAAATTTCGTCCAGCAAACACACCCTTCGAACCATACGTGCCCTTTAATAGCATCTGAATAAGCACAGTAGTAGAAAAAATACAGAATGTTTTGCTACGCTGCATGCAATTAAATACAATTACAAATAAAATGGTGTTACGATTCAGGATAGGGACTCAAAGAATAGAAAGCGTCTTTTTTTTTGTTAATGTTTATTAAAAGTACAACTACTTGAATCATTTTAAGAGAAGAAAAAAATTGCAGCAGCATTCCTAGTAATCCTCCGAACACATAATAACGTATTTCTTTAATTTTTAACATAATTACTGTATCAGCTGTCAAGAGAATGTCGGTAAAGACCACCATCGACACGTTTAGATGTAAAAAAATATTTTTTACGTATGACCTACAAAGTATTGTTTAAGTTGTGTACTTGTTTGTTGTTTTTTAATCTTAAGGTACTGTGTTTAATTTTATATTTCTTATTTTGTTATTCTTGAAATTACTAATGCTGTTTTATACACAATTATTTTTCGAACATTCATTCTTCAACTTCTGTTAGAATTTGATTTTTTCTATTGACGCCTCGTTTTACTATTTAGTTTTTGTTTACTGTACTAAAGAACTGGTGTCAGCTGTCTTTCTCATTTAGGACGGCTCTGCTGCCTTGTCCGATGCTCAATAAAAGACTCTCTCTTGGCCAGAAATAACATAACACCTCTCTTCTTATTTTTTTAGATTAAAATCTAGCATTTCGATGTAATGTTTAATCTGCAAAAATCACTCATTCATTTTTTAATTTTTAATGATAATTGGTTTTTGTTTCTTTTCTTAATCAGCGCGATGATTGGATCCCAACAAACATTTTTTTGTTTTGTTTGACTTCCTTAAAGTATGTTTAAAGTTTTTGTTATGTTTTTTTATTGTTTTAATTTTTTTCAACAAATCCTAATTAAAATAACTAGAGCTCTAAGCTAATTTTTTGTGCATGAATAAATAGGTTTAACTAAAAATAGTCTTTTTCATGTCCAAGTCAATGGCAATTTCACGTGAGGAAATATCGATCTAAAAGCTTTCAACTTATCAAAAGCGAGAGATTTATTATCAAGGATGAAGAAATTAAGCTTGAATGTTAAGCTTAATTTTTTACGTTTCTCATTGTTTTTACGCTTTTGGTTCAGCGGTTAACCTCTTTTTTATAATTTTCAGCTCCCGAACGATATTTTAATCCTGAGCATCCTGACAATGCCTATATCAGTATAAGTTACCTTTAGCAGTATCGATCATCAACAGCACGATCTTGAACCTTTTGATGTTGTCCTGATTACGAATTTTGCTTTTAACTGTTAAGCCACCATTCCGAGCAAGTGCTTTAGCGCAACTCTGCACGCTGCAGTACTGTTCAGAATCTGAGCTTGCTTTACGAAAGAAAGAATTTTGAAAACCTCGATGATAAATTTTCGTCAACGCTGCTGAGCACCAGCCGTATAATCTTGCGTCCCGTAGTTTGTTGCATCCTAACCTCTACCCTCTGACACTATCAGTATAATGCTGCATGCCGCAACATCGTCTCAACCCTGAGATTTTAGCCAATTATAATGTTGAACTGACATCCTGACTACTTCCAGCACAGTCCCGTACACCCAGCACCTGCAGCTCCATCCTGTGCACAAAAGCATCTGTGCCGTCTCGAGTCTGTATTCAATGATGACGTAGAGCTAGCACTCCAAGTTGCTGTGTCAGCGCCACTCTGTGTACCACAACGCCGAGCACTATTAGCGTGACTCCGATCGCCGTAGTGACTTTCTCATTCTAGGCTTGCAGCCGATGATGACGTTGAGAAGCCACAGCAAGTAATCTGATGAAATCTTGTGAGCCAAAGCTAAGGTAGACCTACACCTGAGTTTACAGCTAATGATAACATTGAGCTCGCAGCCCCACCAGCTCAACATCACTATGAGCACCTTTGTCAGTGGTCTCTTCACACCGCAGTGCCGTCCTAGTCTCGTGCTTATACGTTATCCCAAACTCAATCTTGCGCTCGACGACGATAGTTTCACGCTGCCACTTCTAGTTCTAGTGTCACTTATACCCTAATTAATAATAGCTGCTGCGCATTTCTCTCTTAATCCTGCGATCAGCGTCATCTATTTTATCCTGAGGTTGCGGTTGACTACGATGTCAAGCCACTATGCATCAATGCCACTCAGTTAGCCACAGCACTGCTCTAGATCCAACCTTACGACGTTAAAATTACACTGTCATTTTCAGCAATAGCAGCGCAGTTCCATACGTTAAAGCGTCCACTCTGTGTTGCCGCTACGAGCACTTGTGCTAGTGAGATTCCCACCTCCCACCAGTGTGATTCCGTGTTCTGAAGCGCTGAACACTATCAACGCGATTCCACGCCTTGCAACGCCCTCTCAATCCTGAACCTATTGCTGATAATGGCGTCGAGACATGACTTCCTGCACCTTCAATGTGGTCCTATGCGCCAAATAGATTCTGATGATGATTCGTTTTTTTTTTTAACTGTGGTATTATTCATGGCTTCTACTGTGAAAGAATTGGTGAGGAGAAGGAGGGTAAGATAGGTGATTTTCCTTCTCTCTCGCAGGTGATATTTGAGAAGCAGATGTATTAGCGAAGAAAAAGAGGATGAGCGGGTGGTTTCCCTTCTCTGTCGTGGGGGATTTTTCAAAAGCATGAACATGATTAAAGAAAAGGAAGGTAAGTAGGCGTATCCCTTCACTTTTCAGACATGCCACTGTAGCAATAAATGGAAGATTGAGGTCGTGGGCTTACAGAAATTAGGCGTAAGTTTGGTTGCGACAAATTTTTAAATAAGATTTGTTATATTATGTAAAGTTTTTCAATGCATTAAATAATAAGAATAAAAAAATGCTATTCTTTACTTAAAATTCGTATGGTACAAACCTAAAAGATTGTTTAGGAAATAATGTTATGGACAGAATGTGTGTATTTTTGAGTGTTAGAACTATGCAAGTTTCGTCTGTTATTTGCTTCTATTGTTACTACGTAAATAAAAACTAAAAGTTCGTAATGCTAACATCATGTATCTTTTTGAAACATTTGGTTAATGACTTAAAAAATAGTGGGTTAAATAAAATGTAGCTTTTTTATATAATATTAGTGCAGTGGTAAAGTTTGGATTTAATTTGGTGCGTTACATTATTCATTTTTCGATGAATTTATAACAACCCGTCATGTTTCCTTATCAAAAAGCCCGTAACGCTTAAAAATCTAATACACATTTGCGAAGCATTCGGTTGTCAACTCAGAAAGTGATAAGTTAAAACATAGCTATTTTGTTCATTGTAAAAGTGCAAAAGTATAGTTTTATTTTTAATGGATGAGTCACTATACAAATTTTTCGATGAATGTACAAAAGTTCGTGACGCTCTTTTTTTACTAACAGCCCGTAACGCTATACCGAAATACATTGTATCTTAGTTTGATGTTGGATTATCGACTTGGATGGTAACTTTTACAAATGTACATGGTAAGTACATAATATCAAATTAATAACAAAGTCGAATTGTCATTGACATCGCTATTATTTCTGTTATAATAAGATTTTATAAGATCTCGTTACGCTTCTATTTTTCTTAAATAAAATAAGAAAATCGTTGGAAACGTACGAAAAGAAAAGAAAATTTTTTCTTTCGCAGATCTAAAAGGCCCCAAAAAGTTTTATTTTTTTTTGTATACGGACGATACCAAAAAAAAATTTCAAATAATTAAAAGTATAATTTTATTGTTTGTTCATTCCAGTCGTTGAAAATATGCCAGTTTTCGTAGAATTACCTAAATTTCTAATGAATTTATTATTAAAGAAGTCTGCTTTAGCTTTCACGCCCTCGTCCTTTTTTAACAAAATCAATAAGACAACCAAACATATTTTTCTACTTTTTAATAAGATTAGTCGAGATTGCACAAAGAATTTTTTTACTGTTCTTTACATTTTATGTTAATTCCCAGTGTTGTGGGATGCTTTTGAAATAAATGTTTCTAATTTAATTTCTTTCTGAGTAATGAATATAACACCTAAAGAGATTGGCGAATTAAGCTGTGAATTCAGTTTATCTCTGTATATTATAATTTCACATCCAGAGCAGTTTTCTAAACATTTTTATCAAGATCTTAATTTTATAATTAAAATATACCCTATCTAAAAGTTATAAGATCACTAATCTACACAATATACTGATTTCATATAAAATTTTTATAAATGTGTCGGTTAAAGGGATTTTTAGGATCGTTAATTTGAAATTTGTTATAAAAAAACGCAAATCGTGAAGGCACAGTCAAGATAAAGGCAGACATTTAGTCTATTCTGAGTTAAAAAACAATTTTTATTTTTCTATTTTTAATTCAGGACTATTTATTATCAAAGTTTGTACTTTACTTTTTAAAATATTTTATACATGCTATTCCGACTGAAACTTTATCTCAATCAAGTATATTTTCTGTTGAGTTTACAGATTAAAACAAAACTAAACGAAATGACCGGTCGTCATTGATGTGTTGCACACAAGCTTTTTTCGTACATTTTCTATTTATGTATCACTTAAAATACATACAATCACGTAATGTACATTACTTTGATAAGAATGAAGTAATTTTACATTTTTGTATCGAAAATACAATCCTTACTTTTACTTTCTGCAAGTTTTCTTTTTATCAAACTCATTCTCTACGGATCTGGTTTGAGTGGTAGAGGATATAGTATATATACCTTCTGTAGTATACTCATATGATTCTCTACTCAAATGCTTAGTACATTTTCTCTTCATTATTTTTTTTTCTATGATTCTAGCAGCTTTTTTGATTAGCATTTGACGGAGAATATAAATCTTTTCAATATTTAAGCTCCATAAATTAATAAATTGGACAATGCACAAAGTACGCAAAACCCGAAGTATTTCTAGGTACATAATTTAGTACTTTTATCGTTACATGGAGTCTTTTTTATACTTTAGGATTGAAGCCAGTGGTTTCGGATACTGGGAAACAGCATTTAAAAAATCTATAATAATTAGTAGCATTTATTGTTTACTACCGCGCTGATTGATATTATACAGTAATTTAAAGTATTCTCTTTTAATTTGCATTCTTTGTATTTACTGAGGAGTTCTTTATAAATGTCTGTTCAGTCCACTCTTAGCCCAATTTATATAATCCAGCCTGTGTGACACGTAATGTACTCACCTTATACACATCCTTCATTGACGCAAAGGCTAGTTTCAAACTCGTGCGATGTATTTTTTTAATTTTCAATGAAAACAGAGATAGATTATTTATTGCTATATATTGCTATAAACATAATAAATATTTTAACTGTAGTAGTCCACGCATGAAGTGTGTGATCATCTAGGATACATACATCCATTATTAAAGAGGTTAAATCCCTCGCTATAGTCCATGCGACGCTCTCTATAGTTTGGTATGTCGTTTGTCTTTCTCGCTCTCCTGTGACAACATAACTTTTTGTAGTTTTTACCTCGGTTATTAATTAATTTTTTCTTTTACTAATACTCTCGAGATGTTCAATAAAATTAAATACGATCATTATATATATATTTGTCATTGATAACATTTTCGTTTAAGGTTCATTGTTAATAAGTGAGGTAAATGCAATAGAAGCAGTTAAAAAGACGACAGCCCATAAGCCTACATGTAAAAACCAGCTAAATATGAATTTTAATTATGCGGCTTGTAGGAACTTCCGTGCCTTCAAATTTTTACAGTATAATTGTTATGACTTTATTCATTTGTACACAAATTTGTATCCAATTCTCATTGTTTATTCGTTTACCGATAGAACTACTTTAATTATATCTAAGGATTTCCTTGACTTATTTTCATTTACTTTGACGTATTACTTTTGTATTAGTATACGTATCTATTATCACATGAAAAATAAAGATTCCATTTGTTTATTCTAGTAACTTTATTTGTTTTGAGAAAAAAAATTTTAAGAACAGATTTTTCTGCTTTTGCTTACTTACAAACAAATCTTTGTAATGGATGTCAATCACATAAGAAAATAAGGTTATGTGTTTCTTGAAATTTCAAATAAAAATAGAGTAACTTACAACTAACAAGTAACTTGTAACTTACTTGTTAGTAAAGGTCTCTCTCTCCCTCCCTCGCTCTCTCTCTCTTCCTTTCTCTCTCTTTTTAAATAAATAAATAAAGTGTATTTACATGTAATCAGTCAGATCAAGGTTCTCTAGATTAATTTTGATAATTTCGAGCTTTATTTATGTGTAGATACAAAAAAATGTCATCATGATTAGAATTCAAAAATGTACGAGAGTGTGGGTAAATGTATAGTTACATTTGTATATAATCGATCATATCTTGAAATTCAATGGATAGATTATAATAAACCTTAGTTTTTTTTGTTTCGAGATACCCGTCACCTCCTATGATGGAAAATCAGATCTTGATTTAAAGAATGACTTTTTTATTTCAATTTTAGAAAGTGCACTTCCGTTCAAAGTACAAATTATGTTGTTTATAAATTTTTTGGGATGTTTTATGAAAAAAAAACTGAAATCAAAAAATTTTATACATTAAAAAAGTTTCAAGATGATACTTAAAAAATCAGGTATGTAGGTGTGCATTAGTATGAGTAGGCATATTTATATAATCAGTCATATTCCAGGATTGCATTATTACATTCAAATTAAAATCAAGATTATCTTTTCATTATTGAATGAGTATCACTGCTA
Source organism: Copidosoma floridanum (assembly GCF_036245765.1). NCBI lineage: Eukaryota > Metazoa > Arthropoda > Insecta > Hymenoptera > Encyrtidae > Copidosoma > Copidosoma floridanum. The sequence goes on along the minus strand of NW_028321893.1, from coordinate 17,784,924 downwards.
GAGAATTAAACTTAAGTTCACAAAACTAATCATTTTAAATATTAATCCAATGGGTTCTGCAACTTATATTTTTTTATTTTGTGATATTCCATACTTCGAAATTTTAAAGGTCTTGAAGTTTAAAAAATGAAAACGATTTTGTATAAAATTTAAAAATATTCTATATGCAAGGTAATAATTTTTTTATTCAGTTTTGGAAAATAAAAAGTTTTACGATTTAATAAAAAAATGTCTTATACGTACTAAGTTCACAAAAAAAGTAATTACCAATAAAAGTAGTAAGTTTTGTGACTATAAATTGGCAGCGGTTTTGAACTAAAATCAAAACTTCCTGCTCAATAAATATCTATCAAATTAAGTAGGATTATCACTCAGGAAATTGTTTTACAATGTTAGTAAAAACATGGAAACATTAATGCAACAAGTAAATAGTGTGGTCAACTAAGTTGTGTTGAATATTATACGTTTGTGAGAGAGAACAGTTTGTTAAAAAAAGTGTAATAAACGTGATGTAAATTGATTAATAATTATCAATGTAATATCGAAAAACTAAAACTAATTCTTTACTTATGTGTTAATTTTAAGTTCTCATAGAAAGTTGCAATTTTTAAAGACATCTAGTGTGATGTTTTCTTATATTTGGCTTATTTTGGATTAAGTTTGATAATTGTGTTTTGTAGTACATATATTTTTCAGTTTCATGCGGATGGCAAACACTTGGTTAGCAAAACTTGATATTTTTTGATAAATTTATATGTGTTTCTTTGCCTGGTTCTTAAGTAATCGTTGATCAATAGTCTTACATTTTAGTTGGATGATTTTTTAAATACATTCACTATATTTTGATTCCTTTGAAGTTCTTGAGTGCCCTGTATTTAAAAGAAAAAAGCAGCAGCTCAGAAATTAAGCAAGTATAAAAATAAAAAATATGAAATGTAAATGAAGTTCAAACTGTAGTTATAAAAGCTACTGAAATAGCTTCTGATTATTAATCTATATAAATTGATTACCAGTCATTTCTCCGATTCCGTTTTTCCGACTGACTAAATTCCTAAAAAATCATTTTTTCCGAATCTAATTTTTCAATAGAATATATTTTAAAAGTACACTTGCCGACCCGAAAAAATATACATCTCACTAATGTATAAATAGTCCGGGTCGTAATCTGGAATTCGTGGGAAAAATTATTTGGATAGGATTTTTTTGCATGATCTTTCGCAAAATGATCACCTAAAAACGAATTTGCATGTTGCCAGGCTTCAAAGTTGTAGGGAAAATGTTTAAACAAAATTTTTTAAACAAATTAAAAATATTGTTTATTTTGCCCTGGAAAAAATTTTTTTAGCTTTTTTGGACAATTCTAAATAAAAAAGATGTCTTGCAAATATTCTCTAAAATCAATACTTTTCGAGATATTAACTGTACAAAGTTTAAAAAACCGTGAAAATCGCCACATTCAAGTATGAAAAACAACAATAAAAATTAAAAATTTTGATGTTGCCAAAGTTCTCAAATATTCTTCAAACATCCCTTGACAAAATCCTAAGGCGTTTCTGGATGTTATTTTATTGCAAACCCATCATTTTTAATTTACAATCAAGCGTGTGCATCGTTACGGTCGGCCGCTGCTGGCCGCGGCTCTCATACTCCGTCTCTTTCCCACTCACGAGGAGTAAACGGAATTTACTGGCGCTCATATTTGATTTTAATGGTAAGTATATTATTCTTCTATAGTAATTGTGGGAATAAAAATAATTATACAATCTTTCATATTGATGAAAAATGAGGTTAACCCAACTGTTGCTATATAAACATACATGTATTTAAATAAAAAAAATTATTTTAAGTTAAGCCTGCACACGCTTAATTGTAAATTAAAAATGAAGGGTTTGCAATAAAATAACATCCGGAAACGCCTTAGGATTTTGTCAAAGGATGTTTGAAGAATATTTGAGAACTTTAGCAACATCAAAATTTTTAATTTTTATTGTTGTTTTTCATACTTGAAAGTGGCGATTTTCACGGTTTTTTAAACTCTGTACAATTAATATCTCGAAAAGTATTGATTTTAGAGAAAATTTGCAAGACATCTTTTTTATTTAGAATTGTCCAAAAAAGCTAAAAAAATTTTTTCCAGGGCAAAATAAACAATATTTTTAATTTGTTTAAAAAATTTTGTTTAAACATTTTTCCTACAACTTTGAAGCCTGGCAATATGCAAATTCGTTTTTAGGTGATCATTTTGCGTAAGATCATGCAAAAAAATCCTATCCAAATAATTTCTCCCACGAATTCCAGATTACGACCCGGACTAAAAGCAAAGTCTTAAAAAACGTTGTAATCGCTAACCGCGCTAACTAATTGTTCGATTTTTCTGAGATTTTGAATAATGATTCTCGACAATTCCTGGATCGTTTTCGTATGGTTTTATTCTCTAAAAAATTAACAACAATAGCAACAAATGAGCTCAAGGTTAAAAAAAATGCTATCTTTATGCTTTGGTTCAGTAGGACCAGCTTGGTAGCGTCGACATAAAATCATGGCTACTTGTAATCAAAGTAAATCAGTGCGATAATAATATTTTCGAGAAAAATGTCCAATACCATAGTCGTTCACTGGCAGTACCTGAAAAACAGAGCAGCAACTAGATTCTGAAGTTTTGAGAGCTTGCCCTGCCTTGTAAAAGAATAATTTTTTCAATGATTTTTTCACGTTTGTTAGTTCTTCTGAAGTTATATTTATGGTATTATAAAATTTTTTAGTTCCTAATTGCTCTGGGCGAACGCTCTAAACTTCAGACTCGATACAGAGCTTTTAGTTATGCAGCTGAGTATCGCGGCTACTGACGACACTCTAACGGTTTGCGATGGGCTGGTTACCTACGCTGATCTTGGATCTGGATCGCAAAGATGTCCAAGTGCCATAAAAACAAAGGCGTTGTAAATGCTAGCATCCGTCGCATGATACCAGAAGACGCTTGACTAAAGCATAACTAGCTCCAATGCTTAAGGGCGTTGTGCTCATTCTTTCAACCAACCTGGTGCTGCCGAAGCATCTCTTGCTACATCAGTAATCTGAGGAGAGTAACCTTAAAGAGTTAGGACAGTCACATCTTCTGGAAGTACCATCAGTCTTTGACTAAAAGTATAACAAAAAAGTATAAGCACTGGCTCTTTTCAGGTCCATCATAGATCTTTACGTTTTCTAAATCACTATCAATCTCATCAGTCTTCTTAAGGTGGCTCCAGTGGTCTCAATGTTAAAATTATAAATAACCCAACCAAGGTTAATAAAATTGAATTATATTCTTTGAATTCCCATCTTTCTATTCGTATAAAAAAAAATTAAGGTTGACGATGAAAATTGTAAGAAATCATGCTAACAAAATCGTAGTTTTAAGACGGGTTGGATAGGAAATGCAAGCTCACGCGATATACAACCTACTGCTGCACTTATATAAATAACCCGTAAGGTGTAAAAAACATACTATCTTGTATTTATTATTACGCAGTTTTCGATGACATGAGAAAAGTGTCTTGTTATCGAACAAAATCTTTAAATAATCGGAGACTAAGTATACAGTTGCAAGTGCAAGTCAGCTCTCAGCTGTCTGCATTCTGCAGAGTACTTATATATAGGTATAACTACTCTTGAACTTAGGAGCGTACCGTAACAGTTCACCAATTAGGGCAACATAAAACTTTTTTGTTTTTTTATATTAACTCACTAAAGTAACAGATAAAATGTAGAATATGGCTTACAACAGTCTCTACGATAATTTTATACCATATTTTAAAGAAAATAATGATTAATTTTTAGTCTCCCCATTTTGATACGGCACTAGGCGCTGGAGCCACCTTAAAGGCCATGTAACGCTAAATCATCTGGTCAACAAATATACTTTTTGCAATTATTTTTGAAAAATGTTTTAAAACTGATTCCGACAACTATACGTCCACTAATAGACAAGATAAAGCCTGCCACTTTAAAACCAAGTCAGTCATTCACTGGTGGACGTCACGAGTAGAGTTGTTCGTTGTGAGACTGGGAACCCTGGCCACTAGTGACTCCTGTTTCCATTGTTTGCTCTAAGCATCCAGCCAGAAATCACTGATCCTCTCCAAGGTCTGCACTGGGTAAACCTTATAGTAAAGCTGTAAAGAAAAAATAAACTTGAGCAAACATGACAGACTTCAATAAGCAGGTGACAAGGACCAATATCTACCTTCGATCACCAAAATGACTGAGCTCAACAAAAGAAAAAAGTAATTTGGACACCAATGTGTCTGACGTAACACCAGGAGACGTTAGAAAATAGCACTACAACTAGCTCCAACGATTCAGAGCAATGTAGTTTTCGTTCCGACTAACAAATTCATTACATCTTAACAAAGTTGGGAAAAAACAGCTATTTAGGGCTCACACAAGGTTTTAACAATGCTCTAAGTTGCAAAAAGGTGAATTATAAGAAAAATTTCAAATGCATGAAACGTTTACAATTTTAGACGTCAAAAAACTGACGTAAATTTATTAAGATTTGAACAGCTGTGTCAAAATAGACAAATAAATAATCCATTAAGTGATAGATGAGCTTTCCATTGCAACCCTGAGATTGATTACTCAAGTCCTCCAGCTATTCAAATAGGTGGAATAATATGTATTTGTATTCATTGTGGCGGTAAAAATGGAAAGATAAGATTCCAGGACTTTTTATCTCTGATGGTAAAGTTTTGTAATTAGAAAAGAAAATTTTAACTGTATATTTTTATCAGTTTTTAATCTTAACAGCTTTCACAAACAGTCCTTTTCATATTTTACAATGTGAAAAACTGTAAATTTACGGCCATTTTTTAAGGCCAATAACTATTTTATAGCGTAAGGAATGCATGGTGCTTTTAAGCATCATTACATTTTTTTAAAATTTTTTACAGCTTATTATTTGACGAAAGCTGCACAGATTTTAAACAATAATATCTTAAATAAGATATTTTTTTATTCCGAGAAGTGTCAAAAAACATGCATAATTTTAAGGTATTGATAAACTAAAAATACATCCCATTATTCAGTCTGCTTTTTAGCAGCTCTAAATGCGCACAATAGAAGTCCGGTCGGTGTTTTTCTACGACAATACGAGAATGGTTAAGTTAACCTCAGCATTCATCAAAATTCGGTAGATAAGTGTCGTATGTTACAGCAGAGTATTCCAACAGAACTAATGGTTGTCCAGGACTAGGATTATTTGTGACGGCTCGCATGGTACACTTTGTCGGAAGTCCAAACCTTTTGCACTCCCAATATTGTTTTTCTCCAATACCTTTTTCATAGAAAAAAACAAAACCATTAAGCAAAAGCTTGTTTCCGATGATTTTAGCACTCATTGTAAAAAAAAATTTGTTAAAAGAAAAGGTATAAAAGTTTAAAAAACAGTGTAAAAGTTTGTTTGTTGAAACGTGTGAAAATAGGTTAGCAAATAAGTAAGATAACGACGAAAATTCGAAAAACTTTATATTTATTTGTAACATTTAAAAATCGATAAAAATGAAATCGCTATATTGGTCATCGGAATATTTAAACCAGGAAAATTTGTCGTTCGCAGTTTCGTGTACTCAAAAAAATTGTCAGTTGGATAAAGAGAATCGGAAAAATGTACCGAATAAATATGATGGCAGATACCTTGTAAATATAGCATAGAAATTGGAAAAATTGAGTTATTCAAGAGCGTAGCTGATAATACCAATACATACTAAGGAAAAAAGAAGGGGAGCGAATGAAAAAATAAGGGGTAGGGGAGTCCAAAATATTGACGGAATAATTCATTTTTGTTTTAAAACTATGATTGTTTACTTCAGTGATCGTAATTTTAATGACAATGATAGCTCAGTGCAACGACTGCATTATTTCGACAGCCAGTCACACTTTGGCTTTGCACTTTTACTGCTCTGCGGTTGGCTGTCAAAATAACAAACAATAAACTGCCAGTGTCACTAGAATAAACATCCACATATTTACTACAAAATTTAAATGCACTGTTAATATTTTCAACACAAAAAAAAAATTATAAAGTTAACGGGGATATTTAATATTGAACCAAGCTTATGGCAATATAAAAACGAAAAAAAATGTGAAGATTTTTTATTTATTTAAGTGTAATTGTTGTATAGAAATAGTATAAAAAAAGAACTGCCGAAAAATAAACGACGGCCACGGTAGCACAGTGGCTTAGGTTGCGGTTCTTATAGCTCGGGACCTTGGTAACACAGGCTTTCGCGTTCGATATCTGATCTTTACTCACTTGGCTCGCACCTCTGGAAAACCAATTTCTCATGTGCATATTTCCAAATGTGGTTCGATGATTTGGAAGCCACGTAAAATAAGGTCCATATTGCTGTGAAAGTGATTGATTCACATTAAATCTGAGGCGGTTTTTTAATATGCAAATAATGATAGCATGTACGTGCAGAATAACACAGCAATGCAGAGCCCATTGAGCATCGTTCTCAGAAATGACTGTAAACTGTATAAAAAACAAAAAAAACTATTTCGTCGAAAAAAGAAGTGTACAAAAAGACTGCAGAATGGGAATGAATTACTGGTTGAATGATACTAAAGTTGTAAGCGATATAATTGAGATGTATTTGATAGAAATTATTAGCAGGGCTTTCTTGCATGGCAAATTATTGCATGGGATTGTCTCATAGTATCATACAAACATACGTGTAAAACGAATACTTTACCCTTCTATATTAAAAATAAGAATTAATATTGGAATAGCAAGATCAATGGATTTGAAAAAAAATTATTTCAATTTGCAAATAGAATAAAAATTTCTACATCAGTTAGTGGACTCTAAAAATAAGAATTTCAACTAATAGTATTGTAAATCATTTGATACGTAAGTTCTTGGGGTTTTTTGTCGGATCTGTTTAAGTAAAAAAATTTTATTTACAATTTATATTTTTCAACGTCTGAAATATCAAATAAGATACCTAAATTTTTGAATGAAACTAATTACCGTGCTATCATGAGAATTTATTTTGCATAACTAAATTAAAATCACAGTGCAGTGAGTTTTTGTAATGCTAAAAAACATTCAATAATCTTTTTTAAATTTTGTATGGCCGATTTTATTGATTGTTAATGTACAAATATAACAGGAAATCATTATTTGTTTTTAGAAAAATTATCATCATACAGACAAATTTTCTTTAGAGCTAGGGAAAAACCTAGAAACTTGTTCCTTCTTTATGAAATTTTACCACAATATGTATGAAGTTTCTAATTTGTCATAGATATTGATGACTATTTTGTAATTTTACAGTTTTCTAAAAACCAGCAGTAAGCAAACGAATAAATTTTGTAAAACGTTCATAGAATGCAACAGTTTGTAATAGTACTCCCTATTGTAATGTTAAAACAAGCAAACTTATTGTAAGTTATTTGTTAAAGTAAATCCAATTACAAAACACTCTTTTGTTAAGATCACATTCATAATGTTATAAAAATTAGTTACTAAATTAATCCAATCAAGCTTTTTAAAACTATTCATTTTCAATTTTCACGATCATTCAAACATATTTTTGCAGAAGCTGTAGACAAAGTAGCAGAAAGATTACTTGGACCATTTAACATTGAACTACTTGTGCAACCAATCAATTACAAAATTTCTGAAGCAATAATGAATTTTCAAGAAAACAGTAACGATGTATCACAGCGTGTTTTTGCAGGTTGTGGACGGCCGGTATTAGGTCGTCGTCGAAAACGGTCAGTTTTTAATGAAAACAACAATTTTGATAAATTAAAATCTATGAATGTTCGCAAAGATTTTGGTCCAAAAGCTAATAAAAAGGATGAAAATGATGAAGAAAAACATCATGAAAAGAAAGGCGAGGAACATACTTCAAGTGTTATTATTTTAGATAAGCTTGTTAAAGAAATAAAACAGCGTATTCGAGATTCCAGACAGTTCTGGCTGTACCTTCCATATAAATTATGCAATGATGGACTTGTTGTACCACCTAGTAATACTAATGATTGCTGGAATGGCACACATATCGATAAGTTAGTTATTTTTCTTACTATTGCATAGTAAGGCTGATTCTAAAAAAGCTGGTCAAAGATTGAAACGTTAAGTAACGTATTTCAAATCACGAACTAGGAGTTTTTTGGGATCTTTGATTACGAATACACTGTCAAATTTATGACAACTCACCCCTTAACCCTTTCTTCACCACCCCCCGGCATAAAACATCGCACATTTTCAAAAAGAATCGAGTCATATATCACTGTCAAGGTCTTGGGGTCCTTGATTATAAATAAAATGTCCAGCTTACAAAAGATTAGCCTCTTCATTCCTAATTGACTACCCTCTGGCATAAAATATCGCACATTTTAAAAAGGAAAGCTTCTGTCGGAATTGCTTCTGTAAGACAAAGTTTGAAAGTCTGCATAATCTACTCATTACTGTAGAGTTTTTTTCCTTATCCCTTCCAAATTTGACCAATTAATTAAACCAACTTTTATTTTTTCCAAAAATCTTGACTCTTTTCTAAAGCTACTTTCGTATCTTGCTTTAATTTTGGAAAATAATATTCGAACAGTTTTTTTAGAAAAGTCAGATAAAATATAACGTAATTGCAGCTTTGTGGATATCAATATTTCGATTATTAAATATTCTTCTAATGCAGTTACATTAGGATTTTTTCAATTGCACCGTAAATCTCCCTCCTGTTTAATCAACTTCGTGAAGTGCTACTACCTAAGAGAAAGAGTGAATTAATTGATTTCGCATTATTCTATTTATTCAAATTATTTGTTAATGAATAAGTTTCTTACTTATTATTTATTAAATAGTTATTTTTAAACTATTCTTAGTTACAATACTGCCAGAATATTGTAACAAGAAATTTATCATCGTACATTTAAATAAAATATTATCTAAGTTATCTTTGTTGTGTAAAACATTCATCCACTCGTATTTATAAATATAATATTATTCTTACATTTGATTTTTTTAAATCAATTTCTTTAATTAAAGAAATTTAAATTACCTGCCATGCTTATTTACCTGTCATACTGTAGTTCTCTGACTATTTGTGGTTACAAAAATAATGTTTAAGCAGAAAATACAGAATTTTATCCTTTATTCTCTACTATAAAGAGACTACCAAAATTAAATTACATATGATTTTTTCACTACAACTAAAAAATAAAGGTACAAGTTGGTGCAGCTATTTTTTTTTACTTATTGAAAATACATTAAAGAACAACTTTAATTTAGTTTCATGGTGGAACGACGCTGAACAATAAATTTTTTTAATAATAACGCGTAGTAATCGAACAATTTCAAATAATAAAATTCAAAATAATTGTCATTTTAGTAATTTACTGCACTGTTTAATACATTATCTCATACCTTTTTTTTATTTTACTTACCTTTCGAAGTTGATATCAGTTCATCCGATTAAAATTATTTTTAAAACACAACTTCTATACAACTTTACATCGTTCAGAAACATGGTAGCACTATCAACAATGCTCGAACCAAAGTAGAACTACAACTACGACTCTGAAGCAGGTAAACAAAAATCGACTTTATGAGTATCTCATGACCCTTACGGGTATACTAAGGTCAACCCAACAGAACAAAAACACAAGATATTTTTTTTCTACTTTTGGCCAGCTTTTTTAGAACCGGCCGCACTTTTTATCGTCTTTATCGTAAAAATATCTGAATTACAATATCCAAGAAAAATTTTATAACTTTCAGATACGTATATCCCGTTTCGTCGAGTGGTGAAACACAAATTTTAAATCCAGAAGTTCGTTTTCTAGGTTCTCGTACTGCAATAGTCAACGAACAAATTTTCGCTTTAAACACTATAAGCAACAGATTACGGTTAGCATTCAACGGCCACGACGTAGATTGGGTAGACATACAGGACAACTGGTCGTCAGGCAGTGGCTCAGGTTCTAATAGCTTAGATCCTACAGAAATAACAGACGATGAAGATGGTTTTAGTGAGGGTAGTGGTTATGAAACTACAACAAGCTCTGATGTATCTGAAAAAGAACCCATTAAACCAAAAGCTTCCAATGGAGAGATACTGCAGCTTCCAACAATGATTGTTATTACAGGCGATAAATTAGATCGTAATTATAATGTTAATATGAATTCTGTTATTCAGGAAAAACATGATCTAAATATTACCTTAAAGCGGAATTCTGGAATATCTCTGGCATTACAACAAAGAGCATATCCAGGAAACTTCAAACCTTATTTTTATATCATCGTTGTTGTGTGGATGACTAGCTTCTTAACTAAATGAATATTATGTAACCGGGTGACTGTGATTTTGTTAACCAATTCTTTTGTATATAGTCCCTTAATAGCGCTTAAAAACTTAGCAAGTTACTTTTGCCAATTACAATTTAACTTTTTTAAATTCTGAAGCCAAGCTGAAAATAAAATATGCAGTTGTTTTCACTTTTTCCCATAATGAAGCATCACCCTGCTGTCTTTGAAGCTCATTCTGAGCTGAAGAGAATTATAATTTACGTACATTAAAATCGTCTATTTATTTATTTTTAACGATAAGGGCTATGTGTCTCCATTATAGCTTCTTTATTGAAAGTGTGAGAATCAATTGAATGTTATAAATAGTGATCAATAAAATTACACCTGGTGAAGTAACATACTAATACCTAGTTTGAAATTTTTTACAGTAAAAGTTTATTTTATAAAAAAGTTTTGTATGTTTTACATAAATAACTAAAATTAAAAAAATGTTTGTCTTAGTTTCAGATCCTTTCAACGTATCATGGCTTTATTTTGTTGTTGCTTTTCTAAATTGAATAGGTTAACAAATGTTCTTGTGCTATTATTATAATTACTAGCAATTTTATAAATTCCTGTACTACTTTTTTTTCATATTGTTAACTATAAAACTAAATGTTACTTGTTACTACATTTTTAAATAGTATAATGAAATCTTAATACTGCTACGTTATTTTATCACTGTAAGTTGAAAGGCGTGATATAATTGAAAAAATTCTGCTTTCTTGTAATGAATAACCTTTTTAAAAAAAAGCAAGCTGTTCATCATACACTTGCGAATCTTAGTTGTGCTAATGACTTCTTACTTAATAAGTCAATCCGTTACATTTAATATTGTTATTTTTGTAGGTACTTTTGTCTTATTTGTTGACCTTCATACTTTAGTTCTGCATTAAGTTGATACTTATTCTCTATTTGTCTCACAAAATATTCTTTCTTGATTGATTATTTTCGGTATATCATTTCTCATATTTAATCATACGATTCCGCTAGGTATCATGAGCAATTATTCATACATTTATCATCATTTCCATTGGCCCATAAATATAACGGTACTTTTTTAAATAAGCACTGTTAAATAATGTATCGTAATTGTTAACATTATCATTCAATAAGAACTGGATGTTTGTGGACTTAAGTCTCACACTCTCTGACGGGCCGCGGGACCAGCAGTGTGTCTAACTATTCGATTTTTTACTTTCCTTAGTAGATTGTGATTTTTTATGTGTGTATATATATATATATATATATATATATATATATATATATATATATAGGTATTAAAATAATAAAAGATTAAATACCTAGTTTTATTCTCCTTGGTTGTAAAATGTAAGTTGAGATATCACTTTTTTTCTGTGTTGTACTTCGTTGGTGTCAATGCGTCGTCCGGTGGCTTTTTCTCTATTTATGGCATCTTCAGATAAACTAGTTTAATAATTTTAATAACTTTTACTTGATTCGACTAATTTTTAATTGATTTATTTTCTATTTTATTTAGAAACAAATTTATCGTACAAAGTGATAAAAAATAGAAAAGAACAGAAAGTCACTCTTTGACAGAAATGTTTAGCAAGTTACTTGTATAATTGAGTGCTGCTCTCGATGAGCGGTAGCGGGCTACCAACTAAAACGCCGAGCGAAGAAATGCACCTTGCGTGAAGCTTTAGTTAGTACTTTTTTGTCTTACATTTTATGTGGCCGGTACTTGCTGACGTTATGTGTTCAGGCTTATCGGCTCGCTTCGGTTGCCTCTTGACACTTTCGAGAGCCACGAAGTACACAATCAGCTTTGTTAGGTAATGACTTTCGTTAAGTTTGACTCTTTTCACAGCCTTAAAATTTTATCATTGAGGGAACAAATATAATATAAAATATAATAAAAAAATAAAAAATTTATTTATTTACAAGTCGTCACTTAACAGCCTCCCCATCTTAAAACTATCACTGTCCTTGGTGAGTATATATATTAAAACAATCTAATTTAAGGTAAAAAGTGGACCATGGTAAAATAAATACCTGAAGAAAACAAAATAAAAAAAAAAAAAATTTTTCTACATTCACTTTTTTTTCTTAAAATCATTCTAACCTTATAAATTAAAACTTATTGGCATTAATCTTTGATACACATATTAGCATTATAGAAAAAATACATTACAGTAAATATGTATTTTTCTATGTGTATATATCTAGATACATAATTCGTATTGGGTCGATGGTTTCGGCATTGGATAGTGAAGTGATGGTAATAGGTTTGATCAAGGTTATGTTAGTTAATAGTTAAAGTATCTTAATACTTCCGTACAAACAAAGGTTTGATTTTTTTTTTTTTTTTTACGTGCTCTTTATTGAATTACTTCTCAACTTTAGTCCGCGTAGTGCTAGTCATGTTGGACGAGGCTGACCTTCTTATTACAAATATTACATTTTATTTTCATTTTAATTTGGATGTTACATAATATAATATGCAATTGTAAATCGTATTTTTACACACAGTTTTCGCACGGTGTATGTATTGTGCCTTGTTCTTGGTTGCGTGTCCGTTTACTGTTGGCATACCGTACTCCATGATTTTGAAGTTCGTTATACGCCCTGATGTTTGCTCCTTGAGTGAAATACGTGGCAAATACCACGTTTAAATCCTTTCCATTATCTCTCGCGGCTTGAAGTTTCATATAACTAATATCATTGAGTGGGCCAAAAGTCATCAGATATTTGGTCCACTCGTCGGTCGTAATTACGACCGGTACTTTCATCATTAGCCTTGATGGTAATTTTTTAGTCGTGCTGCTGAAAGTGGCTAAAAGTAGTGGAATATTTGTTGTAGTTGTGGTTGTTGTTGTATTGACAATGGCGTTAGGCTCCTTTCGTTGGGTTGTGATGCAATGTACAACTATCTTTCGCATTGCCCATCTTGTATACCGTACGGATATTCGAAGAACTCCGTCAGGTATTTAGTATCATAAGGTTTCTTTATTAGGACATGAATATCCCTAGTTGTACGTTTTACTGGTACAAAGTGAAGAAAAGGTATTTCTTTATCCTCGTCACATGCCATGATCGCGGTTTTTTATCTAATCTAGACTGTTATGGTCCAGATACAGGCGGCTGTCACCTAATGGACGTTTGTTCTTTTTGTACTGATGATTAATCATCCCCTTTTATTCCGATTATTGTCGCTATATTTAATGTTGCACCAACAAATTTCTGCGTTCGACTTTTATCGATTGGATCTTTAATCATTTTGTCCAACCAACGTCCATTCTCCAATATGTTATAAATTTGATTTACTGATTGATTTCTTATTTATCAGGGACGCAGCTGCTATTGATGTTGCCTGATTCCTCACATTATCCGATGAATGAGGTATCGAATCCAGTAGTTCCTGTAGCGTTGGCGCTGCATTTAAACTGTTAGCCACTATTTCTGCCTCCAGTGGTAAACCAAACACTACCTTATAACTCGAATAACCCATAGCACAGAGTTTTTGTTCTATTGACTGCACTATTCCGAAGTTCTTCAGAATCTCTTTTCGCATGAGCCGGCTATAAACTCCCTGCAAAATTATGCTAAGTTGGGGTCCATCGGCCATTGCTTCGACGATTTTAGGGTTTTGTTTATCCATTGTGCATGTTATCCTGTAAGCGTAAATATAATGGGTGTTATGATAACTGTTGATCGATACTATACATGTATAAGTACTGCTGTAGTGTATTTCGTGCTGTTATTCATTCCGAAGATTCATAGGTTATATGTGGAATAAAAATATGGAAATAAAACTAGGCTTATGAAAGCATTAGATGATGGGTAGGTTATTTTTTATGAAATGAATCACTATTGTAAATGGCGGTTATAATTCGATGTGTATAAATGTGTAAATCCGGGAGGATGTGCATTGTCTTGATTTTTACTTTAGTCTCTTATTGTTCAATAACTTCATGTAAAGGATGATTTACGTTGACTCCAGTCTTTACTGTTATTTCATAGTCGAGGGTCATCATGCAGCTTGGAAGGAAAATAGTATTAAATTACTATTAATTTATGAGTTAATTTTCAGCTTTTGGGGTGTATGGCGTAGGAGTATCAAACTCCGTGTCTTCATTATACGTCTAGTTTTAGATGATTTAGGTATTTTTTGTTTTCTTTAAATTCGACATAAAATTCAATTGGTTCTTGTTTTATGGTTACTCGGGGTTCTATGTTCAGTGGATTAATGGTGCCTTTTATTCATTTTTTCGAGACACTACGATTTATAGTCTTCTCAAAACAGCTTCTTGCTCTGCTGATGAGTATTGCTATTATATTTATAATAATAATATCTTCAATAACATTGCGTATTAAAACAAAAAGAGAAGATAATTTTTCCTCCGACTTTTGAGTTCGTATTTTCTCCATTTGATTTATTTTAGTTTGTACATTTAATTCGTTATCTTTCCATGCTTGTTCATTAAAGTTTAGTTCTCGAATCGATTTTACAGCGTCATGAAAAGCATTAGTGTCCTTTAATAGTTCATGTAATACAGTTAAGTTTAAGTTCACTTCTACTTGATAGGTATATTGCATCTGAGTGAGGATCTTACGTTTACTAGTTAAGGTTAATTTGTGTGTTTTTCCTGTACACCTATCATTCATTCCTAAAAGACCTATACCTTCTATTCTTTCTTGTCGATCCATTTTGTTAGGGCAGATGTTGCCTAATTGTTCCTCATAAGATGTCGAAAATAACCATGAATTATCAGCTGGTAAGTAATTGACTTTTTATTTTAGGTGTGAATATAATTTCACTGTATTTGAATATTTTGTGTTCCAGGTCGTAATAGCATAAGAATTTCACATTTTTTTATAGGATAGGGTTCTTTTAACGGTTCCATAAGAGAGCACACATAACAATACACCGTTTTATTACATTGGTTCAATGTTACTTCATTTAATCGTAAATACGAATTATAGTCTGCTGCTACTGCTGAGTAAGGGTACGATGGTTTTATACAGGCAGATCTATTTTGTCCAGATTAAGGTATCATGACTGGATGTAGTCTATAAAGATTATAAGGAGTTCGATCTACGAGTGGCAAATGTAATTCTACCATGGTTCTATTTTCTTGATGCACAACATCTAATTTACTTAGAATGCTTTTTCGCCAGCATAAAGATTCTCTATTGGTGCTACAAATTCTAGATTCCCTACTAGATTCTTTACATGCTGGGCTACGATTCTAGATGTATTTGGAGAAAATAGCTTTGGATGTCCTTGACCTCTTTGTAAATTACACAAAATGTCAATCATACCCTTATGGAAACGAATAATTTGATCTAAGGTAGCCTCGGTATTTCGAAGGTAAGCTGATGAATCAGATATCTATCAAGAGTAAAGTCTTGTCCTGTAGTCAATATATCAACATCTTGTTTTAGAATATGTTTATAGCGTTTTGTAGTGTTATACAGTTTTTTAATTGCAGCCGCAAAACTATGGCTATTTCATACATCCAATTAAATATATGCAAACAGTTGATGTTAGTATTCATAACGTTGATATCGTCTTCTGTGACCAAGCCGAAAAAAAACAATGCTTCCAATAATTCCAAAAAGTATCAGTCTTGTTGTTTGTATGCTGGCTGGTGAAATAATGTTATCTCCTGCATGGCTTCCCACAGTATTTATTACGCTCAATAGTGTTGCTTTGAGATATGTTAACCGCTCTACCTTTAAATTTGAGAGGTCCATTCCCATATAGCAAGTGCAATGAGCATAACCAAATTGTATAGTACAATATCTACAAGTTTTATTTAATTTTTGAGTAGGTGTTTGTTTCAATTCATCGATATCCGGCCATATCACAATCTTCCATTCAGCTCTTTTAATTTTTGTAATACTAATTCGTTCGTAATATATTCCAGGGTTTGTTTTAAGTGGTTCTATTTTACAGTTACCATGATTAGCATAGTTTAAATCTGCGTAACCTTCAAGCACTATTGTCCCTTATATGGTCACCATAATTCGCATCGTTTTGTTGTTTTTTCTTTCTGGAAGACTTGTAAAATATATTTCTTACAAGGATATTATTTTTGAGGAACTAGTTTTGTTTTATCTGTGTGTTTCCGTATGATTTAACAATTTTTTTTTTCAAGTAACACATCATTTCCCTCTACAACTGTTTGAAACTTTAGGGGTTCATTATAAAAGCGATCAAATTTAATAGTAACGCACTTCTTTCTTCACCCAATCGTTATCCCCCGGTTTAACATTTAGAGGCTTTGATTTTTTCATCATATTTTGTTTTTGCTTGTACTTTTATCTTTATTTGCTGATTTCCTGCCGCAATTTATATTTCTTAAAGTCGCCTAATAAGATCTTGTAAATATAATCGATAGGTTTATAACCTTTTATCTGTAGGTATCTTCAAGGGCAACCTTGCTACTTTCTCAAATACCAGTTCATAGAGCATAAAATTCTTGGCTGTATGTACTCTCATGTTATACGTAAAAGCCGCAAATTCGGCTAAACAATCGCAGTCATCATAAGTTTCAAAGTAAGTTCTTATAAAGTCAGCTAGGGCATGACTTCACTCGAGTAATCTGTTTATTTGGGGATGATATGCTGATGTAGTTAGATAATTGGTTCTTAAGATTTTCATGAGTTGTCACAATAAATTAGATATAAATGTAGCATGTTTGTCTGATAGAGTTGCTTTAGGCGCACTGTAAACTAATATTAGATTTTGTACGAGGGCATTGGCAAGCGTGCTTGATCTTAGGTTTGGTACTGGGACTAATATGATGTTCTTAGTCAAATTATACTGTATGAACAGCAAATGCCAATTACCATTTGGTGTTGTTCTTAGTTTACCGATGGTAATAATGGAAACTTTATTAAAAGCTTCAATAGGTATATCTGTAAGCACCAAGGTTTCTTTTGTTTTTATTCATTAAATTTTTTTCTCTTGACATTTGCTGCATTTACGAACATAATTGAGAATATAATTTCTTATTTCAAGCCAATAAAATCATTCTCCTTCTTTTCGATAAGTTTGGTTATTTCTTTCATGTCCTCTAACAGGGCTGTCATGTAGTGCTTGTATTATTTCATTACGTTCTTAAATCCTCGGAAAATTAACTTTACCGTAACAGATAGCAATTCGTATAGGTGTCTGATCAAATGTTGTAAATAACATCTTCCTTTCTTGAAATTCGGAAAGTTTTAAGGTTTCGTGGCAGCAATATTTTTCCAAGTGATTTAATAGCTTTTACAAGACTTTCTGAAGTTTCTAAATCGGTAGATGTTTCATTAATAACGATTGATAGTATATTATATCTTCTATAAGCTGTTATTAGTATTTTGTCAACTTTTGGTTTCTTTGATTCCAAAAAACTAAAGTCTGGTGCACCTATGGATCTCATCAGTCTTAAGACAGATGTGATTGGTTGACAATCTTTGCTAATAAAATGAACTGTATTGTCTTTTTTGTACGTAAGTCAATGTTTGGTGGTAATTACATTATTATTGGCTTAGCTTTACATTCTTATAATTGTCAGTACTACTGTTTCTATCACTAAGACTCACATACACCTTTCTGTACTGTTGTTTGTTTCGATTAATTGGTTGGAAAGGGTATAAGTCCGATAGTAGCATAAAATCAGGTGCAATTCTTCGATTTATTGATTTGTTTGCACTGCTATTTGTTTATCATTTTCGTTTAAGTTATCCGGGGTTTCTTCTTTTATTTGTTCCAAGTCCGGTGCTTCAGACCGTCTGTTTTTTGCAATAATAGTAGTACTCGTGTGTGTTGGTGTTTAAGAATTAAAAGGTGTATTTTCTTGAATCCCAGAGGTGATGAAAAATTTTTTACTAGTCATATATTTTCTTAAAATTTAATCTTCATCAAAAAGTGGTTCAAACTTCATTGTTCGTCTTAATAAATCTGCAATCATCATCTAATACAGAGTCATCAAAATTATCGGAATTATAGGTGACCATTTCGATAAATATATCCTCAATTTTGGGATCCGGCTTATCTTCATCCGAAAATCTTGTTACTGATAAAAAATCCATATCAGGTTTCTCGGCTTCATCATCGTTGTTAGACTTGTCTAAATATTGTTGATGACTTTGGTTTAATTTTTTTGTTAACTTTTGTATTTCTTGATAAGTAACCTTATCAATACTACTTGTCGTAGTTTTAGGTTAGTCTTTAAAAATGTCGTCGTTCGAACGAGTCTGAGTCATTATCTATATTTGAGTCTACTTCCGTGTCAGTAAATTCTTGTCGTAATCTACTTCGTCTAGGGTCATATACTGGTGGTTTTGTATCTTCTTCTGACGATTCTTCAGTACTACTCGGGTCGTTTTCGGAAAACATTCTTGTCCTTAACAATACACCGAGTTTAATTATATCTCTGACTGGTAATTGTGGCATTTCCTCATTTTTGAAACTATTAGGTCTTATTCCGGAGATTTCTGTTTTCGTATCGCTAGTGTGTGATCTTGAGGCTACTAATTTTGGAAAATTTCCTTTTAACGAGCTGAAATCTTTTGATGTATTTTTAGTGATATTGTTTAATATACTCGGTCGAGGTGTATATGATGTCTGTGGTTGTGGAAATATTTTCGTTCGAGTCTTTTGAGTAATCACACTATGATCTAACTTTTGCCGTTCCTGGTATGTTTTTGAACCAAGGGGTCGTCCAGGGTCTCTGGCAAATTTAGGTACATTTGTTCCTGATTAGGTCATACTCCTAGGTTTCGTTACTTCTACTGTCTCCTTCAAGATTGTTGGCAATGCTTCGGGTTTGATAGTCGTTAAATTGTTTCTCTGACTTTGTAATTCTGTTTTCTTCTTTTTCTCTATTTTCTGTCGACCCTTCGTCATTACTCTTAATAATGGTCATCCATTATTTATATTGTTTTCCGCACACAGAATTGGTCCTACTGGATTTCTAGATAATGCATCAGCATTGGTACTGAGTTTTTTTGGCTTGTGTTTAAAAATTTATTCATAATCGGTGAACTTAAATATCCAGTAGATTAAACGCTGACTCTAATTTTTTCTTGTATGCATCAAATTCAATGGCCCATGATCAGCTACAAGAACGTATTTATTTCCTAATAAATACGAACGAGAATGATGCGTTGCGTATAGTGCAGCTAAGCATTCCTTTTTAGCCGTAGAATAATTTATTTCGGCTTAATCTAGAGTTTTCGAAAGATAAGTGACAGGACAGTCAAACCCATCTTTTTTGATGGAATTGTAAAATAGGCTCTCGACATACATGGTCTTTTAGTATTAGAAATCTCTTTTTTTGCATTTGAGTCCATTCAAACTTTTCTTTTTTTTTTTTAGTAAATCTAGTAATGGCTTAGCTATTTTTGAAAAATCTTTAATGAAGCGTTTATAGTATCCTGCTAGTTCTAAGAGATGTCTAATATTTGTCATAGTTTTTGGTTGGGAAACTTCTCTAACGGCTCGTACTTTTTTAGGGTCTGGTTTAATTCCTTGTTGACTTACTATATGCCCAAGAAATATTACTTCTTTTCGGGAAAGTTTAACTTTATCGGGCTGGAGTATCATATTTGCTGATCTCAACCGGTCGGAAAGTAACCTAACTTTAAGGTCATGATCTACTGTACATATTGCGTGAATAATAATATCATCTAAATACACTAACATTTTAACATTTAATAAACCTCTTAATATGAGATCTATTAACCGTTGGGATGTGGCAGGTGCATTTTTCAAGCCTTCGGGCATTTGTCTGTATTAGTTATGTCCATGGGGTTTTGTAATAGCTGTTTTATACTCATCATGTTTAGCCATAGGAATTTGTTGAAATCCATTTGCCAAATCACAAAACTGAAAAATGTACAGATCTTCCCAACTAGTCCATAATATTTGCGATCTTAGTTTATGGATATTCATTATTAATAGTCTTTCTGTTTAGTTCTCGAAAATCAATTACAACCCTCCATCTTGAATTTCCATTGCTATCAGGTTTTTTTGGACCAATCCAAAGAGGTAAATTATACAGTGATAATGAGGGCTCAACTATTCCATCGTTATATTTTTTGCTACGTGTTCTTCTAAAACTTTTTTATGTACTGGTGGGTGACGATGTTGTATAGTGTTAATAGGCATGTTATTTTCCGTCGGGATTTCATGTGCAACAACATTAGTACAGGGTAAAGGGTCTCCCGATGGCAAAAAGATTTCTGGAAATCCGGAAACTGATCGATGAATTCGGTCTCGTTCTTTCAGGTTTAAGTGACTGGTATGCAAAAGTCTTTTAAGGTATCTTATTTTATCTTGTGTATTTTTGATAACTGGTCTTTCATATTCACTACTAGTATCGGGGTGGAATTCAGGTGCAATATATTCGTAGGGTAGAATTTCTCTTGGATGAATTTCATTATTTATCGCCGTAATATTACATTAACCGTTCTCATTTCTTACTATTCCTTCTCCTAAATACACGTCATCACGTCCTATGTCGACTCGTGGTAAGTATTCTTCATTTCAATTGATTTAAAATATTTCAAGTATCCTTCAGCTGATTGGTTTTAATTAAATCAGTTCTTGTTATTTGATGTAGTAGTATTTTTTTATTCCTTATTAAGGCATTGTTACTCCACACTATGAGTATTTTTACTCTGTTCAATGGCAGAGGGATGGAGAGTATCTTGGTCATTTAATTAATTATTTTTACTGTATATCCCACTTTCATCAGTTTTATTATTAGTGGGCTCCATAAAATTATCACCCTTCTCTAATAAAATCAATCTGTCATATTCATCTCAAAAGTGCATATCAGCTTTTATGTCTCCAAATTTTTCGTATTATATCATATAGGTATATTTGACCTTTCGGGCTAGCCTACGATGTATTCGTCATCAAATTTTTGTTAGTCAATTTTATCTGTAGAACAACCTGTTTCTTTGTTCGTATTAAGAATAGTAGCTGAAACCTGATTTTCCTGCGCTTGTTTCTTGAGTTTTATTGCTATATGATCCTTCTTAACCCTTTCCAATTGCTCTATTTCTTCAAGAGTTTTTTTTAAACAAACGGGTTCATTACGTCATCACCTAATACTATAGCATTATGATAATATGATAATGTGGCTCGTCATTTATTACAAAAGTTTCGACCTTATAGACCGACATGTTAGATAGGAAAATCGTTATGGACTACATGATATATTGTAGGTTTTCCTTGTAAAGTTATATACGTTGTTCCTTTAGTTAAAACTGGGTGGGATGTAATTTTGGTAAGATTAAGGAGGTTTGGGAGAAACGTGCCAAAAAAATGTATGTTATATTTTAGCATTTTAGGAGTGTTCATTAATTTTTCCAGATTTTTCACCAGGGGAAATTTTCGAGAAAAAAATTATGAAATATTGACAGTTTAACACGGTCTCTTATGAGAGAGCAAGGTTAGGTTTGCCTTTTTATTGAAATTAAGGTATATAATAAATGTGTTGAAATGAAAAAAAAAACGGTTTCATAGATAACTTGGTACAAAAGGAAGATGCTGGACAAAAAAAATCAAGCCTTGCCAGGCATTTTTCAAAAATATAAGCAGCTACAGTCGTACCGTTTCAAGTTTGTAGAGTGCACGAGGTGCGCGGTAAAGGGGGCCCATGTGCGCGGGCAGGGGGGAATCCCCGTTCCTCGCCTCTCTGAATGATTTTCCCAAACCTCCTTGATAATTTTACTAGTCTCCACGCGTGAATATGGATGTAACTAGTCTAATTTAATCAGTTTTGTGGCGGTGCCATCATCAAGCTCGAGTGTTATAAAACGATTTTTTCCAACTGGGACAGACAACCTTATTCTTGTAGTTCTATAAATAGTACTTGTAGGCTGTTGATAGTTCTATAAATTTTGCCTCTGATAACAAGAATTAAAATTTTGTTGGTTGTGATTGTTGTAGTTACCACGATTATTATTTTGGGGGTATCTATTATAATTATTTGTCCGGCCTCGATCACCAGATTTGGTATTTCTAGAAATAAAATTCAAATTTTGTTGTGCATAATAACTGTAAGGATTCTCGTATATATCGACTAAAATTGCTTCGCCCATAATTATTACTATTTCGTTGATTTCCATGATATCGATTTTTTTCATTGTTTCTAAAATTTCCTCAAAAATTTAGATTATTGTTGAACTGTCTATGAGGATTTTAATTCTGATTGTTCCTTTGGTGTTCATGAACTTATCCTATTTGATGCGATGAGAATTACTAGTCAGGATACCTATTCTGTTGTTGATATGAGTTATTTAGATTATTTTTAAAATCACTGCGAGGTAGTCTTTGGTATCGTGTGTCCGGGATTATACCCGCTCTCATTTGGCTCTTGAATCTGAACGCATGCTCGAAGGCGTCGGCTAGAGAAGCAGATTTTTTCGCATTTACTTGCTGGCCTATCATAGGAGCTAGTCCATTTATAAATGCCTAGCGCCATGTCTCTCGTTGGCGTCATAATATGCACATCGTACGCATTGGCCTTAACTTTTATTAAAGCCTTTTCAGCACCACTCAGTAGTAGGTTAACATAATCGTAATATTCGTCTACTGATGGCCCTTGCCATTGGTGCACTTTCTGCAGTTGAGTTTGATAATCAACAACGGTTTTTCTTGTCGAATATCTTTTTTATAATGTGTTAGAAATGCCACAAAGTTTTCGAAATCTTGGCTGCTTACGCTTATGCGTGCGGCACCTCGTAGATTCTGCAATACTGCTCTCTTATATAAATCTTTTTGGTCTTCTCTGACAGCTTTCTCTGTTTCAAACATCTTGAATATAGTCCTTAGGCGAAATATTTTTTCCATTGAATGTATGAACGGATTTAATCGGATGTTGAAATGAGAAGTTGGCGTTGAGAGACTCCATCAGCGCTTCAGCTACTGTCATATCAGCATTATCGTTTTCATGGACCGTTTTCTTAGTTGTATAATTTGCTTCATGTGCATATTTTTTATTTTTATACTATAGTCATTTATTAGTTAGTGTGTGGTACTGGAATCTTTGGGCTTGTAACAATAAAACTTGTAGTTTATAGGCTTTGAATAGCCAACTTATATTTTGTGAAATTAGGGTTTGTACTCTGTGTGAGTTTCAAGTGAGCAGGCAGGTTTGTAGATTCAGGTTTGAAGGCTTGTATTATTCGAAGTTTAAATGAGTAAATTCGAAGTTAGTAGAAATATAACCTCAAAACTTGAGGATTTTTGACTTACAATTGTAGGTTTCAGATCTGTGAATCTTTTTTAGGCTGCGTTACTTAAACACACTTGCCTGACTGCCTGTACAGGAACTACACAGGTAAATCCCGTGCCTATACAGGACCTGTCCTGTAATAGGACTCGATTTCTATGCGGGTCTTTTTGATACTTCATACTATTCATACGACACATATGTGTATTGGTATTCACCACAAAGCTCATCCAGTTTGTTGCTTAAACATTTGTACATCCATAACTTTTTTTTAATACAGCGGAGTGTGAATGATTAAGTACAAGTTAAAGATAGTGGAGATGAAATAAAGTTAGTTATTACTAGAGATACTTACAACAAATAATGCCATTTGTACAACATTGCAACTTCGTGCTGTAAGTGATTAATAGTTTTGAAGAGAGAAAAAGTCATTTATTGTTCACTTTAAACCATGTTTTCATAGTAAATAATAATTGTTTATTTTTTTAAACTGATTAAATATTATGAATAAAATATAACTCATACAGTTTCTAAATATTTATTTCTTATTGAAATAATCATTTCAGATTATTCAACGTTAAAGTTATCATTATTTATTTTAGACATGGTAAAAATATTTTATCATAAATTTTCCAGTTTAACTCTTTCAATACCATATTTTCTGACCGGGGATCTGGTGACCCTGCACAGCTGATTCTTCTTCATTCGCAACATTAGCACTAAATGCTGTAAAACATAAAAAATTATTGTAATATTGTATAAAATATTTTAAGCCATCATCGTTCAGCAATAATTGCTTTAATTTATCATCATACAAACGTAAAGCAGGTAAAAATATTCTGCCACATTTACAAAAATTAAATTTTTTGTCTTTCCCTTTTCCAAAATTCTGCACAACAGGATTCGATATGTTAATATTCTAATGTTACTAATCTTAATACTACTGTTTCGATTCAGTAACACAAACTTGGGTGACACGAGAAAGAGTCAAAAATAACTAAACAATAGTTTGACTTAAAATAGTGTCGTCCAAAGACTTAAAGCGTTTTTTAAAAACTAATTTTAAATCGCATTATTGGAACAGAATCTTTTA
Source organism: Copidosoma floridanum (assembly GCF_036245765.1). Taxonomy (NCBI): domain Eukaryota; kingdom Metazoa; phylum Arthropoda; class Insecta; order Hymenoptera; family Encyrtidae; genus Copidosoma; species Copidosoma floridanum. The sequence continues at coordinate 17,760,293 of NW_028321893.1, read as the reverse complement.
AAATGTTAATAACATTTTATAGAATATTTTATAGTTTATTTGAAGATGCTGCTATTACTTTAAGTTTAGTGGAACACGATTTTCAAATTCATAATATTTTTGAAGGCGCGTGTAACGTAATGCTGACATGCCAACTCAGAAAATTTTTTTGCATGGTTTTTAATTTCTGAAGATATTTATGAAAAAAAATCAAACAATTTTTTTTTTTAATTTAAACAAAGTGAATAAAACAATTTTTTATTACAGATAAATTTAATATACAAATATAAAGAAATCTCCAAAAAAAAAACCTCAGAAACAGTTCAAGAAGCAAAGTAAGACTTATGTGATACAAATATCTATTTCAGTAATGAAATACTAAATTGACAAGGAGATTTTAGACATTTTCCAGTTTTTAAATACAGGGTTTATAAGCATGACTATACAAACAAGTATTAAATCATCACACTTTTGGTCTTGTTTTGCATTTTAAAACTAAATATCAATACTTGTTTAGTTGACAAAACATTTTTAAAATTATTATTACATGTTGGAGAAGAAAAAATTAAATCATTGCAATTGCCAAATAAATAAAAAATAACTGATATTTGTTCCAATATTTTTGGTAAAGATGTTAAATATTCAATAAATTTTGTTATACTTACTTGTTAAAACAAATATAATTACTTTACTAAATAATGAAATTCTGAACTATGAAAAAGAAAAAATGAAAACATATCACAGCATAAATCTTACTACTTACATGGGTATTCATACATTTTATAGTAAAACAATATTCATAAAGGCTTTGTACGTATATGTGAGGATCTCTTCGCAGTTGAAGAGGCCTCGTGTTCAACAAGGGAATTTACGTTAACTCAATAGTAATAAGCGAGCTGAACGATGTGAATTTTCTCAAATGTGCTAAAATATTTACGTTAAATATAATAAAGGACAGGATGGACCTGGTCGGGTAAACACCAAAGAAGTAAACAGAATTGTGGGAAAAAGCTGAGAAGCATAAAAAACCCAATTTATTAGAAAAAAGCGAGCAAATTAAGTAAACTGTTATGTAAGTAAGACAACAAATAAAGAAGGTGTAAGCAGCGTGTGTATGCATGTGTAGAAAGATCAAAGAGACGGTCTGTAGAAGTAGAGTACGAATAGGTCGGCGGTTTTACCCTGGCTTCCCATATGTCCCCGAAATGGGGCGATAATGGCGGATTGAAATGCCCCTAAATATTTTTTCGTACGGCTTGATGGTGGATTTCTTTTCGAAAATTTTCTGAATTAAACGTAGCATACAGCTCCCGTAGCTGATTATTCGCACCTACAAAATTGGTCCCACCTGATGGACAATCAAATTATTTCTCTCGCCTTTGCTACTAAGATATCATGGCGGGCACGGCTCAACGTATAGCCAACATCGCGAAAAAGCGCTCAACTCTTAAAGGGAAGATTACGACCTTGTCGAAGTTACTCGATCAGCAGAAGCTCGTAACGCGAAGTTGTGCCTCGCGAACCTGACCACGCTGTTTCACGAGTATGAAACTTTATACTGTGAACTTGAAGAACTGGATTCCGAGAACACCGAATTGGCGACAATTTACACTAGTATCAAAGACGACTTTTACAGCGTGTTAAGCACGGTTAAGGACATGCCGGGCTCCACGTCGCTGGATAACTCGGCTACCCTTCCGGGCGGTCATTCAACTCTGCTCGATAAACCGCGTCAACCGAAACTTCCCGTGCCCGAGCTCCCAACGTTCGACGGCAATCACAGCGAGTGGCTGTCGTATCGTAATACCTTCACCAACATGATTGATTCGCGCACTGATATCGATGACTTCAATAAATTCATGTACCTAAAGAATTTCCTGCGAGGAGCCGCTCTGAGTCAAATCGCGGTTTATGAGACGAGCGCGGAAAACTACAAGCCGGCTTGGAAACTCCTAAATAATCAATACGATAAGAAACGCGTGTTAGTATCGAAACACCTCAACGCCATTATCGATCTGGCAAAGATAACGGCTGCTACTTCCGACGGACTATCAAGGTTGGTCGATGATATGCGCCAACACATTATTCAGCTCGCTTCTCTAGGCGTAAAACCCGATCCTCACCTTACTCTCACGATTCTCGAGCACGCGCTCCCTAAGAATATCCTTGACAAGTGGGAAGAAACCGTGAATCTGCAGACGCTGCTCACGCTTGAGCAATTTTATACGTTTATTGAAAATCTCGCGTATCGACTCGAACAATCAGAACAAGCACCCGTGCGCCAGGGGACGGTTTCGCCGGAAAACGTCGTGCAGATCAATCAGGTCCGTCAAGAATGCGAAAGAACAAAGCTGGAGCCTGTGTGATCGTAATTAACACGACCACCGCTATGATCACTTGCGCTAAGTGTGGAGTCAATTACGCGCTCTTTAAATGCCCGGTTTATGACAAATCAACTGTCCAACAGCATTGGGACTTCGCGAAAACGACAAGCTTATGTCGTAATTGTCTCCGTACTCACCTTGGAAAGTACCCCTCTATGCACTGCAGACGATGCACTCGCCATCATCACACTTCGTTGCATGCTGACCCCAAATTCGAGCCAGCCTATAAACCAGCCGCTTGACTAGGCGTGGATGCTTTAAGCACGACTTCTCGTACGTCACAGCACCAGCTCATCATGAGCGCGGTAGTTGACGTACAGGGTGGGGACGGTACATTTATAGAAGCCCGCATGCTACTTGACACTTGTTCGACCGCGCATTTTATTACGGAGAGCTTTGCGCGAAAACTTTAAACCCATGCAGCCGAGTGTAATACCTATCAACGCAATGGACGCTATGCAATCGACGTCGAAGAACAGTCTCAATCTTACCTTTTTTTCGCGTACTTGTCAGTTTGAAAGGGCATTAACGTTTCTCACGGTAGAGAGAATTGCCGACCTCGTCCCGAGCGAGCTGTTTCCACGAGGTGAAATCGAAATCCCTGCAGACGTGAGATTAGCCGATCCGTGCGTCCACCTTCTTCGGGCCGTAGATTTATTGATTGACGCAGGCGCAACCCTCCTTTGTTTTCGATAGGCCAAATAAATTTGTCACGTGATAACTGTGACTTATTTTTACAAAAAACGCGATTGGGCTGGACCATTGTTGGGGGTGTAAATAACGACGTAGAAGCGCGCTCGATTTCTTGTGATTTAACCGAATTAGCTGACCAACTAACCAAATTCTGGGCAATAGAGGACGCGACCAATAAATCTACCAGATCCCTCGAAGACACGCTGTGTGAAAATCACTACGTCCAACACACAAAACGCGTCTTGAGCGGGAAATGTATAGTGCACCTTCCGTTTCATACATGTGATCCTTAATTCGGTGATACTAGGTTACACGCGTTACGCCGTTTTTTTCCTTTCAACGTTAATTTAATGCCAACCCGGGATATCAAGCGGATTACACGAAGGTTATGCAAGAGTACATCGATTTGGGACACATAACGCTGATAGATCAGGAAACGTTGGGAGGCTATTATATTCCTCATCATGCCGTTTTGAAGCCCTCAAGCGCCACGACAAAATTGCGAGTAGTTTTTGACGCGTCGGCGAAGGTAAACAAAAGCTGCTCGCTAAACGATGCGTTAATGGTCGGACCCACTATACAGCCCAAGCTATTCTAGCACTTGTTAAGGTTTCGTCTACCCGTTTACGCTCTCACCGCCGATATCGAGGCTATGTACAGGCAGGTTTTGATACATCCGGACGATCGAAAATACCAGCGAATCTTGTGATATAGTCAAGGGGAGATTCGAGCATATGAGCTCAATACCGTGACGTTCGGTCTATCATCCGCGCCGTTTCTGGCTATACGCACCCTCCAACAGCTCGCCGACGATGAGAGCGCTAAGTTTCCCCGGGCTAGTGTAATTCTGGAGCGCGAATCTTACGTGGATGACCTCATAACAGGCACGGATTCGTTCGATGAGTGTTTCAAAATACGCGACGAGCTGATTAAAGTATTACAAAGGGGTGGATTTAATATACGTCAATAGGCCTGCAATAATTTGCTTTTGTCGAATGAATCAGATAATAAAGTAATTGATTCCGGGTGACAAAGGAAAGTGAATTAAAAAAGACCTTAGGCGTATTTTGCGACGCTCAATCCGATAAGCTCAAATACTCTGTGCAACCCATTGATATATCCGTCAAATTAACAAAGTGCTACATTCTTTCCGAAGCTGCAAAAATTTTCGACCCTCTCGGTTTGCTAGGCCCAATAATTTTATGCGCGCGTCTGATTATGCAGGAATGTTGGAAGGCTGAAATTAAGTGGGATGAGTCGGTACCACAGGCTCTATATACCAAATGGAACTTGCTTGCGAGTCAAATCGGTTGCCTGCGCGAATTGTCCATCGAGCGATGAGTGATAATAAGCAACCCGACGCATAAACAAATCCATGGTTTTTCCGACGCGAGTAAGGCGGGGTACGGGGCATGTTTATATGTGCGATCAAGCGATAGTAGCGGCCACGTACTTGATAGATTAGTTTGTTCAAAATACCGAGTAGCTATGACAATTCTGCGCCTCGAGTTATGCAGCGCTTTGACCTTAGCGCGCCTGTACCAAGAATCACATGCGACACTGAATCTGCCGGTAGATCAGGCAGTTTTTTGGTCGGATTCAATGATCGTGCTGCAGTGGCTCAAAAAATCCCCTCAAGCGCTTCAAGTATTTGAAGGAAATCGCGTTGCCGAAATTCAAGCCCTCAGTGATAATGTAAAATGGCGACACATAAGCAGAAAGGATAATCCGGCTGATGCGTTATCGAGAGGGCAGTTTCCAGCAGAATTTTTGCGGAACGCCAATTGGTTTTCGGGACCCGTTTGGCTGAGAAGGGCCGTTGACACTTGGCCCGCGAGTAAAGAAATTATGGTCTCTGAACAGCCTGGATTGCGAAAAAATCTTTGCCTGATTTTACAGCCCGTTATTTGCACTTTGTTTAATCTTTTTCATCTTATTCCACTTTACTCAATTCAATTTCCTATTGCTTACGTTTACGTCCGTCACGTTTGTGCCTGAGTCGTTATACCGAAAGGGAAATCAGTACGCGCGAAAGAACAGAAACCGAACGAAAAATACTCTCTTTAATTCAGCATGAGCAGTTTGGCCAAGAGATAAAGCGCATATCGGGGATCGGTGGCGAAAATACTAAATTAGCCGCGTTGAACCCGTTTTTAGACGAACATGGTCTAATACGCGTCGGTGGTCGATTGCGCAACGCGAATATTCCCGAGCATTAGAAATACCCTATACTATTACCGTCACATCATCACGTTTCGAAACTTATTATTACTGAAATCCACCGTGATCATCACCTCACCGGCATTCAAACCACTTTATCTAATATACGGCAGCGTTTTACGGAAAATCCCAAGTCTGAAAAATCGTCCGAAACTGCGTCACTTGTATCCGACACAAAACTATTCCACTGCAGGCAAAAATGGGTGATTAACCGGAATCGCGAGTTAACCAAGCGGCGACCTTTGATAATGTTGGCGTGAATTATTTCGGCCCCCTTTATATTAAAGAGAAAAAGTTTCGTAATCGGAATAAAATCAAGGCGTATGGATGTGTGTTTGTCTGCATGACGACGAAGGCGGTGGACACAGAAATAGTTAGCAATATGACGACCGACGGATTTTTAGGCGCATTCAGAAGTTTTTGCCGGTGTAAACACTTACATTGTTTTTTCAGATTTTTCGATGAGATTAAGGTGCTCAAGCAATTTTAAGAACTCGAGTAGTGCACTTGCGTCTACATTTTTTCTACGTATCGTCGATGGTAGACAAGGTTAATTTCTATTTTATTTGAAAACTCTTACTATTCTTATTCATTGTAATCTGATAATTTAAATCAATACGTTGTATTTTATTTTTCTTTTTAAAGGAAAGTTAGATGACAGATTGTTTCATATTTTTGATTTAAATAATTATAATATAAAACAATATGTTAAAAATTTGTGTCGTTGCAATTCACAATCTAAAAAAAGAAGACTTTCTAATAATAATTTCGAAAGCATTCCTCGAAAAAAATCCACATTGTTTAGCTGTATATTTGAAATTGAAAATATTGTTTGGAATGAAATTCTAAAGTAACAATAAAACTATTCCATAGTTTATTACTATTTTTATACTTTCTTACAAAATTGTTTTTTATCAAAAAAGCCAATTCCAGTACCTTTTAGTACCCAGACTTATAGAATCATATACAATCCGTTTTATGCTATATGTTTTAAGATATACCATCATGGATGCAAAATTTTATCAGTGTGACAAATGTAAATTAAAATTTTTAAGTCAAGAATGATTATCATCGCACGAAAAAATTGGCAAAAAAAATTTTTTTGTGTGTAATTTATGTAAGATTATTATATTGAGGCAAAAAGACTCTTTGCATCACAAACAAAAATACCAAAACTTTTTAAAAATTTCAAGTATATGAAATGCAGGAAATCTTCAAAAAAAAATAACTTACAAAGACATTTAAAAAATTATGAAAGAAACGTTAAAAAAAATATTTGTTAAAATTGTGGGAAAGGTTATGTATGAGCAGAGCACCTAAAAAGGCATTTTAAAGTATGTTATTAAAATAAACATCGTTAGTAAGTGAAATTGTAACAAAATTTGTTGTTATAGTCAAATAAAATTATATGTGATTGTTCACGAGGGAAGGGGTTTTATGCTGCTCCCAATCCAGTTTAGTCGTGTAGAGGTGGAAGTGGTTTACGGCGGAAAATAAATGTAACGCAAATGTGCAATAAAATACATACAACATATTTACAGTGCTTAAATTATGAAAATGTGCTCAAGTGAAGGCAAGCGGAGAGAAGCTTTCTCTGCCGCCGCGGCGCGCTAACTAACATACTATGCTCGCAGAGCAATATTTATAGAGACAAAAGTTAAAGTAAAAATTCTAGTACATTGAAAAATAAAGGTACAAGAGTAAAGGTAAAACGGTCTCTTGGGCATTGCAAATGTACGCGATGATAAAGGCGTATGATCGGAAAATTACTTCAACTTTAATATAAGAATAACGAACGTGACGCAATTTAAATTTAGAAAAGGTTTGTCGGCAAATATTCAGGTACAAAACTGAACATACCGCCCGCCATACTACGGTTTGGGGTAAACGGAGTATTAACAATTAGCACTGCACTTATGTAAAACAAACTTAAAGTCTGTATTTTGAAAATTTCAATAATGTAATGGACCGGAAAGCGTCCAGCCGAATATGGCGCACTGGGCCATGGGTGTCCCAGGTAGTCCGATGCGTAAACTCTCTTGAAGAACTCGTGGAAGCACATCAGCTCCTAGCAGCAACTCAATTTCCGTCAGATCGGCTCGAAAGTCGTCTGCAAGCTCTAAACCCAGTAGATACTTCCAGTCGCCTGGAAGCTTGAAGTTTCCTGACCTGTAGCTGGATATGAGCGAGAGCACTAGAGCTTCGCACGTGAGCTTCCCCTCGCTTACCATGGAGGCGAGAGTAAGGTAAGTTTTTCCATGAACTCGCGGAGTCTTCATGCCACCGATGCCAATGACCTTCATGCTGGCCTCTTCATATTCCTGGCGAAGTTTACTTAGCAGGCTCTTTGCAACAAAGGATCGCTGAGAGCAGTTGTCGAGCATGGCACGAGCGATGAGTGTGCGTCCGTCCGGGCCTTGAATTCGGACTAGCGCAGTAGGCAACAGCGTAGTGTTTGAAGAGTCTGGCGATGCAATCCAATGACAGGATACGCGACTCCCTTTCGTGAGTGTAGCAGGCCATGCAGAAGATGCAAGATGCACTGTAGTGGCAGGATTCTCGTGTAGCAGCGTATGGTGATGCCCGTTGCAAGTTAGGCATCGTTTGCTTGATTTGCAGCTTGCGAGTTTGTGAGCACCAAGGCAATTATAGCACATGTTCTTGGCCTCAACAAACTGTTTGCGTTCGTGTGGCGATTTTGCTTTGAAATCGGCACAGCGTAGTATGAAATGCTCACCTTGGCAAAAGCGGCATTTCTCCGTAAAGGCGGCATATGCGTGCGAAGTAGAAGACGCCGTCTTGTCCTTCTTCCGTGTTGCCTTCTCTGTAGAAGACGCAACGATCTCGAGCATCGAGATGCGTTGTTCAATGAAACGCACGAGCGTTTCAAGTGCAGGAGGCTCGTGGGTACTGCTGAGCGATGACTCCCATTCTCGGAAAGTTCGAGCGTCGAGTTTCCGAGCTGTAACAGCGACCACCAAGTCATCCCACTGGTCCGTCGGACGCTTAAGCTGTTTAAGTGCAGCCAAGGCATTTACAGTGCCACTGAGCAATGCCTTGAGTTCGAGCGGCGATTCGTTGCTTACAGCCGGCGCGGCTAGCAAATCGCGAGTTAGCGCGGCAACCAAGCGCCGCTTGTTTGCATAATGATCCTCCAACCTTTTCCATGCAGCCTCGAAGTTGGCGTCGATTACCTGGATCGTCCTCAACAATTCAGCCGCCTCGCCTTGCACATGCGTCTTGAGGTGCTGAAGCTTCTCGACGCTGGAAAGTCGAGAATCGTTGACTATGATCGCAGAGAACAGATCCTTAAACTCGAGCCAGTCGTTGAAATGTCCGGAAAATGTGGGCACAGCAATGGACGGCAGGTTGCGAGAGTTAGCTGGTGGAACAGGAGCTGGGTCTGATGCGGGCAATGCAGGAAGTTTTCCGAGCTGTTCAGCCAAATAAGCTGCCGAATCGAGGTAAGCTTCTTCGGCGATTTCGTAGCTGTTTTCATCGAAATAGCCGATGTCCTTAGTATCGTCTGGAGCAATGTTGAGAATCCTGAGATGAGTGTCCTTGAAGTCATCCCAGTTTATTCGTAGTTGCTGTATACGGCTCTCGATGATTGCACGAGTGAACTTATCCTTGCCGCGCTTCTTGAGGTTTTCGTAAGCATTGCTAATGCTTTTGTACAACTCCTGTTGACGCTTAAGTAAAATTTTGAGTTCCTTGACGTCTGCCATGACGCAGTCGATGTCGCGATGAAGCGCTTGATAATAGGGCTGAGTGTTGGCAGCTAACGACCGCCCGCCTTGGCAAATTCAAGCACGGAGAGCATGCACACACTCTGATTCCTTGAATGACTCACTACTGCAGCTTCGCGAGAGCGCGTTCACCTACACTGCATCAAATGGTCAAGGCAAAATTCAAGGCTTCACTGAGCACTAGCACATATCCACTCCTGCACTGACCGTCGGTCCCTGGAACCACGCTCTGCTACCAAAAATGTTCACGAGGGAAGGGGTTTTATGCTGCTCCCAATCCAGTTCAGTCGTGTAGAGGTGGAAGTGGTTTACGGCGGAAAATAAATGTAACGCAAATGTGCAATGAAATATATACAATATATTTACAGTGCTTAAATTATGAAAATGTGCTCAAGTGAAGGCAAGCGGAGAGAAGCTTTCTCTGCCGCCGCGGCGCGCTAACTAACATACTATGCTCGCAGAGCGATATTTATAGAGACAAAAGTTAAAGTAAAAATTCTAGTACATTGATAAATAAAGGTACAAGAGTAAAGGTAAAACGGTCTCTTGGGCATTGCAAATGTACGCGATGATAAAGGCGTATGATCGGAAAATTACTTCAACTTTAATATAAGAATAACGAACGTGACGCAATTTGAATTTAGAAAAGGTTTGTCGGCAAATATTTAGGTACAAAACTGAACAGTGATAATAAGTTTATATACAAGGCTTTACAAATTTATTCACTGCATTGTTATACATACTAATTATATCATATAATCTGATACAATTGGGGGAAGGTAGAGTGGGCGAGGGAGAGCTAGAAAAAATATAGGATTACTCGAAATATGCAAGAAAATAGAAGAAAAAAACTACTTTCTTGGGGGGGAGCGGGGGGGAGGTGGGGGAGAAAAACCTTGCTTTTAACTCTAACAACTATATATCATGGGAAGATATATATGTTTATGCAAAGGTACCTTACGCGAACAATTACATGTGTGGAAGAGTATTTATGAGGACAAAAGAGGAATTATGCGAATATCCGCATAATTCCACCACGTTATTGATATATATGGCTGATTCTGATGTAACTTGCTCAGATCGTGCCCGGTATTCAGACTCACGCGCCGTACTGAAATCCAAAACTTTTAAAACGTTGAATTGTGTTGAATGTTGTCAACTTTACTTGATATTTTGTCTAATACCGATATATTAATTTTTTCATTGAGATGATCGATCATTAAGAGTCGAATTTTCCATTCTGACCCATGTCCACAACTCAATTTCAATCATAAAAACTTTCACCGGTAAAAAATAAGGCTTTTCTACTACTTAAGCGTGTAAGCATTATATACTCCAGCTATTGGTAATTAGATTTGTACCTTAGTCTCACAAAAAATCAACTAAAACGAGTGAATCTCACTGCATACATTTTGTCCGCATATTTGCCCCATAATGGTGGTTTCAACAAAAATCAGTTTAAACTAGTAACTTTATGGACTGGAAATGCTAACCAATGGTCACTTTTCAAAGTATAGGACTAAAATGAATAAATCCTTACAACAGTAGTACCTGAAGTTGTTACCTCTCGAATAGCCAAGCTCTTCTTTTTGCGTATTTCGAGCGTACAAACATTTCATTCCGTTCCGACCCCCCATGGAACAACCACTCTGTGTACATGTGCAGGTACGCAAACTACAGTTTCTTATTGCATTTGAGGCTAGTAAATAAAGATGGGTGGACATGTCATTGTAACATGTCTATGAGTCATACGAGCACTACAAACACTGAAAATTACATTCCGAACTTTTCCATTCCGACCCTACCTCACCTAAAAGTGCCGTTTTTTTCGTTTTAGGGCAATCAATCCCAGCTAAACCTTTTTTTTATCACTGTTGGGCTAAAAGACGAAACACGTGTCTTAGGGTTTCGTCCAATTGGCCTTTTTTCGCTACATAAATGCAAAAACGGTGGTGCTACTTCCAACGTTGGTAGCCAAGTGGTGTACTCCATTAGGTGGCTTTATCTGGGCTTAAATGAAAGCAGAAATACAGTCCTAATGATTAAAACAAAAATCTTTGAATTTTATGCCCCGAATGAAAAGTTATAGTGATTTTATGAAAAATACCGAATTTCAGCCAAAATCACATTATTAGCGATATTTACGCTCTAATTAAAACAGCTGTAACTTTCGAATAAAAGCACAAAACCGAACAAAATTTTTTTTTTAATCAATAGGTCTTTATCACAGCTTTAATTTTAGTCCAGTAAGAACACTCTAGCTGTTGAAGGAGCTTAGCTACATGTGTTAGAAAGATATACAATTATTCAAAAATCGATTAAAACTGACTTTTATGAAGATTCGTATAACTTTTGACCAGAAAATTTGGTAGTTGCATCGCTTTAGATAATTATTACTGATGTTGGGTACAGTAAAAATATTATGAAAAAAGTTTGTTTTAACCAACTTTTTTTGAAAAAATTTTTTAAGTCGATCTGAGCAAGTTACGGCAGAATCACCCATGTATATATGTTAGAAGCACGTGATGTCTGCATAAGGCACTTTCTATAAACACAGACTCACAAATACACATCTATATATATATATATATATATATATATATATATATATATATATTCGCACCCCTGCGCGCTCCACGCGCTAACCCCCTACTGTTCTAACTTAAAAGAAGAGTCTTTAAATTTCATATGTTAGTGGAGAGAGGTTGGTGGCCAAAATTTCGTGAGGAAGAAGAGTTTTGAATCTACATCGTTAAGCATTAGTTATATATTTATCAGTAAATTTCCACACCACCCAGAAGGTACTATTGTGGCACGTTGAGAGTTTTTTTTGAAATTCTTCGTTATGTTTAGAGAAAAAGGTATATGTAAGCTTTGCTAGTTTTGACAACTTTGATTTCACTCAAATATGATTGAAAAAAACAGTCCTTTCATTTTTATGTTAAATGTTAATACTACCATAAAATGACAAGTAATTTCATGAATAAAAAATATCATTATATGTTACAATATTCTTTGATTGCATAAAAAATACTTATAACGCAATAAAGCTTTTGATGAATTAGATAATCTGAACAATGACTTTCTGTTTTTTTAAAAAAATAGTCAGAGAATATAATTTTTTCTCTAAAACAGCCACAAGAATATTTATACATATATATTCAAAAGAAATTATACTTTACAAAGGCATAAGAAATGTTATGAAAAAAATCTTGAAAAAAAAATTTGTCAAAAGTGTGCTAAAGGTTTTTTAAGATCTTAACGTTTTAAAAGACACTTAAAATTATGTAATGAAAATAAAAAACGATGATAAATTACAACTTTTTTATTCAAGAATAACAATTATGTGTTTATTTTTTATTTCATTTAATTGATGTGATAGTTAGATTATTAGAAATAAAATGAATCGTTGCCTATAAAAAAGATGCAACTTAGCTTCTATGTAACAGGGATAAACGAAGCTGTTAAATAAAATACACTCAATAATTACCTTAGTAGTCTCTTTTTATCCTAAGCGGGGTGAAACGGTAAGGAGTGGGGGGAGAGAAAAACCTTGCTCTAAACTCTTACAACTATATGATATAGGAAGATTTAGAGAGTTGATAGGAGTTTCAAAAGAGTTGGGGGCAGGTAGGGGGGGAGACTGATTAGATATCGGAGGGAGCTGGTGAGAAGCGGAGAGGGGATACACGAATTCTAATAGAGTCGAATTTTACGATAAAAATTAAAAAAACTAAGTTGTTTCGGGGGAGCGGGAAGGAGCTAGTACTTGCTAAAAACCATACAACTATTTAATGTAGGAAGATATATATATATATATACATATATGTATAGGTATGGTTTTAGGTTAAAAATAAAAATAAAATTATTCATATGTGAATAAAATGGATACCTACGTATATAAGTGTTATAACCGGACTTGTTCAGAGTAAGGTCTTAACTGTTTTATTTAAGTGTCATTCGTGGGGTTCGTAGAATTCAGCTCGCGAGCTTTATTTGTTTTTTTTTGTATTGAATAATAATCTTTATTTAAATAACATGGATAATTAATGCATTTCTTTATTAAAGCAATTTAATAATAATTTGTTATTTTAAATACAGTTTAATCGGGTCACTTTTACAAGGTTCAGAATAAATTTCATTACTGATATTTTACTTACATCTATCACTAGTATCACTGGTGGAAGTAAAATCGATGTTTATCGATGTATCTCACAAAAAGGCCAATTGGACCAAACACCGAGACATCTTATATTTCATCTCAACATTACTGAAAAAAAATTTTGTACAGTTCCCATGCACACAAGCTAGAAAAAGAGCCAATTTTACTATTGAGGGGTAAAGAAGTAACAGGTACAGAAGAGATATTTCGAGCTTTGAAATACATTCGCAGGTTGTGGACTTAATATGAACGGATATTTAAAACGGATAAAATTGGGACAGGATACGCAAATAAAATTTTGACTGTTTTCTCAATTATCATATTTATGAGATAAGATATCAGCTTAAAAGTTTATTCGAAGGAAGTTTAGCACTTTTAACATTATCTGTATATCCAATACATATTATATCGAGCCCCCCTTGCCTATCTACTGCCCTCACACGATTTTTGTTGCCTCCCACTGCCCCCTACAAAATTTTTTTCGTGTTTCAATGCACTTTCATTGCTTGCGTGAAATGTTTTTCATAACTTGACTATATTATACGACCTAAAGCCCTGTTTCCTTATTTCGGAAACATTTGTATCTACTTGAAAAAAAAAAAAATTTGGTTTTAAAATAAATTTATTATTATATTACGAAAAGTTCTTTTAGAATTCAAAATTTGTTCATCTGTGTTACCACACCACCCATGTGGCAGATAGATTTACTTTATACATACTAATAATATATATAAAAGTACATGATGATTGATCTCTAATGTCTGTTAATACAGTAACAATGTTTGAAATTTTTATTGAAAGGTTTAAATTTCTTGTTGCGCTAAATTGTTTTGTTAATAACATCATACAACTATGGGCCTAAATTTCTCATAGTTAAAAAATGATAAAAACCCGGAAAATTTCACCGTATGAATACGACTTATTTTTGCAAACCATATTATAGAGTCAAAACCATAAAAAGTTTTTTTTTAAACACCCTTGATTTAGTTATTAAAATAATATGAAAGATATTTACAGTTCTCAAATGTTGATTTTTTAACCTGCATAGTACTTATCTGTATCCCATTTTAAAGGTCGTAAGAAAATTATTTAAATAGTTATATAACAAAAAATTTAAGTTTAAGAAAATAGTTTATGAAAAATGTCTTTTTAAACAATGTTTTCTACAACTGAATTATTCTTTCTTTTTATTTGCACAAATGTCCCATTTTTTTTTTGCATTTTGAAAATGCCACATAAAGTTGACCATGGAAAAACAAAGGTTTTTTAAATATAAATCAGCATTATCTAAACTTCGACCTTGAGATTTATTGATGGTCATAGCAAATGCTAAGACGAAAGGAAATTGTGTTCTGTATAAAATAAACGGCAGTGAAGAAGTATCTTTCGTATTCAGAGTTATTCTTGGCTTAAAAACTTTTATTCCAATTTTTCTGCAGTTATTACATCACCTTCTATATTGCACACAATTTAGTTATTTGCAACCGTGTGTCATTACATAAACAATCTGATGTATTATATTTTCTTATTAACATTACTATACTTTTTGATTTTGTATTTAGTTCATGAGGTGGTAAGCCTTTCTGAATATTATTTAGAATTTCTGCAGGAAATTTTATATAAACATTATCATCTGATTTATAAACACCTTCATAAGCGGCTAGATTTATGCTACAATACAATTTAGACTCTTCTGTTAATGTTTTAAAAATTTTACTGTGCAATATAATAGAAAAAAATAATTATTACAAACGCCTCCTAAGAGAGCATACGACTAGTAAAATTGTATTTTGTTTTATTTATGACCAAATATTTACAAGAGCAATACATTTATAGCGTCATTGATGTATACATAACCCGGATCACAATGAAATTTGTAAACGTTGTGGAAGAAAGTTTTGAAGAAAAGATGCATTAAAAAGGCATCATAGTACAGTTCATAGAAGAGTAAATGAAAAATTTCAATAGCATGTAAACAATTATTTATTAACCATCATAGTAATGTTTTACATATAATTTTTTCTACTTCTTTCAAAATACAGATTAAAATTTTTTTTAAGAGAAGATTAAATGTCAATGTGTACCCATCAATACATTAAAATATTTATTTAATTTAAAAGAAAATTACTTGAAAATAAAACTAATCAATAGATATATTTTTATTAGAATATCTCAACTACTAACCAAAATTTTTTTTTTTTATTAAGTTAAATAATCATATTTTATTTACTTCTACTAAGTACCGTTTTTAATTGTTTACTACAGAGCAACTGAAGCTGATTTTTTTATAAAAAACTTAACTTCTGTGAAAGGTGTTTATTTTATCCTTTTATGATACTATTATTATCATTACTTATACAGACCGTATAAGTTATAGTGTAAAATGGTGTTTTTAAATTGAAAAAAAATTATTTTTTTTCGGTTTTTAACCTTTTGCCTCCTCTCTCAAATCCTATGTAAAATATTATCATTCTTCAATTGTAAAGAGCGCAGGGAGCAGAGATCTACTAGCATATATATGCACGTATATTTTGAAAATGCAGCCTATACTGTAAATGTAAGTCACGTAAGATCATCATATTTATTTAAAAGCTAATTTTTTAGTTTCATTCATTTAATGGTAGAATTATGAAGGTTCAGTGGCTACGTTGGGAAAAAAAATATATTCCCTGACTATTTTTTCTTAAAAACAGAAAGTTATTGTTGAAGTTCTCTATTTCATTGAAAGCTGTATTGCGTTATAAGTGTTTGTCATACGATCAAAAGATATTGTAATACATGCCGACTATTATTGATGAAATTACTTAGTACTTTATGGCAGTATTAAAATTAAATATAAAAGTTGAAAAATTTTTTCTTCCAATTATATTTGAATTAATTAAAAGTTTTGAAAATTAGCAGAGCTTCCCATATCTTCTTTTTCTAAACATAACAAAGTGTTTTTGTGCACTATCAATGCCTGAGGGACGGTTTTGTTGCGGAGATGATGCTCTGGACGTTGAGGGGAGAAGGGTGGGTATCGTTATGCACAAAACAAGACACTCTCAATGCAGCAAGGTAGATTCGGATCAACTTTATTTTTCTTCTTGCACGCAGTCTTGTTATAGGAGTGATGGAGAAGCTCAGCGTGACAACGTCTGGCTCTCGCGCTTGATTTTCAGCGCTGACTGGCCGCAACGACGCAAGGCTCGGAGCACAGTCCACTCTCTTTATTATTCAGTTTTAATATACACCTAAATAAAACAATTTTTCTGCCTTCAATCATGTCAAAAGTAAGAAGATTTAATTTTTTTGCTAACTATGATTTAGATCCTTTCTTCAAACTAACAATTGTATCAACAATTTTCAATTTTAAAAAACCATAAAAAATACTTCAGTCATGTAGACAGACATTAGTGACGTAAAGTAACACACTAGTTCTTGAAATGAAAACCAAATTTAAGAGTGCAAAAAAACAAAACAATTTTTGATTCAAGATAATTGTAACAACGCAGACTAGTTTTTTATTTCAATTATTACTTCTATTAAACAATTATTATTAAAATTATTGCAAATACTGGCTTTCCAAATTCTAAACATATTTTTGTATTCCCAGAATTATGTGTAAATTTTTTTCATTACATTATAGTGTCATTCATTTGGGTACACAGAGATCCACTACTTAGGGTACTAAACATTTAGAAAAGGGATCAGGGAAGCGATGGGGACCTCCCATCACTAAAAGAGGGGTGGAGGGAAAAATAGGCAATTTTGCAGCGAGAAGTTTACCCATTCCCTTTACGACGAGCAATGCGTGGTAAAAAAGCACACGTAAAAATTTACAGAGGTACTTGCTTGAAAAAGTGGCACTGGCTGGGAATCAAAACGTGGGATTCCGCGTGCCGATCCACTATCAATCCAATTTAGCCACCGCGCACTCTAATTGTCTGTAAACATGTGACGACGTACATGTGTTGATCTCTTAAACATTTTGGGACATAAACAACATCCAAATTACTTTTTATTATTATCTCCATTTATATGAGGTGCATAATTTCTCTTTGCTTTGACGATCATACCACATACAATACACTCGAGAAGTGTATTTTCAAGTTTTTTGTCATAAATCTTTGACTTAACAATATTGCCAAGACCAGCAAGCAAAATTCACATTTCATCAAAATTTTATGCTGCAACGAAAACTAAGTAGTTTAAAAAGATATAACGTATTTACAGAAGAACATATATCAAATACTGTCACATAAGCTATTCATACTAACCTTAACATTTTAATATGAAAATAATATAAAGATAACTTAAGTGTTAGTATCAAATTGTTTGACGTAAAATAGTACGTTGCTTCATAAAAAAGAAAAAAATTTCTCTACCGCGTTAAATAGAAAAAAAATTTCAAATGGACGGGGGAACGAAAAACTTTTTAGAAGTAGCGTTATTGAATAGAACAAAAGATATCGTAAAATAATTGTTTTACTCTTACAAAATTTTTATAACTTTATTATAGAATTTTTTCAATGAATTTACATCTAATTTGATACCCATTCAATTTTTGAAAACTTTGTCGTAAAATTAAGGCATTATTAAAAAGAATTGATAAAAATGATTTGAATTCTTCAGTTTCAAGAAAAAAAAGGTATTTCGTTTACGTCTATAAATAATTTACAGTCCGAATTTAAAGCTAAAAATAAATAAGTGTGATATGAAACTTATTACTATATTAATGTACCTCCTATTACTTCAACTACTGTTATTGCTATTAATATACTATTGTGAATTTTCCCAAGAAATAGTAGTAACTACAGCACGAGAAGTTACCACCGAGATCTGGAACCCAGATAGTATCATCAAAAAGGAAGAAATTAAGGAATCAATTAAGGAAAAAATCATCAGAAATCAAAATCACGATGTAAGGGTTTAACTTCCTAAAGCAAACTGTAAAATACAGAAAATGGCGTTAGTAGTCCTTAATGAAACAGCTGCCAAGCAAGTATTACTCATAGGCAGGGTCAAAGTTGGGTTCGTTTCCTGCCGTTAGAAGAACCGCGGACAAGGCATTAAACATATCAGGGGCTCTGTCTGATACGGAATATCGGTGCGAATTCAAAAGAAGATTTCTCACGTTGGTAGCAAATTCCATCATGCTGCGTAACTTGGAAGTCTGGGTGGATGCATTGGCGATGGCATGGTTCCGGAACGGCTTGACATCTGTATAGCGAGTCAGAGCCCTGCGCGTCGCCTTGCGTACTACACGATATTTTCGGCCACAGGGATAAAGATAGCAAGAACCGTACCCATCGTTCGTCTTGCACAGGAGCTCGGTGCCAGGTTTTCGGCAGAGTGCACTGAGCCAAATGACGTCGGTCGGGAGAATAGTGGGTGACGCTTGCTACAGACATCAACTACACACTAACATCTAGTTGTGATAACTTTTTTCGGCTAAACGATGCAACAGAGCATACTTTTTTCCGGTGTGGGAGGTTACATAAGAAGTAGTAGCTAAAGAGCCGTTTAGCTGAGGTCTTCATGCCTGAATACATCTTAAGTGATATGATAAGTGGCGCTGACGCTTGGAAGGCTATTAATGGGTACACCTGGACGATTCTCAGAGAGAGAAAAAAGGAATTGAAGATTATTCCCTGAAAAATTTTATGACCCCCTGCTGCTCCGAATACTTCAACTTATTAGAAAAGGTAAGCATCATACAGTATATGGTGCTTACATCGAATGCAACCCATAAAAGAGCGCTAGATATAGGTGTCTCTTCCAAGGGACTCCGAGTCCTATTTGAGACTTGTGTGAGTTGGCGTCTCCAGCTCTTGATGGCGAGCTTGCTCACTAATGATGTAAGACGCGACGATATTTCTAGTATCTTCATCCTAAAGTAATGCTAACGCGGTTCGGAGAGGAAACAGAAGCCACGCGGCATGGAGGGAGGAGGTGTAGTGGGTATTAGTAGTCTAATAAAAAAAATTCACCGAGTTCCACACTGTCATAGTCCCTGTGGCGTGCGTTAAAGCATTTTCGCTCTCTCCACAAAAAAAATACTGCTACTATAACTACTACGCCAGGCCTTATTGGCCTCTTCATATCGCTTGGATCTTTTGAAGACTGATCTGTTCCTGAGATTTATAGACAGATCTGTTACTTTTCTTTTCCTAAATTTCTTAACAGCTTCCTCATCCATCACATTGCACTGGTCATCTTTTTGATTCTGCTCCTGGATATCTCCGTCGATCTCCATATTTCATATCTCGTCAACCTCGTGGAGCTCTTGATGATCCTGTTACTCTTTTATGGTGATTTGCTATGAAGACCACAAAGGTCTGTATAAAAACATTCGAATGGACTAAACCTACCGATAGAAGTAGAATTTTTATTTAGCATACGATCCATTTTTTCAAGAAAACACCTTCACACTGCTCCTCATCTTTCTGGGTTCGTTCTAATCCAACTGCTAGGCGATCATTAATCAATTTCTGGAATACCTGCTTATTTCCATTTCTCACTCATTTTTACTGGTAGGACTTTAGAAGAGTGGCAACTCTTGGCCAGCAAGGGTAAGAAGAGCCCTTTTCTGGTAACGGAGAAAGCTGCTGTACATATTTTAATCCTTTACAGATCTTTATTCTAGAAGAAAGCCTAGTGCATGTCTTCATGGGTCAGGACGACACAAAAAGATTCCACAATAAAAAACGTCAATAAAAAATAAGCACCTCAGGCGGTAACCTCTATGAGGACATCCACCGTCAATGCTGATCCAGTGCAAGCCTGGATAACTGCCGTAGGCCTCACAGTTTCTTTGGGGGGGGGGGGTATAAAGACGCTTCGGATGGACTGGAGAAGTTTTTTCTTCTGCCTCTATGCTCTACTGGGTCAGGACGAAGAGACAGCTTCACCAGTTTGGGCAACAGTGCAAGTTTTAAAAATAACGTAAGTCTCTTCAGCAATAACATAAAAGAATACCTCAGTGACATGGATAATATTAGACTAAGAGCTATGGAACAGCGAACTAAAGAGGTATGTTTGCTTGGTTTGACTGAAGAAGACGTCAAAAAGCTTGTTGTTTGTTTGACGGATTATTTATTGAACAGTTTTACAATTTACAGTAATGTTGTTAAGGCTATACGAAACACAACACAACAACATCGAAAAACAGTGGAGATCAAAAACGAGAGAGCCATACGAAGTTGCAGAAAAGGCTTCTCAAAAAGAAAAGAGATTGAAAAACAAAACGCGTGAATATCGATCGCAATCGAAAAAGCCGGCTCTAGCGGAAGTATAGTGTATGCCCACTCAAAGTGTCCGTCAAAGTTCAAACATCTCACCCACCTTGTTCCGGAAACAAAATCGCAGTAGGGGGAACAACTAAAGCATCCGGAACTGATAAAGAAGGGTTCTCACTGGTGGTCTCAACAGGCAGAAGAGCAAGCTTGGTGACAGCACGAAGGTACTCGTCGGTAGTAGTTTTGACAACGGTGGCTCGGACGGAGTTCGAGCGTTGAGTTCGCCATGCAGCCCGACTTTCTGGAGCGTTTCCCAGAGTTCAACATCAGTTCAATGGAAAAGGTGGCATTATCACTCCACAACTCGGACGGTCGACCACGAAGCCCGGCGAATCTCATAAGTGCACCTAAGAATAAGGCCATGGACAAGTCCCTGATCAGCTCGAGGTGCATGGCCTTTGTGGTTTGGTATACAAAGAGGGCGATGTACCCTATTAAAGTGCGGATGCCTCGTCCTCTGGCGGAGAGCACGGTGAAGGGATCAGCATAGTTGACTTCAGTAGGACTGAAGGCACGGAAAGGGATGACTCTGGACTAAGGTAGAGGGGCCATCTATTGTGGAGCTGGCTGTGCTCGCAAGCAGGCGCATAGGAGGTGAAGATTTTAATTTTGCCGGGTACCACTAATGATCCAGGCAGCGCTCAAGAATGGGCCCAGAATACGATGAGACGCGGCAGAGCATAGAAGCCGTGCAGAGTTCAAGGATGCTGCTAATCGTAAGCAAACGCGAAATGCTGAAGCCACCTGCCAGCTCAGAGAATTCCATTGGTATAAACGAACGCAGCAAGGGATACCTGTGGATGCTTCTTCGGTAGCTGCTGACCATGTCGAAGAAGCTGGAGTTTTTGGCAAAGGCACAATCTTGGCCTGAATGTACACAAGCCAGAAACGCATCGCTCAGCTTAAGCGTAGTCAAGGCAGGCGAAACAGGTAGGGCAGGTGTTCTACGGAGACTGTGACGAACCCATCGGCACTCAGAGCAGTACACCAAGGTCGGAGAACCGATCGAGAAGATTAATCTTAGGCCGCTGGATAGCGCAGCTCTTAAATAAGGTCGACGCATGTGTGTCCAACTCTTCACGAGGTCAAAGCTCAGGGCTATCCAAAAGCTAGAGATATCCGAGAGCCATGCCACCACAAGCGCTGCAGATGAAACTGACTGGCTTCAGTACCACGGAACGCAACGTCAGCCAAATTCGAAGCGTTGCAGGTTAAGGTCTTGTAGACTGATAGAATTAGACTTTTCAAAAAATTAATTCCTATAAGCAAATAAAAAATTGGATTAGCGAGATAAAAGTGGTAGAAATTGCTGCAACTAAAAACTCAAAAAATATACATCATAAGTATTAATTTACATACTAGTTCACGAAACATTTTTATATTTGTCGTTTACATAATTTTACGTTTTTTACATTCTACTGAACTATCTCTACTGTCATAACCTGTTGTTTCTACTTCCTCAATCGCCTCAACATCTTCATCCACCTTACTTTTCTCCAATTGATTTTGATTTTTGCTATCACCTGTTGGGCATTGCATCAAATTTTCAGCTCTTCATATCTAAATGGGACTGAGTTATGAATTTTTCAAAAAACGGCCAAATTTGCGGTTTTTTGCAATTTGCAAAAAAATTACTTAATGAAATTAATTTTACCAAGGCTACTTTTGTGCGGCTTGGAAAGGCGCATCTTTTTTGTATTCAACTTTTTTTTTCATCTATTGCTGTTTTCGATTTATTCGCGATTTAGGTGATTTTGGCACTTTTACCATTTTTTTTGGACACTTTGCTGACAAATTCAGAGGTTCGTCTTTGGTTGCAGCAATTTTTACCACTTTCATCTCGCTAATTCAATTTTTCATTCGCTTATAGGAATTAATTTTTTTTTCAATGGTGTGAAATCTAATTCTATCAGTCTATTGTGGGTTAATTCGGATCTGGTAAAACATCATCCGTGCATCGGTACAAAACGTGAAACGATTTTGGTGCCAGCTTATCGGGACCGTCGGTTACAAGGTAGGAAGACTTGGCTCGACGTTCAGGACGTCGTTGAGGCTGTGGCTGCTCGAGGTCGCGTACGAGGCGTTAAAAACGACACGCAGCTTAGACTTCTGATCCCCGCATTACCAAATACCGTGGTGAGGGATGTAATATACCGAACCGATCGATGCGGAGACCAGTGTAGCAGGCAACGGCCTTACGTGGCCCAGCGTGACATATTCCTCCATGCACTGAGAGTACTCGACAGCCATGTCCGGACTCTGTCGGAGACGAGCTTGTAACGACTTTAAGGATGCCAGAGTACTCTGTAAACTATCGCCAAGAAGATTAAGAGCGTCCTGCTTCATGGGAAGCCGTACGATGTAAAGACCATCCTTGTTTTGCTGGCACTCGGAGAATGTCCGCTCGCACTTGAGGTCGGTGGGCGCCTGATGTCATGCTTGGGGAACATTTTCTAGCTTCCAGAAACGCTGTAGTACGGAGACAAGTTTCTGATGCCAGACGAAAGCTGCATCGTCTCGTAAAGTTAAGCAAACAAGGGCAGAGCTCTACGAGTGTCCGAGTGCCCAGCCAGAGAGGACCCAGCCAAGAACTGTGTTTTGACCAATGATCTCATCGCACTGCAAAGACCTGGACATGAGCAGACGGGGATAAACATCTGTGGGGTTCGACTTCACTCAGCTGGTCAAAGGCGGGATCAGCAAGATCAAGGTTTTTCCAACCTTGCCGGACTATGATATCAAGAAGCGTTGCAGGTGTGTGGAGCCCATAGAGATATAAGAGTAAAGCATGCCAGAGGTTTGGCTTACTGTAAGAGGGCACGATACGCAGAGTGAGAGAGAAGACTGCCAGTGAGTTTTCCTGTATCCTTGTCCAACCAAAAATGCGCAACTGCTCATTCCGGTCATTTTTCCGCTTTGGTACACGACAGCAGTCGGAAACACGGCTATTCATTGTTGGACCTCGGAGATGCTGCCACCGACTTCAGAGCTAGTGTAGTCCTCACGTTTGGCCTGCTTCGGTGGGACAGCGTTGTTTTGGTTCTCCATACGACACTGCTGTCCGTCGTGCAGAAGACTGTTGTGTGTAGCTTAGCAATGCTGGCAGACGGACTTGGATGGACAGACCTTGACGGAATGGCCCGGCTTGAAACAGTTGAAGCAGAGCCGTTCGCGAAATACGGCATTTTTCTTGTCGACCGTACTCAAGCTTTGGAAGCAGTGGCCCAAATAATGAGCGCCTCGGCAGGTGGGGCAAACTTGTGAACTTTCTTGAATTGCGAGGGTGCGGAAGTTTTGGGCTACGGATGAAGGTACTGTCGTTCATGAGTTGTTGGACGCAAAAAATGACACTGAACAAGAAGTTTCAATCGAACGGAGAGTGTTGCACTCACGACAAAGGAACATTGCCACGATGGTGAAGAAAAGACGTTAAGCTGCGACTCCAGGTTAGACGCCTCAAGCCTTTCCAGCTCATCTTCCCAGGCCTATCTGATTGATAGATCCAAACTCGTGGCGGCCATCAAAACGAACCCGTCGTTCAAGTGGTCCATGAGGCGACTTAAAGCTCGAAGTTGATCTAGCTGACGCTCAAGGGTGTCAAGCAGTATCTGCAGACCTCAAAAAGATTCTTCTTGCATGGACTTGATGCCATGCAGCGCTGGGAGGTGGTCGTGTACAAGCAGTCATCAACGCTCGTATTTTGTCTCAAGGAGGCTCCAAGCTGTGCTGTAGTTATGCCAACAGTCTGAACGGTGTCAAGAGTGGCCTTGACGTCCCCTTTACTGATACCCATATGTACCACTACTCGATATGTTGGTACTGTACAGCGCCACTTGCGACATGTCGTAAGTGGTCCGTCAACAAAAAGAATCCATCTTGCATACTTATTTAATGCTTTTTTTACTATATGATACGAAAATAGAGTAAAACTACTTGCGTGTTTTACAGTTAAAAAGCCAGTTAACAGTTGTAAAAATCCAAACTTTGTAATTTGACAACAAATTGTCAATTTGGTTAGTAAACCGCACAGGAAATCGACCACTTTGGAGGTTACGGGCAATTAATAATAATCCTTTGTTTACAATCTATTACAGTACACCATTTAAAAGTCCTTTTTACTTCCGGCCACTGTTTTATCAGAGGATGTTTGCTAATTTTTCGAAACAGCTGGCCAACCGCAAATATTAACCAGCTGTCATTGATTGCTGTCGATGAAAAGTAAATCAAGTGCAGGCTTAGGGTAGTCGATTTTTTGTTGTTCATTAGCAGAATTCTTTTCGTTTTTGTGAGTACTGATTTTTTTTGTTTGAATCAAAACACAAAACTGGGATTTTTGTATACATATAACTGAGTATAAATGTTCAAGTGATAATTTGTTAACAGGAGTAGTGTTTCACATTATATCAAAATGAGTCTCATTTTTGACAATAGAGACCAGTAATCAGCAAAATTTCTAGTACAAAGTTTACTTTTAAAACTCGACACTGTTAAAGCTGTCTTTCCAAAAGCTACAACTCTAGCCTACGATGTAAATGATCAAATACTTGTTTG
Source organism: Copidosoma floridanum (assembly GCF_036245765.1). NCBI lineage: Eukaryota > Metazoa > Arthropoda > Insecta > Hymenoptera > Encyrtidae > Copidosoma > Copidosoma floridanum. The sequence continues at coordinate 17,735,275 of NW_028321893.1, read as the reverse complement.
CGGATCAGGTGCTTATATAGCTATATACCTTGTTTTTTAAATTGTACTTAGAGTTTTAAGCCACACAGTGTTTTGTCCAGAATTTTTAATTTTTAAGCTCAATATTACAATTTTACACATAAGGAACCAAAAATTATTGAAAGTTCTCTTTTTTTAGTGTCACCAGTAGAAATGGCAAGCAAAAAACGTAAGAGTCGATGAAATACTTAATGCTTTAACTAAAAGTAATGGCTCTGAAAATGGTAATAAACAACGCCGTTTTTTAAAGAAATTGTGTGTACCTACAGTTTTATGAATCTTGTTTAACATAAACATTTTCAATTACTTAATCGAGTCCCTTTTTTTAGCTTCTTACTAAAAAGACCACTTGTAAGCTGTACGTAGGTTGGAAACACAAAGGGCTACGTGACATAAAATATGTAAAGATGAGGAAGCCGGTTAAAGGATTGAAGATCGTTACTCTTAGTAGAAATAAAACTTACAGTTACAGTGACATTTTACAACTGTCCTTATATGCAATGAAAATAAAAGATAATTTGTTATAGTTTGAAAATTTTGAAGTACAACTGAGTAATTTTCAAAAAAAATTTTTTTTTTAATTCACTAGCATCCACGGATATGAATCAGATTTTTGGAAATTTTCTCATAAAATGAAATTTGTGAATTGTAAACTTTCACTATACATCTTGACCAGCAAAATCAACACAAGAATCGACACGGATATCGACAAATCTGTTATTGAAGCATTACCAATAGTTAATATTAACAGCATTAATAGCAATCCACCCAACTCCAACTTAGATTGAATTAATTCATCGTAATTTAAAGAATTTGATGTTTCTTAAGAACAAAAAGCTCTAAAGCATATAGAGGATAGTGATTTTTTAGAACGAAAACCTTTACACACAACCCTCTCACTCAAAGAAAAAAATTTTATTGTAATGAGTTCGAAGAAAGTTGGTATTCAGTATACAGTGAGTCATGATGGAGTAGAAAGAAAAATATCTATGGTGCCAAAAAAAGATGAAGTTAATGACAGTATTGAAATCTTACAGGATTTAAAAATTGAGCGTTCCCATAACTTCTAAAGAAAAGATAATTTTAGCAGAAGAAATAATAGTTGAATAAATACAAATAATATCTAACAATAAATACAAACTAAGAGAAATAATGATTATAGATAAGATTCGTCATCCAAATATAATAGCGATAATGGCTGTAGCAATGGAAGAAATTAATTGTTTCCTAATCATAAAATTTTTTAATATTATCACTTGAAGAAGTGTATTAATTCATGGAACAGCAGGTTATGAGTTGAACGAAAATACGAGAAATGGTATAGCTCTGTAAGTGTATACAGCTATTGCTTTTCTGCGTGATTAATCTCCTTCAATCATGTATGTAGATATAAGGATTGTTAATATTTTGGTAAATAAAAACTTCCTGACAAAGCTCTGCGGTTTTGGATTGATATGCTACGAGTCTTACAAACAACCGTTGTATCAAATTTTCATGGCACACCTATTTATATGGCTCTAGAGATCCTTTTACTTAATAAAGCAGGAACTTTCAAATCAGATGTATGGTCACTAGGGTGCGTACTTACTCAGATATATTCTGGGGCTGAAATATGGAATATCGAAAGTTGTTATTTCCTGGAACGTTTGAAGAAAATTGTTTGTTTTCCAGAAAAACCTGATTTATCTCGAGTTCTTACATATTTATAGTGTATGTTAAGTCAGTGCTTTGAATGTGATTCTCTAAAAAAGCCCAAAGTCAGTAAATTGTTGGATGTCATGAGAACTTAACAAACAGATTTTCTATAGTTTATATTTACTCGTTCAGTAATTTTTAAGTCGCAATAATGTGTTCCTTAGTATTTAAGTTTTTTTTCAACTTTATGCTCATCAAGTCTTATGAATCAGTTAAACATCTCAGACCATGATAACTTACGACATGTCGCAAATGGGGCTGCACACTACCTGCACATCGAGTAGTGGTACATAGAGACTTCCGTTTCCTTGCACGAGTGATTTCAAGTAGTGAAGACCTTCTACATCGGTCAGTTGAAGCTTGTTATGGACTAGAGCCTCGAACAAATCGAGGAAAGACTCCCAATTCTCTCGTCGCTCAGATAACTGAGGACTGGTGGACGGCAGTCTTGGTCCATGACGATGCGTAAGATCAGTTGGAATAGCTGAGTTATCACCAGACGATTTTGGCTGAAGACGACTACGATAGTTCTCAATCCGATACCGTGTGGTGATATTTTGAGTCTCAGCTGAAGCGTATGCATTGCTCGCAGCATCCGCCGTAGTGGTTGTGGCCACTTATAGCAGGGCTATACGGTTGGCCTAAAAATCGCACCAATACTCGTTGAGAAGCTTGAGCCAAACTTTGATTAGGCCAAGGCTTTCATGATCGTTCTGGGTGTCGAGAATTGCCTGCGATAATCAGGCGATGACCTCACCAAGCGTCGTCTTCTCAGCAAATGACAAAGAGAGTGCGACCCTCTGTACTGCACACGAACACAAGTGACACGCAATGTGGACACTTGACGGCTGCGACAGTACATAACCTTAGCAGCTTGCTTTGACAAAAGGATGGCATGCAAAACGGGCTCAAGGTAACCGTGGCAGCTCTATCCTCTACAGCGTACTCTGACGCAAGGATGGCATGCAACGCAGGCTCATGGCGATCACGGCAGCTTTACCCTCAACAACTGTCTATAACATAAAACGTAGATGTATGATGGCCACTACCTAGAGACGGCTCTTTCAATACACCACGTAACACGATCTCTGAGATAGAAGAAAAGAGAATGCATACACTTTTACTTACATAATAACTGTCGGCGTCGCACCTAGTCAGTAAGAAGATTAGAATGCACGATCCAGCTTGAAGGATCAATGTTTTGTTGCTTCGTTTTAATTCGGACGAGTTTTTTCGTTTGGCATGATGTGCATCCCAGGATAACTTGTCTCACATCTGGGCGCATGTTTCTACAGTAGCAGTCTTTGGCGATTGTGTTATATGTCTTATTCATTCCCTTATGTCCACCTATTGCCGCTTCGTGGTATTTTCCAATGATTTTAAATCTTTCATCTGCTAGTGGAATTACTAGAGTGTTCGTGTAGAGCATTGCTGCTAGTATATATCGCTAGGTCCCTGATGATACCAATCGTTTCTACTTCATTTTCTACTATTACCTCTCTAAGGACCTTCATACGTTTTTTAATATTTGACTTAAGCTCAGTTTCTTCAAATTACTGCTTTACATACATGTGCATAATTTTAATTCTTCTTGCATTTACCATTTTAGTTTCTCCTACGTTTCTTTCTTCGTTGCTCATGCGTATCGGATGAATGTATCCCCTCTCGTGCAGCGCATCTATGACCTCTGTGTTGGTTACTGCTTCTGTTATGATCATAAACGCTAGATTGTCTTAGTACCTGAATAGGTGGCCGTCGATACTGTTGAGTTTTTGTAGTAAGGGTGGGTCTTCCCCCTCTTTTGGTGCCCATGGTGGCCTTTCTATTGGTAGGCGTGTTCTGTACACTATATTTTTCTGCACCCATGCTTACGCTCCTCACTTCCCTCACTACAGCTACGGTCTCTTCGTGGGATCTCCACCCCGGACTCAAGTTCTGTATTTATCGCGCTAGAAACTTGCATGAGAGGCGTATAATGTGCATTTTCACCTACGCCTTCTAGATTCAAATGGCCAAATTCACCGTCTGTCGTAGAAATGTAATAAATGTAAATATAATATTCATTGATTAATGTACAATGTACACAAATATTTTTTTTTAATTCTTGAGAGAACAGATAAGTACAATCGCTGTTCCCATACAATGTTAGAGACTCCAAAATTTCCTTTGTTTCTTCTGGCTCTCTTCATTTTTCTAATAAATTAGAGTTGCGCAGAATCGTTCGTCACTCATCAGTTGAGATATCGAATTTGTACAACCATATAAGGCAGTAAAACAAACAGTTTCCAGGTGGGTCAAATGGTATTTCCGATAGTTTTGGCAGGGTACTACCAGGTTGTGCGGGCTTACAAGTTTCCCTTAGCGATTTGTCTTTTAAATATTCTAGCCACTTATCTGAGGGTTCAACTTTCTCTAGATGCTCATTGCGTTCGTTTCGTACCGTGATCTGATTTTTCTCTGACTGAGCCATACTCCCCCCGTTATGTGTGTAGTCGTTTACTTCTTCTATTGTGGATAGCACTGCTTTGTCTATCGTACTATCTCACTAGGCTCCCACATATCTATTTTTATTCCTGGTCAGCCTTCTACATCTTGCTTTTTACTGTCAATTATAACTAGAGCCCACGATTCATTAGCCCTTCCCTCCAATAAGTAATGTATACTCGGCTCTTCTCGTTTATCTTTCAAAAACTCCTTTGCTTGTTTCGTGCTTTCTTCTTTTTCTATCATATCAATTCTCTGCTCTTCTGTAATAAACTCTTGACTTTTATTCGTAACGCTAGGTAATGCTGTGTTACAATTCGCTATTATTATTTCTTTCGACGGGTTCGTCGTCAGTTGCAAAGGCTGAAAAACATGGCTTAGATTTTAGATTTCAACTCAAGATTTACTTATTTAACAGACTAAGGACTCAGAGACGTTCTCAGTGGTCGTGTGTAGCCTAAGCCGTACATACATTCAAGCATTTCAAAGAGGCTACTAAATATAAGTGCCCAAGAATACTATCGCAATAATTACATTATTAAAATAAAATAATAAAAAAAATAAATAAATAAAAATGTAGTAAACAAGAAATAAAATCAATAACAATAGTAATGGTAAGCATAATTAAATAAATAGTGCAACACGATAAGATTTTGTTACAATTACCAATTAACGTGAATTGTTGAACACAAACTGGTAGTATTTACAAAGTTATCTCTTGAAACATGGACGCTGGTATAATTCACGTATAGCAACTGGCAAACCATTCCACATACTGGCGCTACCAACGAAGAAATAATCATGTAGAAACTTAAGGGCAGCAGGAGGGATAAGCAGATCTAGGTGAGATGCCCGTTTTGTGCCAGGCATATCATGAGACCTAAATTTGAATTTGCACGATAGATACTGTGGCTGACCACTGCGCAAGATTGAAGCAAGGAATAAAAGCGTAAGATATTCAACCCGAAGAGAAAAGGGAAGTATACTCGATTTTTTGTAATCAGATGTGATGTGCTCGTGCTTGCATGTTCCTGTTACGAAGCGGATAGCCGCATTCATACTCCTGAAAAGTTTTGTTTTAAGCTCCTTAGAGAGTGAAAAAAACAAACCAGCACAGTAATCAAAGTATGGCAGTATGAGCGATTTGAGCAAGGTAAGCTTATAATCACGAGGGAATGACAATCCGCATTTACGAAAGCGATACAGCGCAGAAGAACATTTATTTGATGTAGTACAGCACTGCGCTCGAAAGCTCAATGTAGGATCAAGCACAATGCCTAGTATTTTTAGTGTATCAAAAGTTTGAACTATGAAACCATCAAGCAAAATGTCAGGTACATCGGTTTTTTGAAGTCTACTCATAAAATTACGTGAGCCCAACCATAAGGCACATGTTTTTTCCTTATTGATAAGTAGGCCATTGGAGAGAGCCCATAATAAAATATTATGTAAATCCGCATTAGTCCTACGCACAATACTCGCCAATTCATCAATCGAACCATGAATATACACAGATCATCAGCATAAAGATAATATGAGCAGTGCTTAATTGCAGAACTAATGTCATTCATGTAAAGAGAAAAAAGCAGTTATCCCAACACCAAGCCCTGTGGCACCCCCGAGTGTTTATACAAAGGTTTACAGCTTTCACCCTTTGACGAAATTACAACTTGAGACCTATCAGTGAGGTAAGATTCAACCCAGTTGCAGGCAGAGCTCGAAAATCCCAAACTGTAGAGCTTATTATAAAGATGTTTGATGTTAACAACGTCGAAAGCTCGTGAAAAATCAATAGCAACCAAGAGCGTAACCTGCTGCTCATCAATAGCAACCCTAATATCATCAACCAGCTTGATAACTGCTGATTGAGTGCTATGAAACTTTCTATATCCTGATTGCAGTGGATCAAGTATTTTTAGTCGCGTTACATATTCCAAAATTTGTGCATATTCAATAGTTTCCAAAACCTTAGAAGTAGCACTCAACAAACTGATAGGTCTGACATCTTTTGCTCTTTTAGGGTTCCTGACCTTGGGAATTGGGCGTACATTAGACTGCTTCCATAATGCTGGGAAAATTCCACTTTGAAGTGATGCATCAAAGATATTCATCAGTATAGGAACAACGTAGAGAATACAATCACGTAAAAAGCGTACGGGTATACCATCAGGCCCAGTTGCATTTAAGCTCCCCCTTCTTATAGCATTAACGATATCGGATGCCTCGACTGCCCTAAAAAATAGTCTATCGTCATTATGGATGTCAACGGAAGAGGTCCGAGTAGTCGGTGGCACAACACTCGGATTGCCTATGAAAAATGTATTCAGTGAATCAAGGTCAGTTGGTAGAGTATCGCAATGAATGACACCCCTCGACAGACCAGCCCTATTAACACAGTTCCAAGAATCCCAAGGTGACCTGCAGTTCGAAAATTGTTGTCGGTTGTAGCAAGAAATAGCGTTGCGTATAGCAAGCTTAGCACGGTTACGGAGATGATTATCGATTTCCCTATCGCCTAGTACGCTATCTTTCCTATTACCCCTGAAAGTAGGACAAGCAGCATTTCTTGATTTTAAAAGTCTGCATAAGTCAGCCGTCATCCAAGGCGTAGGACGCCCCGAGCGAACAGGAAAAGTGTGCAAAGAGGCATGATTATCATACAGATAAAGAAAATTCTGTGAGTATAGCGATACTTTTAAACCGATGTCAGGGCAATCAAGAGTAGCTTTCCAATCAAGTTATACGAAATCACGCTGAAGACAGTCTAAATCAAAATTTTTAAAATTGCCACGCATAATCGTCGATGGTGTAGATTGTGGGTTATCGTATTTTAAACAAACAAGTAGAATCTCATGTAGTAATATACTGGGCACAAAGTGCTGCGAATAAAACGCCAAATTTGAATTATCAGAAAGACAAAAGTAGTCAATTGTTGAGAACGGATTACCTACATGATGAGTCTGATTAAAGGGTAGGCGCTTGAGATTAGTAGCTTGAAGTAAGTCAACCAATGTGTTTCTAGTCGAAAGAGTAGAAAACCAGTCTATATTAAAATCGCCAAGCAGAAAAATATTATCGTAGGCTCTATTACAGTTTAGTAGTACATTTTCAACAGTTTCGTACCAATATCCGGCCTTTGGTGGATTACATACCAACGCGCAAATAAACTTGAATGAGCCCATTTGCAATTCCACGAAAAGATATTCTGCACGCACGACCCTAGGAGGTAATTATGGCGATGATGCAACAATCCTCGACTTCAGGGACTCATAAATATACATAGCAACTCCGCCAATATAAACGCGGGCCCTCTCACGCAAAATCTTGTGGTGCTCAGGTGCTACTTCAACGATACTCGAGCGAAATTTATTATTTTCGCATAGCGGAAACATTTAAATAACTTTTATGAAAGACTTATCACAATCAGGTAAATTTTGGTTAACGACGCAGTCAACTATACCAGACTCCTTTAATTCCGCCGGGATATCGCGTACAATCAAGCGCGGATTTTTATATGCATTTACTTTAATTTCAAGTTCAGGGCACGCATTGGTAAGCTGATTTTTTATGACAGTTTCATTGAATGAATCGCCCTCTAAAATCACCGTGCTATTTCCTGAATATATTACTTTACTTACGTTAATTTTTCAATTAGATGGATTAATGGCTTTTTTGAGTGCATCATAGGTAGATTTTGAAGAAGCAAAATTCGGCCTAGCGTCATCACGTCGGCCGATTGTAATATGACTCGAGCACTGAGTACAAAGTGTTTTACCACGATTCGACATAAAGTTTCCACGATTACCACGCTGCAAACCCTTAGATAATGCAGAAAAAGAACTCGCAACTGCCGACAACACAATTTTGGTTGTAACAGCGCCAAAGCTATTTATTGTGTCTCGCAATTGTGCCTTGACACCTTAAACCTTCTCGTTTCCAAGCATAGTAAGCATTGCCTTACGATGTTTGCTTACTTCGTCAAGCATACTCGTGACGTCGCTATGCGAAATCAACGATGATTCCTTCACAGATGTGAAAGAACCATCACTGTCACCGCTTTCATCAGCACCGTCACTATTATAACCCATCACTCTGTTTACAAAGAGAAATAGCAACCACACGCGTGTATGATGAATACATCAACACAACTACAACTAAACCGTGCCAGCTCCTAGCCGACTAACGCATCAATACATACAAGTCAAACAGCGGATAGCACAGCGAAAAACTCCAACAACGACATCCACAGGGCCCACTGAGATCGCACTTGTGATTCAAGAAGAGGAAAGGTCCATCGAAGTTGAGCCAGAAAACGAAAGCGCACGTCGTTACAGCATTGACAACACACACACACACCAGCGCGCTCGGACAGCCTGCTTGGCAAAACAGTCGAGATTGTTAAAAATCTGCAACCTCTGCAGAAGATAACACTTATGCAGCAAGTAGAAGTAAGGGTGCTTGCAACCGACCTGAAACAAACACGTCCTATGGCAGTGGACAGCAGTAAAAAGCCAAAAAAAGCAGAGCGAAAAATAAGAGCCTCGATCAGTTACTAACCTTACCATTCCCCTCTGGTGGCTGAAAAGCATGGTTTCTATCCATGCAAACTGTTAACTTGTTGTTTACGTGCTTTTCGTAATTTTTCGTTTTGTTCTGATATGACTGGCGTGCTTGTAGCCATTATACCCTTTAGAGAGCCTGGTTGTTTCATAATATAGCCTTATTTTCCATCCGTATAAATATGGTCTAAATTGCTCTTTTGCAAATACAATTGCCAATAATTCCTTGTCGTATGTCAGGTAGCGGAGCTCGCTCCCTTTAAGGTAGCGAGGCGCTTACTCGCACGGTTTATATTTTCCGATCTCTTCCTGGCTAAGAATCACTCCAATCGTGTAATCTGATGCGTCCGTTGTAACAATAAAGGACTTTTCCAAATCTGGGGCAATGAGTACAGGTCCACTGCACAGTGTATCTACGAGAGTTTTAAGCGCCTGCTCCTTTTGGTCACCCCATTTAAATGCAGTGCCCGCCTTTAAAAGCCTTAAGAGCGGTTCGGCGATTTGTGCATAATTTTTGACAAATTGCCTGTAGTAGCCTACAAATCCTAGAAACTGTTTTACTTTCTTTATGTTTCTCGGTCGAGGGTAATTTTTAACCACCTCAAGTTTCTTTGGGTCAGTCATTATTTGTCTATTGCCTACAATATGACCGAGCACTTTCGCCTTTTTTTAAGAATTGACACTTTTTAGGTTCAATCGTGAGGTTTGCAGCTGCTAACCGTTTTAACAGTTTTGTGAATCGTCTCTCATGGTCCTCAAGGTCAAGGGCAAAGACCATTATGTCATTAGGATACAATTCTATTTCATGGCCTTGTAATCCTGTGAGTGCTAGTGCAATAGCCCTTAGAAATGTGTTTGGCGAGTCTTTGCACCCCATTGGCATTCTTTTGTATTGGTAGTGCCCGTCTGGGCCTGAAAATTCTGTCTTATGTGCATTGTCTTCGTGTATTTCTACCTGGAAAAATCCCGATTTGAGATCCACTACCATGATGTAACGTGCCGACGCTCGTTTCTCTAAGATATCACTCTGAAACAGTAGCGGGTAACATGAATCTACCGTAACTTCGTTTAGTAGTCAAAAATTTGTGACTATTCTAACCCTCTTTTCATTGTTTGGCTCCGGTTGCTTTGCCACTATCCAGGTATTCGAGCTATATGGTGAGGTGGAGGGTTCAATAATCCCTTGTTCAAGCAACTTCTTTATTTTGATTTTCATTTGATCGCTTATCGCCAGTTGATATCTAAATTTTTTCGCGACTATGGGTTTATCCGAGGTCGTTATAATTCGATGTTTTAGTAGGTGTGTTGCCTTGAGAGGTTCTGCGTCAAGACCAAATACATAAGGGTTTGACTCAATCAGTCTTCTCACATGATCTATTTCTTCATGGTTGCAACCAGATATGTTTACAAGTTGCATTATCTTATGTACCCATTCTTGTTTCTCTAGCTCCTCTTCGTCTCTTTCAAAACTTTCCATTTTTTCTTTATTATAATTTTTTTTCCTTATTGAGTAGTCTTATCACTGTTTCCCCCAAGCTTTCAACATTGTCCCCTTTAGCATCTTCTGAGTACTCCCGGTGAATTTCTTCGTAATCAACCAGTTCTACTTCCAGAACAGGCACGTATTTTATCTAGTCACTCATATTAATGCATTCTGCAACTAACTTCCCTTTAATATTTCTGGCTGTAAAGTTTCAAATAATATTCCTTTTTCCATCTCTTGGAGGGGTATCCAGCCATTTTCTGCTTCATTCTTGCTTTGCGCATAAATTATCTGTCTCGATTTATCAGGTATTTTAAAACACTTCAGCTTCAACAGTTGAATCTCTACATCATCTTATCTAATAATATTCTCGACGGCACGTATCTGGACCCAGTATCACTTAAAAGTATCCCACCCTATGATTCCTTTCGTGTCACTTGGGAAGTCATGGGAGATGACATGTAACGTGCACTCCAATTCGTGTAACTGAGCCTGTACTGTGCCCAATATTTTGCGTGCTCCGCGAGTCACGCCGTCAATAGCCACTCGATATCTACTGTTTATTAGCATGTCTGTGCTAAGAAAATATTCCTTTATAATCGAAATCTTTGCGCCTGTATCTGCATAAAAAGTCGTCTTTCCATTCTTTAACTGTGGTCCCCGTAGCTGGACCGATGGTGGCATATACCCTGTTCCCGAGAGTCTTATAGTTATTTTAGGAAGCTGCTCTATTTCTTCGTCACACTCAGAAAGTTTGGGTTCGTCATTCTCTACATTTGTGTCCGACGCCTCTATCCGATTATTCTTTCTGTGGGCCCTCCTGCCTTTCCTCGTGCGTCTGCCCCCCTCCCCCCCTCCCGTTATATAGAAGTGTCTTCGCACTCTGCAGTATTGCGTTCTTACTCCCCCACACTGCGTAAGTACTCGGGCTGTTGATGTGCGATTCTGCCTCCACTATTTTTTGCTCCGCCTTCTGCGGCCTCTCTCTCGCACGTTCTTTCTCGCTGGACACGATTCTCTCTGTCTCTTTCTCTAATTTATGTTCAACGTTTGAGGAGCACGCCGAACATCTTGCGAGTTTAAAGCCACAGTTGGGTCTCTACTGCCAGGGGCGTGAACACCCTTTTCTTGCTGCTGTGGGCCCCTATCCTGTGGCGGCCCGTTTCCAATTAAACCCCTGTTATAACCGTTCCTGCTGTCTTGATTTTTGTAGCCATTTCCATAACGGTTGAACGTGCTTCTAATGTTATTATTATTTAAGTCTCCATTGTGGTGGTTGCCATAATAAGTATTACTTCTGGGATTGTATGCATTATACCTAATATTATGATTATTGTTTTTGTTATAAGGCTCCATTGGGCCATTGTTATGGTCCCTGTAATAATTGTTGTAATTATTGTAATTATGGTTATGAAAATTATCATTACCGTCTCCGTAATTATAGGCGTTTCTGTTGGCATGGGTATTATTCATGGGTTGGTTATACCCCTCGTTTCGTCGTCTCTCCTTTTCTTTCCTGTCTTGCTTGCGTGAGTAGCAGTGTCTCACATAGTATGTCGGCTTCTGACAATAATTGCAATTCCTTTTTAGTTCTCTTCCGTTATCCCTTGAAGCCTTCTTATTGTTTATCACCGCTAGTAGCTTTCAGTATTCCTCGACTGAATACCCAGTTTGGCCGTCACAGCATATACAGCGTTTTTCGTTTGCTGCTGCTGCTCCTTATGCCCCATTGGTAATTTCTGTGATTTTTTCTCCTTTTTTCGCCAGGTTTAATAGTGGCCTTCACTCGGTTCTTGTCTTATTGTATACGGGCAGTGCAGTTACTAGTATAGCGTGCCGCAAACTAAGGTTGCTCTCGATTTTTAATGCCTCTATGATTGCTTCCCCTAGTGTTCCCGGGTTAGAGCTTGCCATTCTTTAACTGAAACTTGGAAGTAATCCATATATAAATTGTTTTACCGCCTCGGATTCCAAGTTTGCTCTCAGCGTCTGTTTTTGAATTGGGGAAAAGTATGGGTTCAAATCGTACGACATCGTTAATCTATTATACAATTGATGTACTCGTCCACCGTAGTCGTCTATTGCTTTGCTGTCTTGTTGTGTTATTATTTTTAATTTTGCCATGAGCGAGGCTGCGTTGTTAATGCTACAGTACCTATTCAAGAGCTCTCCAATAAACTCTTTAACTGTCCTAACTGCGTTAATCTCGGAGCGAAATGTTCCACTGCTTTTCCTTTCAGTATATTCGCGAGGGTGTCTAAAAAAAATAATTCTTTTTCCGGTCCTATTGTTTATGCAACCATTCACACCATTCTGTCGAACAGCGGTAGGTTGACTGGGTCCTCGTTGAAGTACGGGCTTTTGCCTGTCGTATAGCTGAGCGTGAGCAGAATGTTTTATTGCTTGTTCTGCGGTCTGTGTCAGTGGTTATGGTTATATGTAGCGTGTGTATCTTCTATATATTGGGCCGCGGTAGGTGATACATCACTCCGTAGTCTATCCCTATTCGTATCCGAGTCGGCCCAATTTGTGTAGTTATCAGTTAGAGGTCGTACCGTTACCCTCAACGCGGCTTCTTCCTTTCTTTCTTCCAAGTTCCTCTCTCATATCTTTTATTCTGTCGCATAGCTGTAGATTATGTAAGTCTTCTATCCCGAGGTTTCTTGACCCTTTATATTCGTAACAGAATGCAACGGAAGTCGGCCACTCTGGTTTCCCTGGCATGCCCCATTGCGTCAGTAGCACGTTTGTTTTGTCTGTTCGAACTCCGCATATCTCTTCAGCTCTCCTCGCGTTTTGCTCGTTAACTCGTCCGCCAGAAAGGAGACCCGCTTCTTCGTTCATGCGTCCAATGTTTACGTCTGCATCACAAGATATATCCCTGTGATCCCTACCTATCAGTGGCAAATTTCGAATGGTCTCTGTGACCACCTTATGAGGGACATTCACCTCCTCTGCTTTCTTTAGCTTCACTCTAATTTTTGAAAATAAGCCCATCACTATTACTTTAGTCTTTTCGTGTAGGGCATCGAGTTTGTCACACCCTTCTGGTTCAAGCTGTAATTCCAACATTTGTCCTGTCATACTTTCCCTTTGTTGCTTTTTATTGGGCCCTGGCCTGTACATTTCTGTTATTATATTATAACCCAGGCCTTCGTTATCGCTTTCCGACTCATGGGTCATATCGCTAAAATGAATCATTTTTCTTTCCTACTTTTTTTTTAAATATATTGTGAGTCGAATCGTCTTTTTTGATTATACTAGATCTTATGTATTCTCCTACAGTTGCAGGACTGCGTTTAATTACCTACGTCGCAGCTTCACAATAATCAGACGAGAGAAAATAAAACAATTGTAGAAGGCGAGGTAAGAGAGTACAAGAGCGGTATTCGTCTTTCACTTAGTTTCTTTGATTTTGCCCTGTATTCTCGTTTAGTGGTAAATAAGGAAAAAAAATTTTTTCACAAAATCTGTCATCTATTGTCGTTATAAAAAATAATAATAAAAAAAGTAATAAATTTTTCAGTAGATATGGATATGAGTTGAGATTTCCGGATGTTTTCTATGTCTTTACTGAGCCTACTAATAAAATCCTTGTGATTTACGTTCGTTGTGCAAAAACTTTCCTAGTCCACTGCTTATTTAAGTCTGTTATCTCCGTGATTTTTGTTTCGGGTTTTAAGAAAAGAAGATACTAAAAAAAGGAGTGAACAAAATAGTAAATACATATCAAAAATGAAAATTTCCTACGATCTAATCTTCGCCTAGTAAGTGCCTTCCCTATTTTGCCTCAGGGGTGAGGGATAAAATTAATTTTATTACAAATTACTTACGTGCTCGTCGATATGCACACCAATAAGAATATCATTTTGAAGACCATTTCCCTTCAGCGCTCGGCGCTTGTCTTCTTGACCCTGTGATCATCTGCAATTGGAGTCCTGGTCCTGTCGGCTTCCAGGCTGCTATCACCACTGCTTGTAGAATATGACCGGAACCGTCATCTTTGGTCGGATCCTCGGCCTCTCGATTTTTGATCGTCGTGTTCTCGTGGCACTGCACTATGTGTGCTTCTCGGCGAAATTTTTTAACATGCGTCAAATGAAATTTTAAAAAATTCCGACTCTTACCGTACCCCACACTTAGTACCAAAACTGTTACGTAGAAAAGATATTGGTCAGGAGGTGCGTCGCGAGAATGACCAACACTTGTTATTTCGAAAACCTTTACAAGATACCGTAATCATAAGCAAAGTCGCGCGTGTGTTCCCGTTCTAGGCTCGTCGCGTCTTTTTGTAGTAATCGCTCGGCGTCTTGATTTGGTAACGCTCAAGTCCTTTGGTAACGCCCAACCCTCTTAAAAGCGCTCGACTGCCGAATGCGAAGTGCGCGAATGCCTGACTGTCACGATTTGAGGCTCGTTGAGCTTTATATTACCTTGTTTCATACCTGTCGATGCCCTCTTGCCAAAGTAGCCTCGCTGTTACTAGGGAGAGTCAGTATGATATACCTTGCATATCGTACGTTACACCTTGCTTACCCAGTATTTTTTAGAAATTAAGTGTTAATCTTGTGTGCCATAAAAATCCATGTCACAAAGCCTAATGTTCTGGTACACGATTTTCCCTTTTTTTTGAGGTTACAGAGAATAACAAAAAATTTATTTTCAAAGGGTGTCTTGAAAAAAAATTCAAGTTTAATATTATTAATAAGTTTTAACATTATTCTTATTCCAAGTAAAGTACGATAAAACTAAAATGGACTTGTCTTTTGTAGGTCAGAAAATTTAAAACTTGCATATCAAGCAGGTTTATTGAGAATTTTATTTTCCCATCTCTATTAAGTAGAAATTTTATGAAAGGGAATAGAATTTTTTATACGGGGTAAAACGTTAAATGTAAAAAAAAATTTTAAATGATAGTGCACTGCTCAAGATAATACTATTACATTTACAAATGAGAGGGATTGAAGAATGCTCCACATACTATGGCAAAAGAAATATCGAGAGATGGAAAAGTTATAAAAATGAGATGTTCATGCAAACAGTTTCTCATTTTTACACGTTTGTTAAGCAAGAACGTTCTCATATTTCACAAATAAATTTTTTATGTAAGTATTTTTCATCAGTCGTAAAAACATGGAATAATAAATGAAGGTAGGGCTTAATAGTTAATGACTGAGTATAGAAACATTGTGTTTAAGTTGTAATTCTTTACAGTTTTAAACTCTTTTAGCAATCACTTAATTTTAATATTCAGATTTTAAAATGATATTAAATTTAAATTATTTATATCTTTTTACAATAATAGATACAATATATTAAATTCTTTTTCTTGTTTACGAAAAGACTTTTAAAAACTTTGTGTTTTTTTTTGACGTAAATAATTAAATTTTTAACCATCTATCTTGTAAATACTCAAAAAATCAGGTGATTCTCTATATTGTTTTTTTTTTTTTTTTTTTTAAACATTGTGAGTTTTAGCTATGTCCACTGCTCACTAACACGATTTATCTTGTCCCTCACAGCTCTGGTAATGCTAGTCCACACATTTTTTTGAAAATAAACTTTTTATTAAAATTAAAAATTGATAGATGATAAATGATTATTTGGTAATTTTGCGACAGAGCAAAATGATTTACGAAATCGTACCAATGAAATATGTACTATTTGATAATCTTATATGATATATATTCATCAAATAATTTCTTAGTTTGATTAAAAAAACTATCAATCAAGAACAAATATCACAGCTAAAATAATAATATTCATAATAACAAATGCTTCTCTAACGAATCGAGTTTTGATATTATTATTAAATAAACGTGTTTTGAAAATATTTTGAAACATGATTATTAATTTTTTTTTACTGATGAAATTTATCTTGACTTATGTTCTAAAAAAAAAAAAAAATAATAATAATAAGAATAATAATTGATTAAATATTATAAGTGTTATTCTATGACAGAAGAGAGACAGAACAGTTGTACTTGTTTTGGATTTGATAAGACTGTGTAAAATAACTTATAAAAATCGACACTTCTATGGTTTCTGTTACTTAATACCTTCGTGTGATTTAAATTTGTGTGTATATTAGTACTGTGTCATAAATTTTTTGAATGAAAGTTGACTGTACAATTTTGTTTCAACCTAAAAAAAGTTTTGTTTGTGGCAGAACTGGTGTCTATGAACTGGTATTTTCTTAGTTTAAATAATTTTCTTAAACTCTTTCAAAAACTGACAAGTCATTAGACCTTAAAATTTTCTATTGAGTTAGACAATATTAGATGTGTACATTTTTAATTATAATTAAGAAATAAAGGGTTTAAAAAAATTGAATTAACAATTTGAAATAAAGTTCTAATAATTTTAACTTAAGTCTTAGAAATAGTTAATCAAAAGGTACAAGATTTTTGCATCAACAATGAACGATTTGGAATATACAATTTGTTTTAGGTGGTCGTTTACGTAAATTTCTTTTTAAATTATCTTTTCATGCATATAATAATTAAGTATATAATATATAATAATATATAGTATATAATAATTAAAACATTCACTTTTTGGCCTGATAGGAGTTTCAATTTATACCAACATGTACAAATACCGTTTAACTAAAACGCATGCAAGTTGTCAAAACACACCTAATTACCTAGTATATAATTTCAAGACACTAATAATTAGCTACTTTTTAATTCCTAACAATTTATACAATTATTAAATCATACTTTTATAATCTTGACTATAGGAAGGGTTGAGAAGGGCTACACAAAATCGTAAGGGGAGAGGAGGGAAAAAGAAAGGCCAAAAAACTTTTGAAATGAAGGAACAAATGAATGAAATATTGAATGTTTTTTTAAGTTATATGAGAGGAGCAATAAGAGGCTAGAGGGGCGTTCTAATTACCATACTTTTGTACACTCACACACACACACACACTCTGTTTTTTTCAATGTCTGCATAAGTTATCTTTGACCAACACACACACATTATATACACGTATAAGCACGCGTGCGTGTTTGTGTGTTGGCCAAAGATAACTTATGCAGACATTATTAAAAAAAAAAAAAAAAAAAAAAAAAAAAAAAAAAAAAAAAAAAAAAAAAAAAAAATGACGGTTATTATGACGTTTACTAATGCGGACAGTCCACATAACTTTTTAATGTCATTAGTACTCGCCAGCCCTGTCTCATTTTTTCTTCTGCAGAAAATACTTTCGGCTCTGATGATGACTTTAGTTCTTGTCCTGTTCCAAATATTTTAGCAAATGGAATGCGTCAGACGGATAATGGATTTTATACACGGCTTTTTTCTACTACACAAAGTTGAGAAATGATCTTATAGTAGTCTAGCGTAACTACCTGCTCCTCAATCCTTCAGCCAACTTAATTTCTCATACCTATCAAACCGAATCCCTTAATCCATACCAAAGCCTTCACAGGCTTGGTTCCAGTATTTTAGACCATCTCACTCCCTCAAAAGTGTAAGCACCGTCATGAAATAATGCAATCACCATCACAATTAAAGCTATGCTATCTTATTAAATCACTCATATTATATCAGACTGGGACACTTAAACTTTACTGAGTTAAAAGACTAATAAATAAAAGACTTTGAAGTTATGGTGTACCAATACTAAATATCTTATCTACTTGTGAAGTTTGTTTCAAAGGCTTAACAAAAAAACTTCCACTTAAAAGTAAAGACTTAGCGCCGTTGAAAATTACAACTATTGAAATATTTCTTATGGATACTTGTGGCCCATTCCAAACACAGTCTAAAGGAAGTACAAAATACATTATATCTTCTATGAATGGCAACACTTAAAAATTGGAATATAGTTTGTTTCTTCAAGTGTGAAAGTGATGTGTTAATAACTTTGAAAATGTATGAAAAACCTGTTAAAAATCTGTCCAGTCAGAAAACAAAATATCTGCGATCTGACAAAAGTCATGAGTTCTGTAATCTTAAATGATACAAGTGCTTGTCGAGTCAATAAATTCAGAGGGGATCAAGTATTATGTACACTCGAAAGAAAAGTAGAGTTTCTGAGACAAAGAACAGAACATTGACAGAGATAAAACGATGCACGTTGATACAGTCTGGTTTTTTCAAGTTATTTTTGGGCAGAAGTCATACAAAATTTTTTTTGTAAATTAGGTTATAAGAAGGTAAAATGAGTGTCAGGAGGTATGAATATTTGATTTGTACATGTTATAATGTTGATTTTAATTTACGTGTAAAACAGTAGCTACTTTTTCAAAAAATACTATGCTTTCTCAAAAAAAAATTAATTATGTAAAGAATCTAGCATATTTTATAAATATTATCGAAAAATTATATATTTGATAAGGGGATACGGAACATAACTTGAAATTTACATAAGACTATATACGATGAAAAATAGATACTGTAACAACGCATGCTACGTACAATTCAATGAAATGCAGAACATATTACAGCATTTTCCTTTTAATTCAATTCCAAAGTATCTTAAGTTTATTTATTCAGTACCTTGTAAATACTTAGATTTATACAGGATCTTTTCATACCTATTTCAAGTATACCCATATTGAATACTTTAAAACTTCGTCGTACTGAGTAGTTACGAACTATTATATATTTTATTAACACAGCTCAAAAGTATATAATGCAAATTAAAAGTAAAAACTAAGTAATTGATAGTTTTTTTTTATCAGTAACGAGATAGTATTGCGTTAATAAATTATTCACTGTGAGATTCATCCATTTCCATTTTGTCGTTTCCTGTATTATAATTTTGTAATTTTTGGTCACAAGTAGAAAGCTCTGAAAATTTTTTATAAATGTTAAAAAACAGCTTTTTAAAGTACTAAGAATTTCAATACATTTTTGCTAAACCGACTTTTCATATCTTCTTTTAAGGTATTGCTATCACCGTCAGAGGTTGTAGAAAGTTTTTTTACTGTTTCTGTACCAGAATCTGTAATTAAAATATATATTTTTACTCTCGAATTTCATTTTGACATTGTAAGCCTATTAATTAAATACTCTTCGTCACCAGTGTATGATGCATTTGCAGAAATTTCATTATTGAGTTCAGTAACCTTCAATAAATCGTCAGTCGGTCGATCTTCATGTTTAATGTATAACCTTTGAGGAGTACTAGAAACGTCCAATTTCGGAGCAGATGGTTTTTGTTTTCTTGCTGGATTCCAAAAGTTACAGTAACAACATCTGAAAGCTTAGATGCAAAAATTAATTGAGAAGACTATAGGCTTACAAAACAATCCACTTTGTCGTGGGACATACCAAAGTATTCAAATTCTTCTTTTAACGCCATTCCATTGTGAGAATCACACTTTTGACATATTAAAGCATATCGGTTATTAGGCCCATCTCCAACAACATACTCGACTAGTTTATCAATGTAACTTCTTTTCTTTGGTAAAATTGGCCGAGGCAAGGGTGATTCTAGAATAAATAACGGCGTTCAAGGATTAAAAGCAAATGTCATTTGACTTAAAAATAGATTTCAGAAAACCAAACTACATGATCATTATACATTAAAAACTAAAAAGCCTTTATATGTAGATTTACAAAAGTCTTTGCTCTAAATAAGATAATAATTTGATAGTATTTTTGTACCATGTGCGCAAAGTAAAAAAATTTTGCCCAAAGGGGATATGTTTGTTCCTAAGATGCAAACGACATTTTTACTTTCGAGGGCGCAAAGTTGTACTTTTTGCTCAAGAGCAGAAAAGTGATTAGCGAGTACAAAGTGCAGCTCTAGATCGCAAAGTCATAAGCGGGCGCAAAATGTGCTAACACCAAATAGGCACGGGGGTGATGGAGTTTCTGTTACGAAAACCACTATTTTTTATCCTTCCTTAAACTAACTGCGATTCTTGTTTTATTTTTTGTAGCTTTAGGATGGAATTTCATAGCTCATTAAATTATGCTGATCTATTGTCTGTATAAATTTGAATTGTGTTTGACAATTTTGAACATGTCGTAAGATAAGAATAACTTTTTGCAGCATCTCTGCTCACTACATCTACAGTTTTCCTAATTTTTTTGTAATAACCCTAATATGTTAAATTTTTCCTACTTTTTGTTTATACGACCAAAAAATTGATAAGCTTAATTATTTGAGACTTTAAGTTCTTGTTCCGGCATCTATGATATAACTGTCGAGTAACCTATAATTAGGCTTCATTAAAAAAAAAAAAAATTATACAGATAAAATAAATATCAGGTTTCTTTTTACCAAACAAAATACTTTTTCCTATTTAAAGGCATTCTTCTGACATATGGACATTTACTGCGCCTTCAGTAGGAAAAATAGTGTTCGGCACATAAGTGCGATTCAACATGGGCTATCCTGAGAATCCTTAAGGTTAAAAATAGCCCTAGTGACATTAGTATATCTGTAAAAAAAAACACTATCTACACACGGTCCATAAGGAGTTTGGTTTTGAGATAAAAATAAGATTCTTAGATTTATGTTAGCTATAATTTAGCAAGATTACTTTGGATGCCAAGCTGTTTAGGCTAACTTTATGAAACAACAAAAATAAATTGTAATAAAAGCTGTACTAAGAAGAAATTGATGATTTACATTAATTTAGATTAAAAAGAACATTTATATGTACATGTATTTCATGTCATAGAGGACACTCATGTCTTTGAATAGTACATAGGAAGAAAAAAAACATGATAACAATAATAATAGTAATAACAATTACAATAAAAAATAATAAGAATAGTAATAATAGAGAAGTAAGATAATCGGTGATCTGTTGTGGGCATGATTAAAAAAGTAAACACACTTAAGTATTAGTATTTCTTGGTTTGAAACAGCAACGATTCGCTGACCATTTGTATCAGCCTCATGAAGCTCGATTACATGAAATTTCGTGAGTGTTGTGACTCATTTGTCACTAGTCAAACGATAGACTGTGTAGTAATAATAATAATAATAATCATAAGAATAATAATAATAATAGTAATAATAATAATAATAATAATAATATTAATTGAAAAGACAACCTAAGTACTCTTCCTTCTTCACATTACTTTCTAAAAAGCTGCATCAGCATGCTGGTAAGAATCGGCTTTCGAGCAACCAGAGGTGCACAAGACTAGGGGGGGGGGGTTGTAACGACGCAAAAATGGCCTCCATATTCCAAAATGCTCTCACTGATGCAGCGTATATACAAAAAGCATTAATTTAAAGCTTCTCCACATTGCTTGTTTTTTAATAAGGTTTATAGGGTTCCAACAGAGGAAAGATAAGGTCGATGTCCCAGTACTCGGTCATGTCCAAATAAACGGTCATCTGGCTGATTTTTTCACTATAAACTTTCAGAACATATATAAATCAGGTAGCCATTCAGGCACTAAGCAATTACTCTTTCAATACAAGTTAATGTATTAACCCAATTAAAAATATAACGAAGGCCCATAAAAAAATAAGTGACCGACTATTGGGGACATTTCGCCTGTTCAAGTGAGCAAGTACTGGGACATCCACCTTGAGTGTGTGCGGAAGTCTAGCAACTGCTGTATTTTCCAAGGATGACGAAGTCTCTAGGTCAAGGACTACGGAAGCAGCTAAAACAAAAAGAAGAGGATAAGAGAGAAGAGAAAGAATTAAGCCGTAGGACGAACAATCCGCTTTAGGACCCCGGACTACATACCAGTGGGTTGGACTCGCGTACGTTTGACCAGTAGATGAGGTTGGAGAGAGAAAGAGAGAGAGAGAGAGAGAGAGAGACGATTGATAGATCAGGATGACGAGAGTTAAGTCGAGGACGAGAGAGAGAGTAGCTTCTTCGAGTAGAGAGAGATAGAGAGAAAGAGCGTGTGTGAGTGTAGAGAGCAAGAGCAAGCAGGGCAGAGTAGAGGGAGAGAATGTAGTAGTGTGGGATTGAGTTGTGAGTGCGAGTGTGTGCATAGTAACGTGGATCTAGGACAAGCAGAAGCCCTTCCTGGTCTAGGACAAGCAGGATGTAATGGACGTGCGCACGTGACTCGCGTGGTGCGAGGCAGAGTAACTGCAGCTCAGTCCAGGTGACGATGTAAGGCGTTGTGTTTTTATAGTGTAAGGAGATACTGTTATTAGTTATTGAATAAAGGAATAGTTAAAGGTATTTGTTAGTATTAATTAAATAGCTTTCTCCGTAGAACGGAAGAACTCCCGCGCTAATCTCTCTTTTTAGGAGAATAAGCTCAAGGTGCAAGAGAGACAAAGGTGGCATACGTAAACGAGATTTGTCAACGCTGCGTCGGCGACTCTTTCCATTTTTAGGTGAAGAAGCAGTGTTACAGATTACTTTTATTGACTTATATATATCTAAAATGCAATTATATCACTCACTCCAACATGCGTAATAATTTTACGAATGACAAATTAAAAAAAAATTCAATGAGTAACTATATTTCAGTCAATGTTAAAGATTGGGTAGCTTTTGGCTTTTCTTTTGCAGCAAAACGTGTTATTAAAACAGATATTATAAAGACTATGAAAAGTATCATTAAACACGATTACCATAGTAAATTTAGGCTTATCCTATTTGAAAATATCATTCAGGGAACTTAAAAACTGCATAGTCCTATTAAAAAAAACTAGAATGTCATCATTACTTGTTCCTATGATATTTTACTAGTATCTATGTCAAGCTTAAATAAAAAGGGTCAATAGTTCTGAAAAAAAGTTCAGGAAAGTCAGCCTTAGACGAACTTTTAAACGTGGGCTTGAATGGGGGCTTTTAGGAACAATTGTAGAGAAATACTCACTATGCTTAGGGCCGCAATAGAAATATTTTGAAAAATTGATACGTCGCAAGTCAAGCTTAAGTAAGTCATGTCTTCAGTTACTGAGATTTGACTCTAAATGTAAACAAGTTTAATGACGGCTTCTGTACTAAATGCATGAAAGGCAAATGAACACCACTGGCTCACAACTCGACTTTTCACGTGGTACGATGGCTTTTTCTAAAATTACTTACAAAAAACGTTCTACTTAAAAGTAAAATTTGAAAATCAACATAACTCTTTATGAGACCTTACACTTTAATGTTATGCTATAAGAATTTATATTTTTGAAAATTTGTATTATACTTTCTGTAAATAAAAGGCAAGGAGTTTAATAAAAATTTAAGTATCAATATTTTTAAATACTTTTAAATAAAAATGCTCTTAAGGTAATAACTGTATCATAATCTGACACACACAGGATACTTAACAACTTAATGGGACTCATGAATTAAAATACACCTATTGACATACCATAAAAATAACTTACCTTAAGTGTTATTCTTAAGAGTATATTGCATAAGCCATCACCTTGCTTCAAACCACGTATGGTGAAATTGAATACAACACTTTATTGTTCCTGACAACTATATTTCCTTATTATTAGATGATACTTCATAATTCACTACTATTTTCTACGACTCTGTTATAAATAGTTTAGAAAAAATTTTTTTTTAAATAGTTGAAAACTGTTGTATTTACTGATAAAAAAAATTTTTATTTCTTAATCATAGTAATAATAACATTTTTATTTAACTATGTTTAATTTTTTTTCATAAAAATGGTAATAACATATTTTTTGTAGTCTTACAAGCTTCCTATATCACTTTTATTTTCAGATCAAGTCATAGGACTTAAAAATTCAGTGCCCCATTATTTTATAAAAATATTGAGATAATTTTTGCTTGTATATACACAAAAAATAATGTTCATTTGATTGTAAATATTATTAATAATTATGATAAGCATTGAAATTTAAGTGTAAAATGTAAATTGATGATACTTATAATTTTCGGCATATCTGGCTAAATCATTCTACTTTTAAGATTTTGTTTCAAACTTAGTGCACAGCGCGATTTCATTGTCCAAAAACAAAAAACTCATAGAAAAATTATTGAATTGTTCAAAAGTTTTTGTATATCTATAACTTTGCACAACTGTTTATGATAAACCTTATAGAAATTAGAGTTAATCAAACGAAAAATAAAAATCATAATAACGTTACTGTCTATTCCAAAAATTTAAATAATATTAATGTTTGTTTCCTCTTTTCTTTTATCACTTTTAAAGAATGCTTAAAATAAGTTAAAAAATCTAATGTAGAATTGTGTACCCATATAATACATAAACTGAGCAGAGTAATAATCGAAGGTTGAGATAGAATCATTAGGACACATCAAACGAGCCGTATACATAGTTTTCATTGCAATAACTGCTCGACAGTGTATGTTAGTACAACAAAAAATGCTGCAAAAAAACTTATTAGTGTACACCAAACCACTAAAAGTAAGGATCTAATATTTGTGTTACATTGTTAAAATTAAAATAACAATGTTGATTGTAAGAACTTTAAAATTTTGTAGATTAAAAATATTTGTGACAAAAGAATAGTTTTTTACTTACTTTTTTATTTACTCATTTCAATAATCATATTTTAAACAAAGAAAAATGCCAATCGTTTACCTTTGTTTTTAGACTACAAATTCACGCTGTAGATAGCTAAAATTCTTATTAGCTTTTATTCTTACTATTATTTTTACTACTTCGACTACTGTCTTTTATTCATATGCATTATTAGTTGACAAGTTTTCTATGTTGCGATCTTTCTCTCTGTTGCGCGAACTACGTATAAGTGTAAATTCATAAAAAACTACCTTTCAATAATAGGAGAAAGTTATGCAAGTTCAAGGTTATGATCATCTATAAAAAACTACAAATTCATATACTATCTGTACGAATAATGCAAATTAAGATTTTATTATACTTTTAAATAATTATAGAAAATTAAATTTCGACATTAATGTAAATAGCCCATAAAAAAATTTCAGACATACATATGACGCAGAGATTGTTATTCAAATAACTTATCAATGATAAATCAATAAATAGTAAGTTTTTGCCTAATATTTTAGTCTGTGATTTTAAGGATGGTTTGTATCAATGTCAAAATTAAATTTACTAATATTGTTCAAGAATTTGATATTTTTAATTTGAATTATACCAATAGATAATATACAAAATTTTAATGATAAATGTATCACCATAACCTCAAACTTGCACAACTTTTTATACATATTAGAAGGTGATTTTATATAGGATTTTACGGCTTTTCGGTTGAAAATTTTCTTTTTAATTAGTTATTAACCTATAGACATAATACACCAAAGTCTAAAATAAAAAAATCTATTAAAAACTCAAATCAACACCCAAAGAAAATAAATAATGCAGAATACATCAAAAATAACTTTTTTTTAACGTTTTTTTTTTTTTAAATTTCAATTTGATTAGGTCTTAGTTAAAATTTCTGGTTGATTCTCAGCTGATATTTTTAGTTTGTTATTAACCTCTTGAGGGCACTCCAGACAAAACTAAAATTTTTTACCTTATCGGTTGTGTTGATGTAGTTTTTTAGCCTTACAACATTATTTACTAGATAACTAGATATTTTATGAGAAAAATAGGAATTGACGCACATTCTTCGCTTTTTTAAGCATTATTCAAGCCAAGACATAGCGGGATTGATTGAAAATTAGATAAGAAAGACGTAACATGAGATGTCAAAAGAACAATCTATGATCCGATTTTTCGTCTTTCGTTTCTGAAGCTCAATAAATTTTACTAAAATCAGGGTTTATATATTCTTTAGAGCATCAAGAATGTGGGGAAAAAATTTTTTTTTTAAATATTGAAATCCACAAATTAGTATTAAGAAGCATGACTATTCATTTATGTAATTATTTACACAAATCAATATTTCGCTGTCCTACTAACAGCCTCCTCAGTATTAGAGATCTCCAATTACAACTAAATAAAAATTTTCGCAACAATTGACAAAAGTAGAACGATCATCTTGTATATACAAATATATATATAAAAGTAAACCGTGTAGGTACGAGAACACATGTAATAGAAATACCCATGGCACCCATATTATCGTCAACATATTACATAAACTCACCTTAGTTACAATAATCGTCATGTTATCAAAAATCAGTCATTTAATAATTAGAAATAATAAAACAAATTTTTATTCAAAAGTCATACATGGACATCGCAGACATGTAAAGAGAAAAACGTAAATTAAGATCGGTGCCCATACCAAACATACATCATAGAAAACAGTGTTCATTGAAACAAACCATATACGGGGATGTAGGAGATATATGTGGGGTTGTATATGTACAGCTTATACTAAATATGAGATTTTTTTCGTTGTTTTAATTATAAAAATGAACTACTAAATTCTATAATCTTATTTTTATTTTATTTTTAATTTGCTATGAGAAATTTTTGTAAGAATTTTTAAGTTTTTTTGTAGCTAACTGTTTATCATTATTTTTCTTGAAAAAAGTTATAAAAACCCTTTCAGAAAATTAACGTTTATACCTACTAGGCTCTTGATCAAAGACCACTGTTGTTCCTAATTCGAAACCCGGCAGACAGTGCGTGGAATGACAGTACAGGGCCGACCTTTCGTCTCTGTTTTTTATTATTTTTTTATTATCCCTGTATATATTTTTAGCGTATTTTCTCTAAGGTGCTATTGGATTTTCACTGTTTATATTATTGACCTCATTATTATTTATAGTTTTCGTCTGTTCGCCAATGTTGCATTTGATCATAATGTCTTATATGCTCTTCATCTTCTCCCTCTCCAACTTTATTCTTACAAATTTTTTGAAACTGTCTTACAATTTGAGCTTCTGATATTTTAGACTCATCTGTTCGAAAATCATTTGCCATTACCACGTCGCCAACGTAAATTTTCTCTTTTCTGTTACCACTAAAAGTCTTCACTTGTTCATTTTGTTTCAATTCAACATAAGATCTTGTATCGCGGTAAAACTGTTTTAAGGTAAAATTCATCTTTACGCAATAGATACGGTTGTAATTCGTTTAGCAAACTTTGAAATGATCGATCCGGTCACTTTTTAATTACCATTCTTTTTACAAAAGATAATGTTTCGTCTTTTATTGTTTCGCCCGCAAGTATTTTATAATTAAAACAAGCATGATTATTTGTGTAAGTATGATTTAAATATGTGAATCTGCCTTCAGTTTCTAAAATATCCATATTATCTTCATTGTTCACGGATAATCTAAATCTTGTGTACTAATACATTCTGTATCATAATCGTATGCTGATAAGAAATGACTCCAATTTTTTAGCCTACTGGTAGCCATTTTTAGTATACCTTTTTCTGGAGTGAAAAATCTGGATAATGGTTTATTATCAGTTTTCAATGTGAACTTCCATCTAATCAAATCATTATAAAACTTTTACGCCAAAAACAATCGGTGCTGCTTTTTTATCGATTTGTGAATAATTTTTTAGCACTTGTGTTAATCGTATCGATGCAAGAGCTACCGGCCTTTGCCCGCTTCCGTAGGGTCGGCTTATCTAAGCCCCTAACCCATGAGGAAGAGCATCGCAAGTTGAAATACATTGGCAGAGACGGGTTGTAATTCTCAATAACATTGTTTAATTCTTTTTTTACCATTTCCAATGCCTCCTGCTATTTTGTATTCCTTTCAAATTTTACAGCGTTATTGCGATTGTATAAACGGGCCAAAATTTTTGCACAATTTTTAAATAGCCTTTCATGGTAATTAATTTTTTCAAGTTATGAATGTAATTCACCATGGATTTCAGCAGTTTTCATTTTAACTATAGCTTTATACTTTCGGTCATCTACTTGAATAGTATTACCTCGTAATTAATAACCTAAATAACAAACCTTATCTTTAAAAATGTTACAGTGTGATATTCTTTCTTTAAAACTACATGATTCTAAACATGGCAATATGAAATCTTTATATTTTAAATGCTTCTCAGCAGTACCTCCGGTTATGATTACATCATCCGCTACGATCGCTGTCCCCTCTGTAATGTATGTGACATACGTAAGCAATAACACATTGTAACGGTCGTTTTTGTAATTTGCGTCGATACCGAAATGAGTCAGTCACAGTCAGTCACACACTAGGTCCCGAGCCGCAAACACTCCGTCTCGAGCCCAAAGCTCCATGTATTCTTTAAGTATAATAAACTCTACGTAATAAGCTCATTAAACAATATATTGTGTATTATTATTTGACACCAAGACAATACACCCTCAATATCTTTTAGGATTTCTCCTATATTTTTTTTTAAAACACCAGGACCTGAGTCCATACCGAACATCATGTATTTGCATTTAAATAATTCTTGATATGTGTTTGTTGGCAATAAATGTTGCAAACTTTCTTTTACTGGTAATTGTAAAAATGCCTCTTCTATATGAATTTTTGAATAACGTTTGTAATGATGAAGTTTCTTGTTTGAGTTTGTTTGTTGTAAATTAATTACCAAGTAAACAAAATTTATAGGTGCATACTAAATTATTTTAAATTGTAGGTTAACTGTGATTTCAAAACCTGCACAAAATCTTTACGTTATAATCTCAGGCTAACGTGTGACGAAATGGCACTCAACACCGTTCTATCCGCGTAAAGGAATTAAGCAGAGAAGAGCGGAACGACTGCTTTATTAACACTCTAGCGGCTATTGTTAGATAAAACGCTGCTACTACAGCCACATATTTATTTATTTTTTATACACAAAATATACACTAAACACGTCACAATATTACAGTAAATAGAAATCTACACATTTATGATATCTTTTTTTTATATACATCAGTAACAGATAAAATAGTAACACGATTAATGCATAATAAGTCATTTGTCCATGGTCGATATTAATACCTACCTGATTATAAAATAAAATTTCATTATTTACAGTCATTACAAACCTGCTAACTGTTATAATGTCATTTTTGTTAAATATTATATGCATGTTATTAAACATTCCGAATGTATAAACACATATATATGTATGTTAGCCATTACCACTACCCACAGCCTTTACCACCACACTTATTCAATAATAAAATTTTTTTTCTTTTTTTTCCTATGACGAAAAAAAAAAAAGAAAAAATTTTTTTTGCGGTGTCTCTTTCTCTCCTTTTTTTCTCTCCAACACACAATTTTTGTTTTTCTTTCATATCTATGTTTTCTCTTTCTTTCTTTTACAATTTTTTTTTCTCCCAATACTGTAACTAAATTTTGCTTTCTTTCTTTTTTCTCTACAGTTTATTCAATTTTATTTTCTTTTTCTCTCTCTCTTCTCTTTTCTCCGTTTACTTTCTTCTCTTCTACTCTACCCCTACAGTGTATTGGGTATATAGCAGTGGGATTCAACAATAGTGATTTGGACTTTAGTTTTCATGCAAGTTTTGAGTTAGGAGATGAGTTAGCATCGTAAGACCCAATAACGGGCGGGCAAGTGATCAAGCGAACAGTTGATGCACTATCCGAAGAACATGTAAGAGAATATTTGAAGGGTCTTAACCTAGTGTACGTTCGACCACTTACAGATGATAGAGACATACTCGTAAGATATTACATAAGGCGATATTACAACCGTCCAATGAATAGATGGTCTCATTTAGAGAATCAATTGTACCCTACAGGTAGGCTAGAATTACCTCGCCAACTCTTACCGCAAATATCTGGCAGGGAAGACGGTATGCCATGTTCCAACTAAACACAACAAGTGAATGTGAAGAAGTGAAAAATTTTAGTAGGAACAGAAATACCTTTAAAGAAGTGGTCAGGCAACAAGTTGAAAGAAATTTAAACAACCAGATGTCACTGTTAAGATTATCCAATGAGCAAACAACGTATGGTACGAACAATTTAAATAGAATACGCAACACGGACACACAGGATTTGCTCACCGAAAATATGCAGGCTAGAAGAGCACAGAGAAAACGAAGTGACCAGGGGTTGTTAAGTCAGTTATTGGGGGAGGGGACAATAAGGTAAATCAATATCACAACAGGAGATTCGGGTTTAGGGGTAAATGACAGTTCAGGGGGACGAAAAAAGAACGTGTACCTGGAAGAAATGGAACGAGGAAATCGAATGAGAAGCGAGTTGGGTCCACAAGCTCAATCGATGATTCATTAACTACGGAGAACACAATAACAGTCGTTTCAAATAAATACGTTCCAACACGATTCACAAGACGTTCCTAGAAGAGAATACGGACGAAACCCAAGTCTTTGATTTCCTCGAAATACACCTCGGGAATTTCAATGAATCACGGCATTATGTAGATAATAACTACGTTTCAAAAGAAATGCAACAACGCACTCCAGAACACGCATATGACACCTCAAGAAGATACACTTTAGATTACAAACGAAACCACCAGATAGATAGGCAACCGAAGTGGACAATCTGCACAACCATTTCAACAGACAACGGGGGAGTGCAGATTTTAGACAAAAATTGCGAACAGCAGATATATTTCACAAATGGGAAACAGAATTCCGGAACACAAGTAGGGATGATCCGAAAAGACTTATAGCAAAGCTGTGTGAGTGTACGCTAACATATGGGTTAACGATAGAAGATGTTGTACGTGTCTTACCACTGGCACACCACTGGTTCCGTAGGGAAAAATTTTTATGGTGGTCAATCTGGGATATGGCAGATGCCTTTAGATTACAATTTGGGATTAAAGAGTTGCAGGAGCGGCTCTTAAAAGAAATTAATAGGCGCACGCAAGGGCCGAACGAGGACGTGGTGGCCTACCTATCAAAAACTCGAGCCCTCATGGATCAGATAAACCCTCCTTTTACTCTGGAACAGCAGGTCTATAGAGCGTATAGAAATCTGCACCTTAGTTATGGAGGCCAAATAAACCGGGCCCACACTCAAAATTTTACAGGTTTTTTAGTGCTAGGAAAAGAAGTTGAGTTAATTAAAAGTCAAAATAAGGACTATCGACCTCCTTTCGGACCCGAAAAATCCCTTTTCCCCTTTACAGCCTATCAACCTCACCTAGGGAACGACCAGAAAAGTAGCAGCGGTAGAATACGTAGTAAATACTAGTAATGCGCTAAGTACCATCAAAAGCATGAAATCAGCGGCCAAAGTTAGTGCTAATGATCAGTCAAACACATCCAACAGGGAAGGTCAAAAGGGTGCAAAATCAAGCGCTGGCTTCATTTGCGTCAAGCAAGGTGGACACTGGCGCAAGGATTGCCCAGAAGCCATCTACTGTTGGAAGTGCAGAAAGATTGGTAACAAGTGAGTCAAATGTTGGAATTGCAATACTCCGAGGCCGGAAAGCTTGTAGGAGGGGACACGTCAGGAGTCGGTGCTACCTCTCGGAACAAACTACAGGCTGAAACACAACCTACAACTAAGTTACCGATCGACGTTGAGGAAAATGTAAATAGTAAAATTAATAAGTTTTTGTTAGTATACGCTAGTGCACATCTGCAATACGGAAATTATGGTGGGTCATTCTACAGATACCTTGGGAGTGTACGCTAGGCAACGCAACCTTAACACGATTCTTAAAGAGAGCACATGATGCAGTCTCTAGAAGGATGGTACAAATCGGTAAAACCTATGTAGGTATTGTTAATTTAGGAAAAGCGTTAGCACGTAGGTAAAAAGAATGCATTCAACAGGCTTAGAAATAAATGGTGGTGGAATATCCCCCATATTGCGAAGCAGGCGTTTGGGGCAGCAGTTATTAGAGAATAATGGAACAACGCCGCTGTATAAGGGTACGTTAAGCGACAATAAAATAATCTCATGGAAACTTACAGGTGCTGACGGAATATTAGAAGTATTATTACTAAACAGCAAACCAAGGCACTTCCTCAACTTGAATATTTACAGGACAAGGGTATCTGCGTTAATTGCTAGTGGGGCGGCCCATTGTTATTTAGGTAAGAATTTTCTAAAAAGATTAGAGAAGTACGATCCATGACAGTCCACAGTTACAGTTGCAAATGGCATGCCCATTTTGTTGCAAGGAACCATTAAAGTCGACCTTAAAAAAGGTTGTATAAAGGACTCAATCGAGTTTGGATATGCAAATGGTCTAAAATATAAAGGAATTTTAGGTATTGATTTCTTACGCCAATTTAAAATTCGAATAGATTACAACACGGATTTATGGAGCCATGATAAATTTACATGGGAAAAGTCCTATCCAATAGCGGAAAATTTCACTTGTTATTTAGCAGCAACAGCCGTTGAAGGGTTACATTTTCAGTCTCCTAAGGAATCAGATGAGTTGACCCAACTGTTGGATAAATTTATACTATCACGTCCCAAAAAGCTAGGTATCACTACCGTTGCAAAACATCGAATAAACGTCCAGGTCAGGCACCAATCAAACAGCACAGCGTAGATATGCACCTAAAGTGTTGCAAATAGCATATGAGGCGATAGAGAGACTTGAACAGAAACTCATTGTCGAAGAGTCAGAAAGCGCTTGGTTGAATGCAGGGAGTTAAATGAGGTCACCAAGAATAATGCATACTGATGCGCCTGATAGATGTTGCCGATAGATTTTCGACAAGCTTAGCAAGGTAAAATTCATTTCAAAGATAGACCTTAGCTAAGCCTATAACCAAATACTGTTGGAAGATGACAGTAAAGAGCTAACAGCTTTCGCGGTGCCAGGTCGAGGTCTCTATCAATATATACGGATGCCTTCGGGCCTCACAAACGCACCTACCACCTTTAAAGCAATCATGGACTAAATCATCACACCAGAATGGGAACCATACATCTATACGTAGATAGACAATATTATAATCGTAACGAAAAACTTCCAAGAAAACAAAATATGGCTCACTATTGTCTTGAACGCTCTAAAAGACGCCAATTTAGTTATAAAACGTGAAAAACCGAAATTTGGGTGTGCGGAGGTAAAGTACCTGGGGTATAAGGTGGATAAGCTTGGATGAAGAGTGAACCCAGATAAACTTAACCCAATGTCGAGTACCCAGTTTCGACGAACCTAAAACAACTTAAGCGGTTTATTGGTATGGTTAAGTGGTACGCCCGTTTTATCAAAGGACTAGCAAATCTTAAAACACCTCTAACAAAACTCATGTCTAAGGATATCAAATGAGAATGAACCAGTGAACAAAAGCAGGCATTCGAAAAGTTAAAGCAGGCTTTAACTGAGGCCCGAGTACTCGCAAGGCCGGACTTCTCAAAGCTGGTGTACTTACTCAGTAAGTCGACGAGGAGGAACATCCTGTTTGCTATGTGAGTAGTACCTTGAGTAAAGTCGAGCGAAATTGTACGGTAACAGAAAAAAAGTGCCTAGCAGTACTGTGGTCGATAAATCGCCTCAGAAAATATTTGCAAGGAGAAAGCTTCACAATTATAACTGATCATAGTAGTCTGCTATGGTTAAACAAGTTAAAGGATCCAGTGGTTAGGTTAGCTCGTTGGAATACGGCCTTGCAAGCATACGATGTGAAATTGATTCACCAAAAAGAAAAGTTGCATCAAGTTTCGGACGCTTTGTCTCAGACATATAAAGGCCAAGTCACAGCATTAGGAAATGTAATCTCGACTGACCCTACAGAAGATATTTGGTACAAGAGGCGTATGAAGTCCGTGAAGCGGACTCCGCATAAATTTCCTAATCGGAAAATCTCTGAAGGCAAGTTGTAGTATCACAAACAGAATATCCTAATAGACCCCGTATTGCCAGACTTAGATGCGTTAAAAATTGTCCTTCCAAAAGAAGTATTTCAGCGAAATTGGCCCCTAAGTTAATACTGCCCTGTACGCCGAGGCAGAGCAATACCCTTTCGCGCCCATGAGAGGGTGAGTTTCAGTGCCTTGGGAGGCGACGCCGCTTCTGGACTTGGACGAAGTCAGGGTCAGGCAACGGCTAAGATGGAAGAGGTGGCAACGCCAGAAACCGCCAACCAACTCCATGTCACCAGCACAGTCGATTAGGGCCGACGACTACAATCCCGGCGCATCGATCGTGAAACTGGACCAGCCTGACCTAGGGTTCCTCCCCCCCCCCCTCAACATAATCGAGGAGTGGCTAGAGCCAGAACAGGAGCCGGCAGAAGACGAGAAGGGGACAGCCCAGTAGTTGCCGGATCAAGAGGGCATGGGTGAAGAACAGGCTGAGGAGAAAACTTACCAGATCACTTTCCAACATGATATTGGAAGTGACGTGGCTGAGCAACATCCCACGCTATGTCACGAGACTTAGCTAAAGGAAAGGCGGAAATTTCTGGCCAAACAGAAGAATCGTTACCCCTACCACCCACAATAAATTTTTGTTTTTTCTCTCTTCTTTCACCTCTACCACCCCAATGATTTTTTTCTTTCTTTTCTTTCTTTTTGTTTATCTTTTTTCCTTCTGTTACCCCTAATGTTTTTTTATCTTCCCTTTCTTCTTAACACTATTTGTTATGTTATACTTTTATTAAAATTAGTTTTTTTTGTTTCTTTTTTAAAATATCTTTCTTGAGGAAGTTTTTTGTTTTGTTTTGCATTATTATTTTCAATTATCTTGGAGGGACCTTGTATCAATAAGTGTATTATAACAAGTGTGGCAAATGTGTAGTGCTGTATTGGCTGATATAGTGTGGTGGGCCACATAGCATACGGTACGCCTGCGCGGTGAGATGAGGGAGACACTTGAGCTCGCTGTGAGGCTAGCACCGAAGCAGTGCAGCACGGCATCAGCAGACTCTCGCATACCAAGCTATAGTGCGGAAATATCGCCAAGACTCAGAGCCATACACATGTCAGCAAGCTCTTACACAGCCGCCCAGGTTTGCGGTGCCCACTGATACGGATAGCATCGTCGAGAGGATTGAGAAGATTGTCACCAGTAATATTCTGGTAGGTGACCGTATGCAGTGTTGGTGCTGTATGTTGTGGCCCCATATTTTCTGGCCCTAATAATTATTAAATTCCACCCAAGTCCCTTATCGCGAGTGTAAATACACATAAAACGCTAATTATAACGTAGTTAACATATTGCAGCAAACCACGACGCTGGGCTGTCGCCTTAGTGATATGCCGCGTCATTGTTGTAATTTAAGTGTTTGTTCATGGAATTTATAAACTATTTATTGGATTATTGGAATTTACAATTATAAATAAATATACTCGATTAAACTAAGAAAGTAGTGTTAGAATATTCGCTCGGCGTGGGTGATGCCAAATGTAGCTAACAGTGGACGGGATCTAGAGTAATAAGGCGTATATAAAAGTGTTTAAAAGCTATTAAATTTTATCATCTACACTCGACTACTGGTTGCTGCAGTTGGCATTGCACACAGGTCTGAATAACCCGATCCCTTCTCAAATACAATCACAGTGAGGTGTTAGCAGAAAACAAGGAAAACACACGCATTAGTGTAAATAACCAATAACCCCAAGCTAACGTAATAGAACATGTCAACCTTTAAATATCCTTATAGGTATATTAATATTACTATCATCATTTTTAAATTTAATGTCATGCTTGTACATTTTATTTATTTTTAATAAACTATTTTCTATAATTCTGATTGTAACACTAGTAGGCTCGGCATTTGAATCAATTTTTATCATTATTTCAAAGATACTTATGTAGTTAATTAAGTGGTTATTTTAACTTTCATATGCTAAACACTCACTCTTTGTCTTCCGCATCCATATACACTATGTAAGCAACGCTTATTGTTAAGATCCATTTGACTCAACTCTCTATAAATTTCTTTATCAGAACTACTGCTATTATTACTGTTTACGTAATCCATCCTCAGCTTTCTATCATCGCGTTTATTTACATATTTAGACCTACATACCTTTAGTACCACACAAATTATAACTTACATTAACACTATACATGTAGTCTCTAGCTAATTGTTTCAAATCACTTCATCAATCACATCCCATCGATGAGTCAGATGTCCCCACAGTTTGCTGCATAAGCCGAATATCATGCTGTTGTTGCTCACGTCTTAAAATATCTCCACGGCTACAAACTGCTCTGCTTCTTTCGCTCTCCACACGCTGTCCTGGTTTTTGATTTTGTTTGGGTTTCTTACGTTGGAATTTTTTGTAACTCAATCGGTGCACATCCATAATTTCGGAACTAATCTCTTGTGAGTTCTCAGCACCTCCATTGGCTGCTTCTGATGCCAATGTTTTTTTTTCGAGCCATATGCAGTTAAGGTGATTCCATTTTTAATAATTCAGCAGTTATCGCTTTGCTTCTCAAACCATAAACCATTTGATCCAATACTTGATCATCTAGAACTGTAAATTAACATTTGTGCGCCATGACTTTCAAAGCTGTAACTTATTTAATATTACTTCCTCTTTCTTACTGTTTTCTTTGTGTAAAGTCGTATGTGTACACTGAAAAAAAAGTCGGTGATTTTAAGTTATCTTAAACTTTTTTTACTATTTCTTCGTACGTTTTATCTTTTGGTTTGTTAGGTTTGCTTATTTTGGCTGTTTCTTCATGAGTTTCTGCATTTACGTTACTTAATAATATGGCCTTTTTTTCTTCTGCGTTCGTAACTTTGTTAACTATAAAATATTAATCTAATCCATCTATAAGTATTTCCCAATCGTTTTTGAAAACTAAATGTGCATATCGTTCTATTCTAGCAATTTTACTAGAACTTACACTTTCGTCTTTTTGGTGTATTTGTTAACTTGTCCCTTGCGACTTTTTTTATTACGACTTCTAATGTTATTTAACTTTGCTCTTTGAGACTAATTTTATTTTCAACAAATTATAGGACTATTCTTCTTAAATCGTTTACCTTATCTTCTTCATAACTGTGTTCTATGTTATTTAACTTACATATTTTTTGTATCTGCTCTTTTCGTAAGTCTTGTATCCATGCTGCTTATTCTATTTCGCTACACGTATCTTTTTTTTAAACGATTTTCATTTACTATACTTTTTTTACTGTTCTTTATCCTCATCGCCCGTTATACTGTTGTTAAGTAAGGGTAAATATGTATATAAACACACTCGAGCATAGTTATAAATCGGCTGTATCTTTATTTCTCTTTCTGTGTGTATAATGATGCTATAGCGACACTAGCGCTATTGTACCACATATTTTACGTATACCTTATTACATATACCATGCTCTATTTTGCTTAAAAACCTTATTTTTAGCAGCTTTATGGCCATCTGTTTGTTCGATAAGCAAACTATTTCGACAAGAATGAGTTAACAATATTTTACGTTGCATGTGTAACGGAAGTATCATATCTTTTAATAGGATTCTTTTTCCTGTCTGATTTTCTATAAATTAATTTTTTCGGTTCAGTTGTAATCACAATTTTCTGTTTATTTTTATTATTAATGTTATTTCCTTTATCAATAATTTCATAACTTTGATTTTTAGTAATTTAATTTTTTTTATAGTAAAATTTTTTTTCCCTTGATTAATAAGACCCTGTTTTTAATTAATCTCTCAAGTAAATTACTTTAATTTTATCTTCTATCACTTTAACGTGTTAAGCTATTGTTACTTCATTTTTAACTAGTATTATATAACCATGTTCAGGATGAATTATATTTCTAACACGGCTTTATCGTTTTATTTTATTATACTCTCTGGTTTCTGTACAAATACCCCACATTTTTGAATTTTTAAATATTTTACGTAGTGCTGAATATTAAAAGATATTTGATATGGTGTTTTATTTTTATTTGTGTTAGCTATTGTGCAATATTTTAAGTAGGCTACTATTTTTATCACTTTGGGTTAAAATTACAAATTTATATTTGTTTCTTTCATGTTATATTAATTTTTGTATACTTCCGCGATACCATTTCGTTAATGTTTTTAACGTGAATATAGCAATATTTCGATACCTGTAAGTTTGACAAAATCAAAAATTTCTTTGTTTAAGTCATTTTTTTTTTATTGTCACATACTCTTTTAACCTTTCTGTTAAATAAATTTTTTACTTAATTTACCTAATCAATGAAACATTCTACTGGTTCGGGCTTATTCTTTATGCAATTAGTTTTTTGCGCATTTGCTGAATTTATCCATAATTGTTTAAGGTTTTTCTACATTATCACCACTCGAATTATGTGACGCATTTAAATCAGTATGACTATCTTTCAAAGTTTCTGTAGCCTTTTTCATATAGTTTTTAAATGGTTTGTTTGTCATTTTACTTTTAGTGCAATTTGCACATTTCAAGCCGATATTTTCTAATTTGTCTGACACACTATCAATTATTTTGTTTTTAATAAATTTATTGAAATATAGAAAATTCATGTGGCCTAATGCCCTGTGCCATTTTTCTTTATTAGTTACTTCTGATCGTTTAATTGATTACAGTCGCTTATAGTTGCTTCTATCAGTACAATTTACATATTTTTAATTAAAATCAAAATTAATTTTAACAACTTCTTTTAAAGTATAAACCATTTTCAAGTTATACAGTTACTGTAATTTTTCTCATTTTTTCGATCTTTAACATACATATATTATTTTTTCTAATTTTTGATACAAAATAAATATTATTAAAATGAATATTTGACGTATGTAAGTAGTCAATAAAATCAATTTTGGGTTTTCCTATTTTTACAGCTTTTAATTTTTTTCTGTCTGGCAAACTTACTTCTAAAGGTTTGTTTCAATTTATGTATTTACTAAAGGATTTATCCGTGTTTACAATGCTGTTGGTTTTTCCACTGTCAAATAACTAATTTATTTCTTTATCTATTGAACAGTTACTAACTTCTCGCTTTTCGTGCTCGACTTGGCATTGATTATGTCCTGTTGCCATATGTCCAAACTTTCCAAATATTCAACACTGTCTTTATATTTTTAAACAGAAGATTTTTATTCATTTTCATCTTCTATATTCTTTTTTGTTAGTTTTCTTTCTTTAATCTTCGATCTTACAAACGCCACATTTTTTTGTTTATCGGGTATTCGATCTATATAGTCTCCAACGCAGCTATATCTTGCCCGCAACGCACTTAACATATGTCTCATTATTTCGGCTTTGGTTATTTTTCTTTCAGCAGCCTTAAATTAATTTACTGTTCGTTTAAGCCCAGTAGAAAATCCTTCCTTATTTTCAAATTTTTTTTTCAGATAGGTAAGGTTTATCAAGATTATCACAGAATATTTTTGATTTGTTGAAGAAGTGTGTTAAATGTTTGAAGAATTTTTTTGGTTATTTTTTTACAATTAGATTATAGTCTTAAACAGTTACATAAAATTTCATTTTTTTCCATTTGTTGTTGTCAAAATTTTATATTATTTTATTTTGTTTCTACAATATTAAAGTATTTTTACTACTTATTAGAATAGATATACGTGCCTTCTAATGTAAAAAATTCGTCGACGCATAAACCAAAAAGTGGCACGGACACTAACACACCAAGAAAATTAAAAAAACATTGTATGTTTATTGATGGGTGGTTTCTACCTACTTACTAACTCCTTTGTGGTGTTAACATTACATGCTACAATAAACAAGTCTTGGTCAAGCACACTATAACTCAAACCCAAACAGATAATGTCAACGTTGCTAAAAAACAGAAGAGTCGAGAGAAAAATAATTTTCCAGTGAAAGACAAACCGCTTTCTTTTAAGTACAACAGAACGTCCCTGTTCAGCTTGTTAACGATCTCATCTTTTTTATGCACAAGAAGTGTCAAAAGCAAGCGAGTGTTAATTAAATATTTATGAAAAGAAACAAACGCACAAGTTTACTTACTTATGGTTAAAGTGTCTGCGAATGACAAAAAGTATTAAATATTTTAAAAATTAACGATTTTGCGTTTTAATTAATAAATTAACGAAAATCTTTTTAAAAAAATTTTATGCAAAGTTATAAATTATATTGATCTCAAGGCTTGTAAATTTACATCACATGTCTTAACATTGATCGAAGTGATCGCAAGACAATATGGTGCTAAGGAACTCTTTAAGTAGTTAAAAAGCTTTTTTCTGAAAAACAAGACTCCTCTTTAAAATGTTTTAAGTTTAGGCTGTAATAAAGCTGGTATTATGATTGGTTACAAAAATTTGTTCTATACTTGATGTATAAAAATAGTTCCTAACGCTATTTTATAACCAAATATAAATTGTACATTTGCATTGGTTGCCAAAAAAAGTTGTGTGAATATTCCAGTAAAGTGCCAACAATTGCTTCGAGCAAATTTTAAATGTTTTTGCAACAGTCCTTAGCGATACGGTGTCTTAAAGATTTCTATATTTTTTTCATTAAACTTCAATAGAAGAATTTTAACAATTAAACAGTACCAGATGCACACTTTTTATAGTTGTATCAACTGCATTCTTAAAAGTTTGTCAGCTCTAACTCTAAAGTCCTTTTTCTTTCTTGGCTAGAAATAAAAAAGCCATAAAAATTGTAATTGAAACTAAATCGCAAAAATTCATATCTAGAAAATAAGACAAAAAAATCCTATTAAAAGATATAATAATCGAGTAACACAGAAAACGTAGAACATTGTTATCTCATTCTCTTCAAAATAATTTGTTTGTCGAACCAATGGATGACCATAAAGTTGAAGAAAATAAGGTTTTTAAACTTAATAGAGCACTATAAAAATTGAAAAAGAGTCTGAGAAGTTGGTACATTACATTAAATCAATTTTTAAGCAATTAAAATTTTATTAGAAGTAATTACAATTTTTTTATGTGTAGGTTTCATTATTTAAGCCCAATGTGTGTTTCAATTCTTGTTGATAATTTGTTAATTTATAGTGAAAATTTCAATCAAATAAAAGCAAAACTTATGGAAAAACTAATGATAAAAGGTATACATAAAATAATAGAGCTAGTGTCGCTATAGCATAATTGTACACAAAGAAAGAGAAATAAAGAAACAGCCGATTCATAACTATACTCGAGTGAATTTATGTACATATTTACCCATACTTAACAACAGTATAACTGGTGATGAGGATAAAGAATAGAAAAAAAAGTATAGTAAATTAAAATCGTTTAAAAAAAAGATACGTGTAGCGAAATAGAATAAGCAGCATGGATACAAGACTTACGAAAAGAGCAGATACAAAAAATATGTAAGTTAAATAACATAGAACACAGTTATGAAGAAGATAAAGTAAACGATTTAAGAAGAAAAGTACGATAATTTGTTAAAAAAAAATTAGTCTCAAAGAGCAAAGATGAATAACATTAGAAGTCGTAATAAAAGAAAACCGCAAGGGACAAGTAAACAAATACACCAAAAAGACGAAAGTGTAAGTTCTAGTAAAATTGCTAGAATAAAACGATATGCACACTTAGTTTTCAAAAACGATTGGGAAATACTCATAGATGGATTAGATTAGTATTTTATAGTTAACAAAGTTACGAACGCAGAAGGAAAAAAGGCCATATTATTAAGTAACGTAAATGCAGAAACTCATAAAGAAACAGCCAAAAATATCAAACCTAACAAACCAAAAGATAAAACGTACGAAGAAATAGTAAAACATGTTTAAGATAACTTAAAATCACCGGCTTTTTTTTCAGTGTACACATACGACTTTACACAAAGAAAACAGTAAGAAAGAGGAAGTAATATTAAATAAGTTACAGCTTTGAAAGTCATGGCGCACAAATGTTAATTTACAGTTCTAGATGATCAAGTATTGGATCAAATGGTTTATGGTTTGAGAAGCAAAGCGATAACTGCTGAATTATTAAAAATGGAATCACCTTAACTGCATATGGCTCGAAAAAAAAACATTGGCATCAGAAGCAGCCAACGGAGGTGCTGAGAACTCACAAGAGATTAGTTCCGAAATTATGGATGTGCACCGATTGAGTTACAAAAAATTCCAACGTAAGAAACCCAAACAAAATCAAAAACCAGGACAGCGTGTGGAGAGCGAAAGAAGCAGAGCAGTTTGTAGCCGTGGAGATATTTTAAGACGTGAGCAACAACAGCATGATATTCGGCTTATGCAGCAAACTGTGGGGACATCTGACTCATCGATGGGATGTGATTGATGAAGTGATTTGAAACAATTAGCTAGAGACTACATGTATAGTGTTAATGTAAGTTATAATTTGTGTGGTACTAAAGGTATGTAGGTCTAAATATGTAAATAAACGCGATGATAGAAAGCTGAGGATGGATTACGTAAACAGTAATAATAGCAGTAGTTCTGATAAAGAAATTTATAGAGAGTTGAGTCATATCGATCTTGACAATAAACGTTGCTTATATAGTGTAAATGTATGCGGAAGACAAAAAGTAAATGCTGAGGATATGAAAGTTAAAATAAGTAACTGAAATAATTATGGGAATGGATTGAGATGCCGAGCCTTCTATTTTTTCAATTGGAATTATAGAAAATAGTGTATTAAAAATAAATAAAATGTATAAGCACGACATTAAATTTAAAAATTATGATAGTAGTGATAATAAACCTATAGGAATGTTTAAAGGTATACATGCTAGTGCTAATAGTACTGATTTTAAAGCTGATTTTAATGTAAATGAGTTGTGTGGTCCCTTGATCATTCGTAGAGCATGGCTTCCAGCAGCAGGACTGTAGCTTTTATTTACGAAACTTGATTTAATTACAATAAAAACTAAAGAAGATACAAAAGATAAATTAAAACAATTTTTAAAAATAATTAAAAAATTATTTTTCAATAATTAGTGTTTATTTAATAAGGAAAAGATATAAAGTTAAAACTAAAAAAGAGGGCAAAATCGAAATATGCGCTTTCTAGATCAGTACCATTTGCTTTGACGGATAAGATAGGAAAAGACTAAACTAATTAGAGAAGGAAAATCAAGCCAATTGAAACGAGTAAATGGGCTACACAGATAGTAGCCGTATTAAAACGAAATTAAAACGTAAGAATGCAGATTTTAAAATTGCAGATAATTGATAATTAAAAATAATTCCTTATGCATCTTCAAATTTTGATCACGTGGTAGTTAATTTAAAAACAAACTTAAGCAAGGTAGTTAATTACAAAAAGCGTTATTAAGAAATTAATATAAAAAAGGTATGTTAACAACTACCAGTAAAATAAAGTTAACAACATTTATTGACCATAAACACAAATAAAGAATTATTTGAATGCAAATACAAGATGTAGGGCATGGACTAAGGGCCTGGTGATTTAAAAAAAAAATATAGAAGAAATTTTAAAAGATATTGAGGGGACAGCGACCGTAGCGGATGATGTAATCATATCAGAAGGTACTGATGAGGAGCATTTAAAAAATTAAGATTTGGTATTGAAGTGCTTAGAATGATGTGGTTTTAAAGGAAGTATATCAAACAGTAATTTTTTTACAAATCAGATTTGTTATTTAGGTTATAAATTACGAGGTAATACTATTTAAGTAGATGACCAAAAGTATAAAGCTATATTTGAAATGAAAACTCAAGAAATCCATGGTGAATTACATGTGTTACTCGAAAAAATAAATTACTATGAGAGGCTCTTTAAAAATTATGCAAAAATTTTAGCCAGTAGCTTTTGCATCGATACGATTGACACAAGCGCTAAAGAATTATTCCCAAATCGATAAAGAAGCAGCAGCGATTATTTTTGGCGTTAATAAAGTTTATAGTTATTTAATTGGACGGAAATTCACTTTGAAAAATGATAATAAACCATTATCCAGATTTTTCGCTCTAGAAAAAGGTATACCCAAAATGGCTATCAGTAGTCTACAAAATTGGAATCATTTTCTATCAGCATACGATTATGACTCAGAATGTATAAGTATAAAAAATCCAGACTACGTGTTAAGAATGAAGATAATATTAATATTT
Organism: Copidosoma floridanum; assembly: GCF_036245765.1. Taxonomy (NCBI): domain Eukaryota; kingdom Metazoa; phylum Arthropoda; class Insecta; order Hymenoptera; family Encyrtidae; genus Copidosoma; species Copidosoma floridanum. The sequence continues at coordinate 17,691,360 of NW_028321893.1, read as the reverse complement.
TAGAAACTGAAGGCAGTTTCACATATTTTAATCGTATTTACACAAATAATTATGATTGTTTTAATTATTCAACAGTTGCGGGCGAAATGCGTTGTAGAAAAATTACACAAAAGCCATTTTGTATTGTTTAAGTTATATGGTGGTCTCATGTAGATTAACAGTTAAAGAAAAATGTAAATTTTATAAATTTTGCGCTAAACCTGAAGACAATTTTTTAAGAATGGAATTGACTCCATAGTCATGGCTTAGCCAGCCTTGGCAAAGAGTCTATGCCGATTTTACAGGGCTATATTTAGGATACACATACCTTTTAATATTAGACACTCATTAAAAATGGCCCGAAATGTTTATTCTGAAAACTGTAACAGCAGACATAACTGTACAAAAATTCGAAGAAGTTCTAACGACTCATGGATTACCCAGTCAAATCTTTACTAAATCAGGAACATAATTGACGAGTAAAGAGTGGCAAAACTTCTTCAAACGACTAGGGGTGCAATAAAAATTCGTCTGCACCAAAACACTGATCAACAAACAGGGCAGCAGAAAATTTTGTAAAGGCGTTCAATTAAAAAATTAAAGCAATTATTAACAGTTTAAAAGTAAAAATCAATACAGGTATAAACATATTTTCACTTTTTTGTAGAACAACCAAGCATGCAACAATAAATAAAACGCCAGGCAATTTGTTATTTCAGAGAGAACTTAAAACTTCTTTGTCATTACTACGTCTTGATACAAGATCTTATGTTGAATCAAAACAATATAAACAAGTAAAGAATCTTAGTGGTAACAGAAAAGAGGATTTGTACCAAGGCAACGTGGTAATGGCAAATGATTTTCGAAAAGATAAACCTTAAATATCAGAAGCTCAAATTGTAAGAAAGTTTCCAAAAATGTGTATGAATAAAGTTAGAGAGAAAGAATATAAAGAGCATAAAAGACTTTATGATTAAATGCAACATTGGCGAACAGGCAAAAACTATAAAAATAATGATAAGGTCAATTATATAAACAGTGAAAGTCTGACACCACCTCAGAGAAAGTTGGCTAGACCCAAACGGAATTTAACTTGATATGATGACATGGGTTCCATGTAATAAAGCTTGAAATAGCCTTTAAACTTAATTAAATTTATCGTCATTTATTTATGATACTAATACTGAATAATAATATACAAGTAAATTTACAACCAATTAAAGTAGAAAAGAATGTACAATATGTGGTTTAATAGCGCTATAGCATCATTGTTCACGATTGAAGAGAAATAAAAAAACAGTCAATTTGTAACTACATTCGAGTGTGTTTCTGTATCTCACTAACGTATGAAGCAAAGTTGCTAAAACTGTCGTAATTGCTAACCGTCAAAACTACTGAACCTATTTTACTGAAATTTTGCACACTGATTCTTGATAATTTCGAGATGGTTTTCGCATAGTTTTTATCTTGAAAAAGTTAATTACAATAGCGATAAACAAGCACAAAGTTTTGCTAAAGTAAGCTAGCTTTGCGCTTTAGTTCAGTAGGATTCGCTAGGTGGTGTTGAGTTAAAATTGAAGCCACCCACAATCAAAGATAGTGAAGAGTGGTTATAAGATGCCCCATCAAATTGTGAATTGTCATAATCGTTCATCGGGAGTACATCAAGCACGGAGTTGTTAGTCGTGCAGCTGGGCATCCTAGCTACCGATGGCATTTTTTTCATGGGCAAGAGAAATAAATCAGTTTTTCCCCCTGATCGCCAAGGTAACTGACTGCCACGGAAAAATAGGCGTTTGGAACATCAACATTGCTGGCGGAACACCAGGAGACGTGTCTAGCTAGAGCACAACCTGCTCCAACACTTCAGAGCTTTGTGGCCGTTCAACCATCCGGCCTGATGCTGTCAAGAAAATTTTCTACTTCAAATGCAAGCCAGGGAAGACAGCCCTCAAGAGTATGGGCCGCCACAACGGCTGCCTTCTTAGTGGTCATACCAAGGGCATACCTACAGAGAAGGTATTCTCCAGGCCCACTCTCCCGACTAACGATGAGCGGATGCTTATCTGGAGAACGGCCCGAAGACGAGATATTCTTTGATCAGCGGCGTACCTCCCTCCGTCACGGTCTCCGTACAAAGAGACTTCGAGAATAAGAGTCCAGCTACTCACAACCAGCTCTGCATCATCAAGAATAATGATAAGGAATAGCTGTAAGATTCACCACTGGCCCTTTTCAGGGCCACTTTAAGTTTTAACCTTCCCTACTTAACCATCAATCTTATCAGTTTCTCTAAGGGCCACCTTAATTGAAACTACCTTGCCAACAAATACCTTTTCAATACCATTTCCAAAAACGATTAAAACCTGATGAAATTAAAAAAAATAGCTCACAAAAACGTAAAAGCATTCAGTATATCGGCCAGAGTTTCTACCTAACCAACTTTTCTATTGTGAAAATTTATGGTTAATAACTAGTAGTTTACACCTTAAATAAGGAAAAAAGCCCCCAAGTTGGTACTTTGAGGAATACAATTGAGCCCAAATTCAATGCAATCCATTGCAAATTGAGAGAAAAGTTACATTTCCTGAGCATGAAAGACTGTGTTAGTGTGTATAACCGAAAATGGCACCTTTGTTCAATAAATAATGTATCGAATTATCTGAAATTTGAACTGGGCCTCTAAAATAAAAAGGTAAGCGCGGTCTTCTCATAGTTTTGCAATTATTGGGTTTTAAAAATTAGTTTTTATTATAAAAGGCATTACATAACCTATAAATCTGCATGTGTTAAGAACTTTATCGTAAGTTCATATTTTCAACTGTATATTTTAAAAAATCGTGAGAGGACCAGTGTTTATCTTTCTATTTTAGGAGCTCCGTCAAAACGTCAGATAATTTGAAGCAATATATACGTATTAAAAAAAATTTACATTTCAGATTATGCATACTGACATTAAAGTCTTTCATGCTCAGGAAATGTAACTTTTCTCTCTCAATTTTCAACGGATTGCGTTGAATTTGGGATTGATTGATTCCTCAGAGTGCCAGCTTGGGGACTCTTCTCCTTATTTCAGATTTAAACAGCTAGATAATTAGTTATTAACCTTAATTTCTCACCATACAGGAGTTGGTAAAGTGAAACAACGGTCGATATACTGAATGCTCTTAACTATGCCAAAAGTTGCAAGAAGCCAAATTGGAAGAAAAACTTCAAATGCATCTGATGAATACAATTTTAGGCGTCAAAAAAATGATGCTGAACATTTATCGAGATTAAAGTAGCATCAAAATCGATAAATAAAAAATTTATTAAGTGAGAGATTAGCTTTTCACTGTTACCCTCATAGTAATCTCTTGAATATTCCAGATTCCTAAATAGGTAGAATATGCATTTGTATTTTTGTGGCAATTGAAAATGTAGAGATTAAGCTTCAGGACTTTAATGCTGTGGTTATAAATATGTGAGATAAGAGACAGAAAATTTTTTTTAACTATATATTTTTTGAGAGTTTTAAATCATTACAGCTTTAAAAAATAGCTCTAATCGTAGATTACAGGGGAGAAACTGAAAATCAGCGGCCTTTTAGGGCCAACGATTATTTTATGCCATAAGGAATGCACGGCACTTTTCAGCATAATTATATTTTTTTTCACTTTTTAAAGCTTTTTACTTGATCAAATAACTGTATGGATTCCGAACCAATATGTTTTTTTATAAGATTTTTGATCTGAGAAGTGTCAGAAATAGATGTAAAATTTTTAACTGAAAACGTTTCACATTACATGTCAACACGTTACGGTGTTCCATTCAGTGATCCCAAGCGAAGCTGAGACGGGGGGCCGGTAGTATGTATACATCACTATACCCAAAAACGGTACAGTATAGGTAAAGTTAGAAATTTTACAAGAATTGCAATTGATGGTTATAAAGAAATACACACTACAAAATTGAGTCAACAAAAGTATGTATAGCTACTAGCAATCAAACGTATTGTAGAAAATGTCAGATTATGTAACACTTTCATGGAAAAAATTTTGAAAATTGAAAAATCTGGTCATAACAAAGAACAAATGAAGTGTAAAAATTTAATTAGAGAACAGTTACATATGAATGCAGGCAAAAGATTAAATATAACAGACAGTGTCAACTATTTAAGTATACAATCAGTAAGAGCTAATTTTGGGAGTACGAATGAAAACTCCAAAAAATCAGGTGTTAGTTTGAACAACGTTTCGTTGGTCTTAACGCCAACCTCATCAGGCTCACTTTATCAACAAAGAAAACAAAAACAAAAAACACAAAAATTTTTGTAAATTACATTGTAGGGCCACAGTTTATAAATATTAATAATAGATACTTACGTCTACATCGTTAAGACGATCATTACAGACTGTTGGTCACCTTAAACTAATAACGTAAGTGTCGAACATGTATGTGTTTATATATCTACATATAAACAATAAATATACGTTTCTTGCAAATATAGATAACGTGTTTAAAAGAGATTACTTATTAGAACCTTATATATGTTATAAAGAAATAATGTATCCTCTTTTTTATTCATTGTTTGCTTAGTCGAGTATACATGTAGCATTTCTGATATTAGTCTTTTTTGTCTATTTGGTTTATCATCTAGTATTTTGGTTTGAAAAAAATTAAAGTTATGGTAAAATTCTTTCATGTGTGAAGCGACAACAAGCTCATCTTTCTTTGTACTTTTGTGTTCGTTTTGACAAAACCTAACAGATCTTCATGTACCAGAAAATGTCAAAAATTGCGTTGCTTTGGGACCGAAATTTGCGTTAAAAACACCACTTTATCGAAGAATAAAATGTTATAAACAATAAGGAATGTAGAATATAGTTTCCAAACAATTAACGATCTCAATAGTAAAATAAAAAATAAAATAAAAACAAGAATCACGCTAGTCATAAAAATGTGTAATAACAATAAATTAAGACTAGATAACACTAAACGAACAAATACTCACAATTTAAAATGTACAAGAGCATTCCTTAGAAAAAATAAAGATATTATGTTTACTCGTTCAGATAAAGGAAATGTAACGGTGTGCCTTGACAAAAACGTATACGTACAGAACTAACACAATCTAATACAAATTCATCTAGATGTTATGGGTTGCCAAAAATACATAAACCTTTTCTTTTATTTAGACCTATTATTTCATCAATTAACTCTCCTACACACACTTGCCTCAACCCTCTATAATTCTCTGTCATAAGTTTTTGAAAAACCTTCTTCACATTTGAATGATAGCGTTGAACTCATAAAACAAATTAGAAATCTTAAAACACCAGAAAATTATATCGTTATTTCTTTAGACGTTATTTTTCTATTTACCGACATTTCGTTAGAATCAGTCATAAATAGTTTGGAAAAAAGATACATGCTAATCCACAGATTATCAAAAAATCCCTATCATGAAATCATAGAATGTTCAAAATTTTTATTCAACAATGTTTACTTTACTTTTAATAAAGAAGTTTATAAACAGATTTTTGGCAGCCCAATGGGTTCTCCTGTCTCTCCACTATTTGCTGATTAAGTTTTAGAAGATCTAGAGATAGAAGCCCTGCACTTGTCAAAAGAAAATTATGATTGCGTTCCTTTTATATATAAGAGATACGTCAATGACACTCTCATATGTGTACACAAAGATCAGGCAGAACTATTTTTACAGATTTTTAATGAACAAGACAATCACTTGAAATTCACTTGCGAAGTAGAGAAAAACAATTGTGTAAGTTTCTCAGACATTACAATTACACATAAGAACTTAAAAATAATTACTAATTGGTATGTTAAGCCAATTTTATCCAACAGAATAACTAATTTCAATTCTAACCATCCCCGATCGTTAAAAGTCAATGCTGTTTATGGTTTGGTTGATCAAGCCATTCTTTTATCTGATAAATCCTTCCACAGGAAGAATATTCTCATGGTTAAAAGGATTTTATGCGATGATGAATATACTAATCTTTTTATACAAAAATACATTGAGAAAAGACTTCATCAAATAATAAATACTAATAATGATAATAAATTTTTACTAAATGACATTCTAAGTGCTAAAATAAAAATTTCTATTCCTTACAACCCGTTATTTTTCAAATTTTGATGAAAAACTTTAAAAAATTGAATACACAATTTTACCCTACTATTCAAAACAGATTGGACAGTGTTCTCATTCTTGGGAAGAAAAAAATTAATAAGCCCGATCAAACAAATGTCGTGTATCATTTCTCTTGCGATTCTTGCCCTGCATCATACGTAGGTGGGACAAAGAGAGCATTGAAAAAATGGCTTAACGAACACAAAAGTACAAAGAAAGATGAACTTGTTGTCGCTTCACACATGAAAGAATTCAACCATAACTTTAGTTTTTCTCAAACCAAAATACTAGATCATGAACCAAATAGACAAAAAAGACTAATATCAGAAACGCTACATGTATACTCGACCAATTAAACAGTAAATAAAAAAGAGGATACATTATTTCTCAATAACATATATAAAGTTCTTATAAGTAATCTCTTTTAAATACGTACGCACGTTATTTACATTCGCAAGAAAAGTATATTTATTGTTTACATGTAGATATATAAACACATACATGTTTAACACTTACGTTATACGTTTAAGGTGACCCACAGTCTGTAACGATCGTCTTAACGATACAGACGTGAGTATCTATTATAATTATTTATAAACTGTGGCCCTAAAATGTAATTTACAAAAAATTTTTGGGTTTTTGTTTTTGTTTTTTTTGTTAATAAAGTGAGCCTGATGAGGTTGGCGTTAAGACCAACGAAGCGTTGCTCAAACTAACACCTGATTTTTTGGAGTTTTTATTTGTACTCCCAAAATTAGCTCGTACTGATCGTGTGCTTAGGCACTGACTCTCAAGCCATCATGAAAACAACTAAGAGCAGAATGACATGTTTAACAAACGATATATCGACGACTCTTACGAAAAACAACGCAACTCAGAAATTTCAATGTTGTTTTAGAGGGAAAAATCTGAGGTTGTTTTTCGTAAGAGCCATCGATATATTATAGTATGTTTTAGAATAGTTACAATGCAACCCACAATAAACATGCAATTAGAGCAGTGTTGGGTTAGGTGGATTCAAAATCGAAACTTTTTCCCTAGATCGTATATATAGCTATACGATCTAGGGAGAATGTTCCGTCGAGCAGACAGCACAGCAGTGAAGGGGCATTGCCAAAGACGCGCGAAAATTAAAAATTGTAATATATTATAAGTATAACACAAGTGGCTATCACCCAATGACCCAGGGCGCTAACTGGCCTCTCTGTGAAATAACAAAATATTAATTAATAGCACAAGCGCCTATCACCCAATGACCTGGGGCGCTTACTGGTTGCTTTATTAAACGATATACATTATTGATTAATAACACAAGCAACTGTCACCTAATGACGCAGGGTGCTCACTTGCCACTGTATACATTAATAAAAGGTTAATTAATAACCCAAGGGCCTATCACCAAGTGACCCGGGGCGCTTACTGGTCGCTTTATTACACGATATATATTATTAATTTATAGCACAAGCGCCTGTCACCCAATGACCCAGGGCGCTTACTGGCCTCTCTATTAAACAATAAAATATTAATTAACGGCACAAGCACCTATCACATGATGACCGTTGTGCTATTAATTAATAATACTTATCGTTTAATAAAGCGACCCGTAAGCACCCCGGGTCATCGGGTGATAGACGCTTGTGCTATTGAATAATACTTTATTATTTAATAAAGCGACCAGTAAGCGCCCCGGGACATCGGGTGATAGGCGCTTGTGTTAATAATTAATACTTTATTATTTAATAGAGAGGCCAGTAAGCGCCCCGGGTCACTAGGTGATAGGCGTTTGTGTTAATAATTAATATTTTATTGTTTAATAGAGTGGCCAGTAAGCACCCCCAGTCATCGGGTGATAGACACTTGTGTTATTAATATTACAATTTTTAATTTTCGCGTGTCTATGGCAATGCCCCTTTACTGCTGTGCTGTCTGCTCGACGGAACATTCTCCCTAGATCGTATAGCTATAAATACGATCTAGGGAAAAAGTTCCAATATTGAATCCGCCTAACCCAACGCTGAATTAGAGTGTTAAAATATTTAATAACGACAAAAGAAATAAAATTTATGTTAGATAACGATGAGAAAAGTAACGTATTAACCTGTGTGGCAAATTTAGATTGGATAGTGATAACACTGACAGGAAATTAAAAATAGATACTGTAATAAGAATGTAGAATAATGTGATTTTTGGTAAAACTTAATATATTTTTGGAAAAACAAATATAGCAAACTGTTTAACACTTACGGACTATACAGTGTAGTTACAAGCTTCAACTGGAAAATTTTTTAGAAAGAATTTATTGAATGAAATTCTTGAAGTGAAAGTTAAAAAACAAATTAATATTGATGAAGATAATCCAGGGGAAGTTATGATTGTCAAGTATGGAAATTTTACAAAAGTATTCGTTGTGCACAAAAGTACTGTATTACAATATGAATGGAAAATGATAAAATAAAAATATAAATAAAGTAAAAATTGATTAAAAAACCAGGTGTGGGTCTCGGGACCCCTGGCAGAAGCAAGACTTTCAATTCACTCAAATAATATTAAACTCAGTATAATAAAAACTTAGAAAATTAGAGTACACCAAACTGCAATAGATCATTGAAAATTGCATATTAAAATAGTGAAAATTTTAATATTATTACGTATTCGAACATGCACGTGCATAGAATACATATACCCTAATATACTACTAATGTTATGATTCGCACATTTCAAGTACTTCCATGTTTGCTATGATACATGTCATACATGTACGAATTATTGGTCATGTAATACAGAATAAAACAAAAATTTTCACTGTACTGCGCTGAAAGAGCGTACTTTTATCCCATTACGCGGGACAAAAATTCCTTCTATTTCAAATTAACATTTGTGCATTTGATACGATATTATATGTGTACAATAAATTCTTGTTGGAAACTTTGTATCTGACGCATAAAAATTTATGTAAATTTTAGCTATTATAAAAGTATAATAATCCACTATATCTTATTGAAATTAAGGAAAACAATAGACATACAGCTATTTTCTATTGTGAAATTGTAATTTTTTATTCCATTATTTTTTTATAATAATTTATAATTTAGTATTAAAATTTACCCGTGCTTAACTAATTTCTACTGATCTCAAAACTAATAGAAAGAACAGAGGTTTTTGTCATGTGACAATTTTTCTTATAATACATAATAGAGAACATAAAATAAATCAATTTATAGGTAGGGTTCGAAGGTTGTAGCTTTGCCTTTGAGATATGACTTATTATTTTCAGAATTATTACGATTATTTGTATGAATCCGTGAAACATAGTTTTGCACCTCAATAATTATTATCTAAACGAAAAAATTATTTTTGGCCTATTTGGCTTCCTTTTCAAGATACGACTGTTTGTCTAATTTTGGGAAGTTATATTGTAACAAAAATTTTTCGAAGATTTTGTAAATGTCCATATAAATTTTTCATATACGGTATACAAAAAAAAAACTTCTTTTACTCGTTCTTTCCAAGATACTGTCAAAAAAAAAAAGAGCCAACAGAAGTAAAAACTTAAAACTATGAATTATATTTTTACTTAAGTTCAGAAATGAATTAGCAGCTATTTAAATCGTTTACTGTTTTTTAAATACGTAATCTAAAATTTTAGCATTTATATTATTATGTGGGTCGTGATGATACATATGATAACATGCATATCTTTTCATTATACATATTTTGAATCATAAATTATAAAGTTTATCACATGATAATACAGTTATTCCTTGTTCTAGAAATTCCGAAAATTATGCGATTTGTCATGAAAATATTTGCTTTAAATTTTACTACAACAGATACTGAAAGTGAGAAAAAATTATTTAAAGAACTTGGACAATTTACGTACAATGTAGGCTTATTATCATTTTTTAGCAAATTCATTTTAAGTCCTCGACATGCAATTGATAAATAATCGAATTGATTTTCCAGCAGGAACCCTAAATACTAACGTAAAAGAAAGTGTTTTTTCGATTTTCATTTGTATAAATTATTCAGTTTTCTGAGAAGGCTATTGAATAATTTATAGAATAATTGTTAATCACTACTAATAAATTTGTTTAAGGAAGAGAGTAAGGTAATTAAACTTGTAATTAAATAATAAATTATACCTTTATAAGTTGAAATAATTTTAGTATAATGTAAATATTATACAGCATAATTTAATTAAAAAATATTAACAGTAGTCTCGTCGTCACATTTTTCAGTGTTACAAAAAAATTCAAATGCGCACTCCATAGTGGCTGTCGTTAGACAAGAAGAGAGTACTTAGCTTTTGTCAGCGCGGCGGAGTGCGGCGGGGTATGGTAGTATGAGTATATGCATACGACCATACCCCGCCGCACTCCACCACGCCACCAAGCTACTCTCTCCTTCTCTACCACCGGCCAATACAGAGCTGGATCCCTCTCGCTACCATTTTATTTTCTCGCGCTCACACGCAACTCTCTGCAGGGATCGCCTTGCTTTTAAATGAGAGCGATCTGACGCAAATCTAAGAGTTTTTCCCCATCCAGAATGGTCCAACGCGCCTAAAGAAATTTTCACTGCAAAATAATAATTGAGGGTATGTTTGTGCATAGTCCCACCTCTCTATATTAGTGCACCTCGATCATACAGATACCCTTTAGGAAACCTGTAGAAATTGTTATTTTTAGCCAATTTTGCTCCCCTTCGAGATACAGCATTTTTTCTTGTTTTCACTTTTGAAGTGAAGTTGTCGTATTATACATATTTAATATTTTACGTACGTTTACTTACGTTTATATATACATACGAAAAATAAATACGAAAAAAGAACGGTTTTTATTGTGTTCTTCGAAAACTTCAAAGAGATCAAGCGATGTTTTGTGTCAGACATTATCTACCTGACAGTACCTTAGCTGTAACAGAGGCCCAAATTAACCTGTATTAAAGCCACGTTACGATTTCCACTATACAGCAGTAAGTATACCTACTAACTACTACCGACACGATGGCGCAGCGGTAGAGTTGCAGTCTCGTCGATCTGGAAAGTTAAGCAGAGTTGGCCACGGTTAGTTGTCGGATGGGTGACCGCTCGACTATTATTCCGTTCGCTTGCTCTGGTGATTTTTCAGATCGATTGACTGTCTTTTTATCGTTACGACAACGTGAGCGGAAGGTGTGCAAAAGTTTAGGAATAGACTATGTAGACATTTGTTTGGAACTAAGGCAATACACCAACCGTTCCAGGATGGGCTTTTCCCGAGTGGTTTTTCCACCCACAGGACTAGTTATCCTGGTGAATGCGAAACGGATTCCCCTTACACCCCTCCCATCCGCATTTATCCCAAGTCCCTAAAGTCCCGAGTGCCCAGTGAAGGATGCAGTGCACTATAATACAAAAAATAGGTATGTCTACTTTATGTATAAAGATAAAGAAAAGCTATATTACGTATATAGAGTTATTGCGGCGCACTACTGTGCGCATGCGAGACCGAGGGAGAGAGATGAAGTGAGACAGACAAACAGATCCCCTGCCTGCGAAGCAGTCAGTGCTGGTATACATACAGATAGTATGTATAGATACATATGTGCACGGCAGCTTTCGCTCGCTCGCTCGCTCGACGGGTTAACTTCCTATATAAGGCGATCCTAAAGAAGTTTCACTTCAAAAATCTAATATATCTGATATGTTAACTAAGAGCTTAAATAAATAAAACAATGGTAAAAGTTAAAGAATAATAGAGAAAGTTAATGGTTAAATTAAGTAAAATTACAGAATGATAAGACTGTAAGCCTAAGAGCACGTGTTGTAATGTAAGTAAATTGGTACAGTCTAGTCTGAGCGCATATGAGCAGGTCCCAGAGAAACCAGTCATCGAGCGCGCGTGGCGTGTTTTTTCAGTAGATTGCACTCTATTTCATTCGCTCACAAGCCATGGAAAAATGTTAAAAACTAAATATGAAGACATAAATCGATAGATTTTGACCTGCTCTTTCTGATAATGTAGTCTGTATCATTTTAAAATTTAGGTTGCTTTTCCTCAAAGTATATGTTTTTTTTTTTTTTTTTTTTTTTTTTTTTCACTTTTTTAACACAATTCAGAAGAGTTATTCGTAAACTGCATACTCTCAAATTTTTAGAGTGGAAGAGCAAAATATGTAGGGGCACTACGTAAACAAAAACCATGGCACGTGATCCTGCACCGCCACACTAACGGAGCGCGCTTACCACTGTGACCGTAAGCGACTTCTCTAAAATAGCAAAAACTTAAAACAAAAGCTGAAAGATCAAAATATTTTAGTGAATAAGAAACTTCTATTTAGTAAATTATTACCTTTAGTGTAACGTCTACGTCAAATATTATTTTTTACTAATTTTTCTAGATGGTCGAATGCTAAAAGTAAACATTCATATTATTCTCCATTAATAATAAGTAAACTGCACAATTTATTACCAGATAATGTACTCGAAAAGGTTTAAGTATTTCACGAAAATGGTGATAAAAGTAAGATAATCCCTGGGATAAAAGACAATATTTTTATTAAACAAGATGATGGCAGTAAGACGTTTGTTTAACAAAGACTTGTGCTGTATAATTTGAGAGAATTGTATCTTGAATTTAAAAACTAAGAACCTCACATTAAAGTTAGACTTAACACGTTTGCAGATTAATGGCCAAAAAATTGTGTACAAGCTGAAGCTAGTGGTAGGCACAATGTTTGTGTGTGTCTACCATCAAAATTTTAAGCTTATGCTTACCAACTTGAATATTTCAAGCTTAACTTCCAATAAAATAAATAACTACAAAGAGTGTATTTCAGAAGTTTGTCAAGAGTAGTGGTAGGCACAATGTTTGTGTGTGTCTACCATCAAAATTTTAAGCTTATGCTTACCAACTTGAATATTTCAAGCTTAACTTCCAATAAAATAAATAACTACAAAGAGTGTATTTCAGAAGTTTGTCAAGAGTAAACACCGGAATGTTACTTGAACAAATGTCAATATTTCCCTGGAGTTGATAAACTAAAGTTATATTTCGTACACTTCTTAAGTAATGTTTGAATTAACAAGATTTCATATCAAGCGAGGGACATGACTGATTCATCTTCATAAAAAACACACCAAAATTCTTTTGAATCAGTTATTGAGAAGTTCTTACCGTATTTAATTAAGTTAAAACCGCATTCTTTTATAGCAAAGCAGCAGTCACATTGTTTTAAGAATGTAAAAGATTTCTTAGTAACTGGCGAATTTTTAATATCAATGGATAACTCTGAAAATAATGATTTTGTAACTCAAGATGCTGCTGAATTGTTTTATTATAACAATAATCAATGCAGTCTAGCTACAACTGTTACTTACTACAAGAATTTAGACTCACATTTATACTTATATTTAGACTGTTATGTAATTTGATTAATTTTTCTAATACCAATACAAAAACAAAATATTTTTCTTTGTATATTAAATTCTTATTCTAAATGTGTTAATAAAACATTGTATTCATATCATTTTTATCGTGCTTCGTTAGTTTCTTATTTTCCCTAAGCTTTTTGTAATTCAAAAATTTTTTTATTAGACTTTTTGAACCGTCAGTGTATAACTTACTTGCTTGTTCTGTTTATATTTAGTTGTTTGAAAAGGGCAGCTTTTGTTATTATGGCTTGTAGGTTCCATTTCATAATTTTTACAGCATCTCTTTGTCTTTCGTCTTAGAATGGTATTTGTTTCTGATGTTGCCAACACTTACATTAAGAATGTTAGTTATTAAGAATAGTAGCCGTGTAACTTGAAACATTAAGCATAAAAGTCCCAAATCATAGATTTCTTACTATTTTAATAAAAGATACATACAAATTTTAGTTATATCTTAAACTCAAGTATGACATAGATTTTATCAGAAAATTTCATTATTTTATGTCCTTTTGTTTTGACGTAAACATATTTTATATGAGTAGCACTTAACACGAAAATAACAATTCATATGATTATTAAACTAAGGAGTCTATATAAATTTATGTTGACCGAAGGTTATTATAAGGACAAAATCATTCTTACATAATATGAAATGTAACGGTTGCACTTCCGGAACATAGCGTACAGAGCAATTTTTTCTAACGTGAACATCGTTAGAATTAATTTTTTGGAAAAATAAGGAAATAACTTTGAAAGGGGAAGCAACTGGGAATACGTTTCGAACTATCTATGTAGGGTTGGAAGACAGTAGCGCAGCTGTTTGAACGAACGCCGTTGCCACATTGTATTGAGCTGAGTCGGTAAGTTGCAAAATATCTTTTGTAGCTTTACCTTGCGCATGTATATGCAAGTACGCAAGTGAGACTACTATGACTGCTGTATGAGGTTCGATGATGCAAAGGTTAGACATACAACATTTGCTGCTCTACATACCGTCATCTGATGAACGGTATTTTTACATTATTAGTTTCAAATGGTGCAAATTAGTTTTAATTTTTCAAGTCTATATTAATAACGACTTATAGACTGACACAACAAGTATAGCAGTAAGTAGCTACCAAACAATAACAATTTATACGTCTATGTATCTTTTTGTAGAGATTTGTCTAAGTAAATTTTTAAAAATCAGCTTTTTAGATTCATCTTACAAAATGAACTTTTTTATCACTTCCAGCTACTAATGGTCTAACATCCTTATCTCATTTGTAAAGACAATAACTGAAGTATTTAATTATGACAAAGCTGTTCTGGTACAAGCGCCAACAATAAAGGCATTTTAGAAATAGTGAGAATAAGTTGAAGCTCAAGAAGAGAATCACTAATTTCTTCCTTAAACTAACACGGTTTAAAATAACTATCGAATTATATTAACATTATATAAATATTCTTATTGCAATTATAATATTATTTGCTTTTGCTATAGTATACCGCCATTTACACAGCTTCGACGTAATTTAAAGCTTTGCTCTTAGTCTCTGCAACACAGATAGAAATTTTAGGCCAGTAACGTCTGAAATTGATAAAAACATCCCTTACAAAACAGAAATTTGAGTAGCAGAATTGGTAAAGATAGTAACAAAAATCTACAGTACAAACAAACATAGACTAGCGAGTTGTTTGGTACGTGTTTACAGTGATACACGTCGTTTTAGTCGACAAATCATTCATACTGTAGCCTAGAAAAATCCATTAGTTTGCAGTAACATACGTTGTAATATTTAAAGAAGTCTATATTATAAATAACATGTCAAATAAAACAATTATTACAGTGAATACTCACCAAACAATTATAGTGTTTTTGTTGTAGACTTGATACAAACATTTTGAATACCATTAATTCAAAATTGACTCTTAAAAGCATCCTGTTAGCAGATTTAGCCACTAGTAGTCTAAAAATTTTTGCAGAGACTACCACCAATACATTAAATTTAATTAAATGGTAAGATAATATAGAAAAAAAAAACAATATTATTTTAGAAAAAGTGATTGTACACCCTGTTGATTCGAAAAAGGTATTAGTGGATCTCTTTTTGAGCTTCTTTACATTCTAACCACTTTTAGAACGTTTTTTTAATACTGGACCTAGTACCGAACAGCTTTGCCACAATTTGGTCGTTTTCCCTGCAAATCAGACGATGACATTGGGCCAATTAGTGACAGAAACTGCGAACATAGTTAGCTCTTAATCATTAAGACTAATAATAAGAAATGGCTTAAAGTATAACCACTAGCCCTTAAGGGACATATTAAATATCAACATTTCCTATTTAAGCATCAATCTCATCAGTTTTTTTTAAGGTCATCTAACGTTTAACTACCTTACTTAAAAAAACATTTTTACTACCAATTCCAGCAACGATTTATCGACTTAAGAACTATATAAAGCCAGCCACTATTAAGTCAAGTCAGTCATTCAGTGGGAGATGTGGCGAGCAGTGTTGTTCGTCACAAGGCTGGGAACCTCGGCCACCAACCCTGCATTACCCTCTTGACTCTAAGCATCCAACAACGAATCACCGATCCTCTCTGAGGTCTGCGCTGGGCAAACCTAACAGCTATGAAAGAAAATAAATTTGAGCCAACGGGACAATCTCTAACGGGCAAGTATCACGAACCAATCTTCCCACCTTAGATCACCAAAACGACTGAGCTCTGCAAAAAAAAAGGTGCTTTACACACCACCGTCTCTGGCATAACACTAAGAGACGTTGGGAAAGAGCTCCACAACTAGCTCTAACAGTTCAGACGTTTTAGTTTTCCTATTTATCAGTATGTGGCTACAACAGCAGGCCAGAGAAGATCACCCCAAGGTATCCAGGCACTTACGTTTGCTCAAAATTTGAGCCAAAAAAGAGTTTAGCTTATCGATTTTTTAGGGCTATTGGACGTTAAATACCTTGCCAAAAAATATATTACAAAAACTAGCCCTTAGGGGTCACAAAAGTTTTAACCATGCCTATAGTCGCAAGAGGGCGAATAGGAAGAAAAACTTTAAGGAGGTTTAATCGTTTTTAAGATGTTTTTACTCGCTGAAAAAAATTAGGTGAGAACGATTATTCAGTCTTTGTTGCAGAAATTTCGAGGCAACAGATGTATTTATAGAAGGAAAAAGTTTAAATGTATAGCTTAACTTTTAAGGAAAACTCTTGTATCACAAAATATGTACCTTATGAGGCAATTGGAAAAAATATATGTACAAACGTAAACAAAGTCATGAGCAGGTCCTATGCTAAGTGGGAGAGAACCAAGCATCGTTTGCTGTCAGCTGGTCTCTTCACACTGAGCGACATGTCTTCACAAAATGGCTTCTAGAATTTGTTAAACTTCAAACCGTGATCTGGAACTGAGTACAGCCCTTCTTAAGAGCTCAAACTATAATGCTGTGCAAAAAAAAGTTTTTTTTTAGAAAATTTATAGCACAGTTTTGTTGATGAAAACTGAGTCTCCTTCCACTTTTTTAAAGTTAATTTCTATTGCGCAAACAACATGTTTTTAAGTTTTTTTGCACTAACTATTAATGGTTTAACCTTGGAGCACTGACGAGTTAAACACAGTTAAATTAACCGTGATGCAGTGAGTGGACGTTTTCATGCATATGTAGCACAACTTACTTCAACATGTTGTCTTATGGGAGTCCCCGCATACCCTCTCACCACCCCCTCAAAAAACGACCGAACGTCTTTAAATGCTTCAAATGTATACAATTTAAGGTGTCAAGGCACTGACGCAGATTAATTATTGAGAATCAAACAACAGCGTCAAAATTGACAAATAAAGAATCCATTACGTGAGAGGTCGGCTTTCCATTATATCCCTTACAGTGATCCTTTAAATCTTTCACATTTTTGAATAGGTAGAATAATATATATTTGTATTTATTGTGGCGATAAAACATAGAGAAATTACGCTGCAGGACTTTGTTGCTCTGGTAACAAAGTTCTAAGACTGGAAACAACAGTTTTTTAACTACATATTTTTGTCAAAAATTGTATACACCATACGTACGAGAGGTTATGTGACTGACACGCAAGCATCAATCGCCTTTTCTGCGCACTAGTATCGTAATGTACTATTTCAATTTAATTTCTAAACAATATTCGCAAAAGCTTACATCTGCATGAGCATTATTTAAAAATTAGAACAATTGTTATGTTCATACAAAATTTAAGTATAGTTCATGGCTAATGTAACAGAACAAGATAAACAATTACAAAACGACTCAAATAAAATATTGGAGCAATAATTATGACTAGAAAAAATAATGAAAGGGGAGTCTTAGTACGAAAAAAAACTTCGAATACAAGGAGTTTATTATCATTACCTCTTATTTTACACATAAAACAATTTATTTTAGTTTTAGCATTTTCCATGACTGTAAGTAAATCACAAGGTCAAAGTTTTATAACAATAAATTATGTTAGAAAAATCACTGTTTACGCGTGATCAATTATACGTTACATTATTAAGATGCAAAAATAAAAATGGAACTTCCATTTAAATAGTACGTGATGATAATTTAGAAATAGAAAATATTGTTTAGAAAAACATTTTTGACGTTAACTTATCTCAAGTACATAAAAAAAATTTAATTTCAATACATTTGCAAATATGTAAAATGGTACGTCATATTATTGCAAAGTTTATTTAAATAATAAATGAATGTATGTAATCAATGAAATCATTTTTTGAGTATTGTTTTATGACATAATAAGATCAATTTTTTATATGTATTTTAAACTGTTTACTTTAATGAAAAACAAAATAATACCGATTCATTCTATGAAGATGTCATTTTAAAGTATAGTGTTAAGTTTTATTAAGTATCATCAATTTAATAAAAAAAATTTTTAATTTTTAAATTACCGGTTTAGTTTGAAAATTTATATATTAACATTAATTTTCAACACGAATATATGTATATCTATATATATATATTATAATACGTACATCAAGTTTCCAAGTAATGTGAAGTTTTTAGTGCATACACATTTTTTTCTATTGAACGTTGCGCATCATTAGGTTGATAACAAAAAGGTAGACTTTACTGAAATATTTGACGTACTTCAATTAAGAGAAAAAAAATTTTTTTATAACAACTGATTTATTTTGAAAAATGATATATATATATGTATATTTTTTTCTTTTCCTTTGAGTAGAACACAAATGCAAATATATTAAAATGATATGTTCATCAAGTTTTTTCATAATATGAAGTTTTTATTGCACATAAATTTTTCTATTGTACGGTGCACATTTTTGAGGTTAAAGATAAAAGGGTGGACTTCACTAAAATATTTGCCATATTTTTATTTAGAGGAGAAAATGATTTATATATTTTCGTGTTAAATAGGGCTACGAGCGGGGTCCACGGTTAAAATATTTTATAAAATTATTCAATTTTTAAAAAATTAAGTATAAAAATGTTATTTTATATTCTTATTCATATTTAATAATGAAATTCCTAAACTTATTAGGAATTTAAGAAAAAAAAGACAGCGCGCCATAACACTACATCAAGGTTTGTGTAAAAATGAGCCAACAAAGCGTATAGAAAATATAGCTATTAATAAAGTAGTAGAAAGTAGCTGTAAAAGGCTGGATCAAATAGTGGAGAAAGTTGCTACGATAATATGTTTAAAAATTGTTACAAGGCTGAAAGGGGTTTTTTAAAAAGTGTTGGGAGAGCTTGGGTGGAAGAAATATTTGAGTTAAATATGACAAAATAACTGGTATAACTTTATCTCATTTAAAGATGCAGCTGAAAAGTAGGTGAAGGGAGTTTTTAAAAATTTTAAGGGTTGCTTATTATGCCATTAATAAAATATTTTTCTTTGTGTTATGAAGTAATAAATTTATGTTTCGTAAAAAAGGTTTTTTCTGATCTTTCAGAACCATGTATGCAATAAATCTTCTTAACGTTTTTACATACGTTTTTTAAACTATTTTTTTGTTTATTGTTTAGCTGAGCATACATCAAATCAAACGTATATTTACAGAACGCAACTTCCTTTGCGTCATCATTATTTTGTAGGTAAATATTAAATAATACAGATAAATTAAATAATTAACATGATTTATATTCAAGTTCAAAAATTTCGTTGATGCGCAGAAGAGCATAATTTTCTTTATTATAAATGAAATCTTTACAAAAAAAGTTCTTATACTTATTCCAAATTTTATCACCTTGTATATTCTCTGATATTGAAAATCATGCAAAAAATTTTGTAAATTGATAAGGAAGCATGCAAGTACCAGCTTCTTCGAAATTATTGTCAATCTGTGAATCATACTTGATTAAAACCATGGCAATCGTAGTATCTTTGAATGTTTAATGTTTTATAACTTTATATGTTTTTAAATCTTCGAATGAAGTTGCTCCATTTTTCTGTATTCAATAATAATTTAAAAAAGAATCGTTCATGATATTTTGATAATACTGTATTTAATTTACCTATTGCAGTATTTTTTATTTTTATTTTTCTTCTTTCCCAAATTTTTAGATGATTGTTAAAAATACAGTTTTCTGGGGTATTCAGATACTTAAAAGATTTCGCAATTTTATTAAACTCAAACCAAGCTGTTAAATGCATTTGCCATTACTTTATTATCTTTTCAATTTTATTTTCTTTGAAAATTAATTTTTGTTTATTCTCGAGGTGCACAGCAAGATTTACAACCTTGTGACTCCTACCACAAGTTAGATATTCTTGTAATCTCTATGCTGCTTTCATAGGACTGAAATATTTAATCCATTAAGTATTTCGTCGACAGAGTTCTCAGCATTTATCGTACAGAAGTATTCTTTCAGTCCAGATCCGTCCATGAGGTGTTCAATCGTGCCGAGAAAACTCATGATAGTGTGAAAACCCCCAAGTCTAAAAATTATGGAGCTTAATTTTTCTTTAATCTCTGTACCCTTGGCGTATGAAAGTATTTCTTAAGCTGTATGGTACAGAAGTTGTTTGAAGGTTATAAGTGTATACCACTGCTTATTTGCTTTGAGCTTCTTATCTGCCTCTAATAAAATAGTGTAAATGGTGTCGTTATTTGATGGTGGGGAATTTACAAATGGCAGAGTTACGACCTTCATAATTTCAAAATTAGATCTCGTAGTACAATTGTTTGTGAATCTGTTCCAATTGAGATACCGAAATGGATCAGTTTTTTTATTGAAAAAATTTAAAAGGTTGAGAGTTGTAAATTGTACGTCAAATGATGTGTTATTTTTCGTATACAAGTCGTCAATCACAACATTACGCAATTTTTTTCTTTCATTTTTTTCAAATGTTTGTAATAGATAAAATTTACATTGACTAGTATCAGTAGCACACTTATATTTTGACAGACGAGATATGATTCTACTGGAGTGAACGAATGCAGCTGGCGTAACACACATGACACCACCCATGGCATAAAATGTGTTTTTTCTGCCCAATGTGCGCACATTGTAGTCAGCGTTGTCAAAAATAAAGTTCAAGTGGGAATTGTCTAAGTTGTACTGTTACCGATCGTTAACTATTGAGGCTTCAATTTCTACAGTGTCACTATAATATGAACAAAGTCCGAGATGCGACATAACATCTTTAAGATTTCTGGAAGTATATGTTTTAAGCATGAAAGCTGACAACTCCAATAAGATCGATGAAATGAAGGAACGTGGTCGTACTACCGATATAATTTAATGTGCAAGAGTTACACATATTTTTCGTCACTTTTCGCTTGCAGTGGAAATTTCTTTTTTGGGGGCTACAATAAGCGTGTCCAAAAATAATTGCAAGGCAGTCTTTCAAAAAATCGGTGGGTGCTGGATACGTAGCTGTATCATAATACTACGATTTAATATGTTGAAGTTATAAATTTAGCGGCCGTCTTAACTATTCTTTTTCGTTCTTCTGACAAATTTTTTTTTTTACTGTCATACTAGCTCTTACTTAAATCTTTGTCACGTGCATCTGCAAGTAGTAAGATGCGATCGCCTGTCACTGAGTATATTATCAAGTCATCACCGAAAAAGCAATTAAATTTATCTAAAATACGAGACTTAAAAGGTACGTCGGCTACAGAACACCGAGCTATCAAATTATTGAATGACAACTGACATTCTTCCAGGTGTGACTCTATGAACTCAATTTTCAAAGTCCAGAACCGTAGACGCTGATTAGCTCACTGGGCAAGCTACGATATTTGTCGGGCGTTCTGTATAAATGATTCTTATGTTTAAATTAATATATATCAATTCTTATGATATCGAGCCCCTACATCAACCTAATCAACACCAACTATTCTACTTAACAATGAATTTGCTCTGTCCTCGTATCTTGACGTTCAACAATTATATTATTAATGTTTAACGCGAATTGTTTATTCGTTATTCGCAGAACGTCTAACATGTTACTTTTTGCATGTTTCAAAATGTCCCTCTCATAGGCCGCTGACGCATCTTCTGTACAGATAACACATAAGTTAGTGTAGTCAAATAATTTAGTACTTTTTTGCATAAGTGATTTGGATGATTTTCTTGCCAATTTAATGTTTGATTCACGAAGATACTTGCTTTTGCAAGCATTGTGTATTTTAAGGGTACCTGGTACTTAAAACTGCCAGTACTTCTTATCCCTCTGTTTTTGGCTAGCTTCCACAAGAGTCTGTTTCGCTCTGTAATGTATTGTGACGAATGAACCTGTATCTGTATTGCAGTTGTAGAGGATTAAGCAAAAGTTGATGGTTTCTTTCATCAGGGGACAAAAATCTATACAAACAAAGAGTAAGTTATGAAACAGAATGCTATAAGTATTAAATGAAAACTAATAATATACAATTTGCTACAAAATGAAGAAGTTCAAAGTGTAAAGGAAATTTAGTACGCCCTTGATAAATGTATCATAAGACAGGTACGTTAATATCACAGTTGAGTATTTGGAGATAATATTTTTCCGCCGAGTCATCTGTAAATGATATACCGAGAAACGTACCCTTATAACATCGAGCCACACGCCACGCTGAGAATCTTATTCAAAATGTCGTGATAGTCTCTAAGAATAACTTCAATAAAATATATTTTGTAAGAAATTGGTAGTTAACTTGTTAAAGATTGTATCGATTGTATTGATAAAAAATTTTTTATCAATATACCATGATAAAGTTTCCACCACGATACCCGTTATTAAATTACATTTAATTATTAACTGTAATACACTACTTACGTTTGTACAGCAACAGATACAGCTTGCTTATATAAAAGTGCGCTGTTTTGTATTCAACAATATTGGAGTCTGAACAATATTCACTATTAGAAATCCCTACATAACAGTATTTAACGATGTTTTTGAGTATGTGGTTGCAAAGGATCTGCTTGGGTAACTAAGAGTCAGGCTCAAGGGAGCAGATGTTCCCAAGGATGACTAACATAACAAAATTTTTCCTAACGTTTCACTACTACCGCGAACAAGTGTACACTGCGAAGGATCCTAACGTACTTATATAAGAAGCGATAGTGTGTGTGTATATATGACATCGCTCTGTAATGGCTGCTGGTATACGAAATCCTGTGACGATTTAAAACTGTTTGCACATTTGATTTGAAGCTCCCCAACGCTGGTTTTAAAACATTATTTTTTTAATAATCAATAAATCACGATTGATCAACACTGTAAAAAAGTGACCATTACATATTTATATATAATATTATACACTTCAGTTAAAGGTATTAACAGTAGGAAAAAATTGCCATTATCAATTATTTTTCGTTTCTGACTTATTTGGAAGTTCCTAAAATGCTAAAATTCAAAAATAATGTCTTATTATTGTAGTAATTTGTATGCATGTAAGACATATGCTCAATTGTAAGTAAATATATTATTATATCATTATTATAATTCCCTCTTTCGTTTTAAAACGTTATTGCAGGAAGTTGTAAAGAAACTCTCAATTAATAAAAACACGTTTGAAAAATTGTTGTATGTTGGCCCAAGACTTTCTTATGGCCACTTTTCGAAAGGACCTTTTTTCAGTTTTTAAAAAGTTTAAAAAAAAGTAAAACATCAATCTTGCTAAAATTTTGTATAAGTATTAAGGTCTTTAAGACACATATTCTGTCTTTGTATAGTTTCAAGTTTTTATATGCGTTAGAACAAAAGTTATGGAATTTTGAAAAATTGGCACAAAAGAGAGGTTTTTAGAATTTACTAAAAAAACTACTGGACTGATTAGAGCTCAAAAATACTTATTAGATTCGTATTTATATTCCGTAATTTTTATTTTAATACACTTTGTTTGTCA
Organism: Copidosoma floridanum; assembly: GCF_036245765.1. NCBI lineage: Eukaryota > Metazoa > Arthropoda > Insecta > Hymenoptera > Encyrtidae > Copidosoma > Copidosoma floridanum. The sequence continues at coordinate 17,667,493 of NW_028321893.1, read as the reverse complement.
AATGTTTTTCTCATGTTGTGTGTCGCGTTTCCCTGAAGAAGATTCCGTATTTCAGGACATCCACTACTCGTCGCTTAGGCCGGCGCTCTATGCTGAAGCATTAGATTCAGGATTAATAGCATCTCCAGATAAGCCCCATGTTTCAAGAACTACTTCTCGCTGGTAAGGCCAACGATATCTGCCTGGCGCCTGCCATCGGATCTGCTAATTCCTACCTATTGCCCTAACTCTGTTTCGCATTCACCCATGCTTGAAGACCTGTGGGGTGAGGAAAAAACCCTGGAATCACTCTGAAGAAAAATTCCATGAAAAAACAAGCCTTAAAACAGCTGGGGTTGCATAGGAACTTTTTTCAATTAAAACAGTTTTTGAAACAAACTGCACTTATCGTGAACCAAACCCACGACTTCTAGAACGGCATTTTATCAGTACCAAAAAAGTTTACCACTGTGCCAACGCTACTTTCAAATCTTTAAACGTTCAGTCTAATATTTCTAACGCTTTTTGAAATCAGAGACGTTTTATCCTATAATATAATATCTATTTTTCTTAATTTTTTTCGTCGGATTCACTTTTCTGAAACGATATTCCAATATCATTTGAATCCAAAGGTAGTCTCGAAATTCTGTGATTTATCATACCTCTTGGTAACTAAATAGAAGCAATTAGTTTTTCACTGACCCTCTACAGTTTTGAGAAAAATCCTGGAGGCCCTCACTGACCGCCACAATTTTTCAAAAAACCCACAGGCCCCCTCACTGCCTTGCACAAGTCTTAGAAAAATCTATTTATAGGCCCCTTGTCGGTCTCGTTATAACCAGATAATAGTCTTTTTTATTATAATTAGGTTTTAATTTTTAAAAATCTTCGAGTGCCCTACACAATACGTGAAAACTTTTGTTAAAATATTATTTTCGTTTCTCTGTTATCTTAAATAAAATCACTATGTACAAGTAACATTAATAAAGTGTTATCACTCCAAGTGCTGCTAATGTCAACCTGGTTACTTTTTATTAGATTTTCAATAAGTGTATTACTCATATTATTAATGAAATATAATTCTACTACATTATAATATTATACTTATGCAATATACAATTAATGAATCAATTAAATATCTAAGTCCTGGTTATCAGCGTTAGTCCTACCTATTACAAAAAGGCTTCCAAAACTATAGTACCTATTTCTAATTCATCATTACGATTGATTTGGATGAATAATCCATTTTTATTTTTGCATCTTGATAAAGCAACATATAATTAATAATATAGGAATGCATTTTTTTTTAATATAAACCAACTTTGTCACAACTCTGGCCTGGAGGTTCATTAGTTAATTATTAATGGTCATTGAAAATGCTAATACTAAAAAAAATTGCATTTGGTATAGAGCGATGAGTAATTAAGAAGCTTTTTTAGTATTTAAAGTTATTTTTGAGATAAAAACTTTTTTTTCCAATTTTTTTACCACTTATAATTTTAGCTTCAATGCTGTGTTTAAGTAATTTTGGAATTTGTAATTTTGTGCCGTTACATAAACCGTCAGCAATTCTTTAATTTCTGATCAGCATTACGATTGTTCCAATTTTTAAATTTCGCTTATGAATAAGCAAACCTTTACAAATACTATTTATAACTTCAACCTGAAAATTAATGTAAATATCATCGTCAGACTTATCAACCCTCTTATTTGTTCCATGATTCATGCTATAGCAAGTGTACATTTCTCCTTGTAAATGATTTAGAATCATATTTGTTGTAAAAAAGTAAGTGTATTTATTATGAGAAGTGAGAATAACATTATGTATTGAACAAATTTTATTTAAAAAAAAGTTATCATACATCATCAGTTTTTTATGTTTAATATACTTTGAAAGATTTTGTTTTTCTTGCTCTATTTTATAACAGTAACTATGAAATTTCAGGGTCTTTACAGCGAATATCAATACTTTTTTTTATTGTATGAAAATGTGACCGGAAAAAAAATGATGTAATACTTTCGAATATAATCATAATTCTATCACTCTTTTTCAAAACTGTCAGTTTTTACGGAAATCTGTACCACAACTTATTAATTTATTTTCAAAACGTATGTCTGTGTTACATTAATCACTTAACGTATTTCTAATGCTTTTTTTGGGATCATTGAAGCCTTACCCCAAGCTATTGAATCTGTTTTCTTTAATTTTTGTCTTTCCAACTTTAATTCGAAAAATAAACTGTCAACACTATTCAAATTTAGTAGTAAAAAAATAAAATTCTGTGACTGGTCATTCCTTTAGAAAGTAATATCATGGCAAGATGAGTGCATGTAATTGTAAAATTAATTTAAAAAGAGCAATAAAGCATTATATTACGGTTATTTATAGGAATGTTTTTTCTGAACCACAAGAATCGTCAATAAAGACGATTTTATTTTTTCCTTTACGTATCATCTAGAAAATTTTATTTCATCTGGATTTAATGAATTGTAGATATATATTTTAACATTACTGTACAAAATGCAATTTTCTTAAAATTATCATTTTTTTCTGATTATATATTTACAGGAATCGGTAAACTGAACGGCTTACAAGATTTATCTTCCAACTCAAAGTTTGGATTTGTGTTCAAAAGCATCTTTATATGTTTTCCAAATTTCATTACCTTATATATTGTCCGATAAAAACCAAGCGAAAAATGTCCGAAAATAATATAGTAACATGACAGTACTTACTTCTTGAAATATATCATTAATTTGTAAATTTTAATTAATTGACCTTATAGCTTAAAAATTAAATTAAAAGCAATATTCATTAGTTTTTTGCTTCCGGGGGGGTTGTCGCGGGGGTCGTGCATGAAGGCAAAGTTCCACGAGTATATATACACACTATATACTATATACTAATGTACATATATATACTATATACATATAGAGAAAAAGAGATTTTTTATTTGAAAACTGATTTATTATGCCAAATTTCTTTATTTAAGAAATTTTCTATTGAATTTGACGTTTTTTTTAAGGCATCTAATAAACCAAAGCAATAATTTTCAAATTTTTTTGATTATTCAAAAACTGTGTGGTGGGCTCATGGAGTGAACAGAAGGCAGAGCCCAACAAGTATATATATATATATATATATATATACTAGTGGGGCTTTGCATCCCTGTGTGCACTGCGCACCAACCCCCTATTAACAGAGTAATAATATAGTATCAACAGTAACTTGCTTAGTTAGAGGCTCATGAGTTGCCACTTATTTATTTAGAGGTTAATCAACCTATTTTAATTTGTTTAAATTAAACTGGTAAAAAAAGAAAAACTTACTTAAGGTGAGCTTAGCAGATTTTAAATCATACAAATACACTTTTTTTACCTTCCTGAGCGCTTAGTGTGCTGACTCTTGATTACCAGATCATACTTAAGTTAAAAAACATTGTATTTGATGCACTCACCTTTTATACGCTAAAATTTCAGTGTGATAAGCGAATATTAAGAGCTGAATATATTTACTTCTTTATTAATATAATTATTTGGGATTTAAGATAATTATACTCATTAGGAAAGTAATAAGCTACGTTTACACTATAAAATTTTAAAAACGTGGTTTACCACACGCATATATTCTTGTAACACTATAACCTACTAATAAAATAATTTTACCTGAATATACTTATGAATTTATATTAGCTAAAATACCTTCAAATACTAAGAAACTTGTCAAATTGGTTGGTAAACACATACTTCGTAGCGATGAGATAAAATTGCAGACAAACCGTAGTCTGGACTATCGCAAGCCAGTACGATCTCCTTCTGCTGATTAAAATTAGCTAATACGCGCGTCGGGATGAGTTTATCTTTAATCCATCCAAATGCCTTTCTATAGTGGAAAAACTAAACTTAAAAAAATAAACGATTCAGATTAACTACGGATAATGGATGCTTATTCTGGGGACTTAGAGCATGCTTCCCTAAAAGTGTGCGGCATACGATTTTGAAAGAACTGCATGCATCTTATCTTGGTATTGTTAAAATTAAAATACTTGCGAGCTTGTATGTGTGGTGGCTGGAGCTTGATGCCATGATTCAAAATTTAGTAAAAAACTACAAAATTTGTTTATTTACGCGAAAAACCTCGCTAATACTCCCTTGACTGCATGGCCTTAGGCAAACCGGGTATAAGATTGCATCCATTGTGATTTCGTTGGTCCATTTTCTTAACATATTTTGAGACTTTTGTGCACTTTAACTGACATTGACAATTTTTTTCATTTCACTGCATACTTTGCTATTGAATCACTCGGTTATTTTCCAACCTGGTGAAAAATGCAGTGCTCCGTAGGAATCGATGGCTTAGGATTAAAATGCTTCCGTACAAGATATTATCTTGTTCAGCTTTAGGTTTTATCACTTTTCTGAGCTTTTCGTGAAGTTCATCATCAGATCACATTCGAAGCAACTTAAAAATGATCTGTACCTTTCTACAGTAACTTCTTTTGATGCTTCTTTTCAAATAAAGTACATTTTTACTTGAAGGTTGCGTGTCCTTTCTTGTTTCTTTATAATTTTTAAACACTGTAAATCCTTTTGCACACATAAATACTTTTTAAAATCCTCGTATTGTAGTTACAATAAAACCGGCGCTAGAATGATGTTTTGGATTTCTTTTTGAACGATCGCTTCATAAAAATCATTCAATGGGAAAGAAAATCTCTTTGATAAAAATTCTTTTGAGAGTGAAAGCGTGGAAAATGAAAAAATACTTCATTTGACTGGTTACTTAAATTTAATAAGACTCAATAGATATTTACATATGTTCAGGCTTGATTTCAAGGAATAAAAATAGAAAGTCAATAGAATAAATGTAACCATATCAGCTTACAAACTATGTTGAGTCGACTGGAAAAATACAGCGAGGCAGACCCATAAAAGACGATAAATAAGAAGTGGAGTTTAGAATGCTTTGAAATTAAATAGACAGTCATAGTCTCCAATGTAAAGATGGATTCAGCTCGAAGTATCGAAGCGAAGAGACAGACTGAAAGCGGAGAGTACGGCAATGGACGATTCGTGGCCGTGGCTATTAAGCCGACGATAGAAGCGTGGGAGGGAGAAAGTTCTCAAATACATAGGCATAAGTAAATTACCAAGTCCATAACTCCTGATCACCCACTCGACAGCGCGAAATTTAAAAATAGCAGTTTGAGTTTTAACAAGTGACACAACTCGCTATCGTACATAATTGTGCTCGTATATACCTTACAGATACTACAAATTGAATTATAAAAAATGAAGTACTATTCCAAATACCTGGACTTTTAATGTATCGACACAAAAACCTTGAAGTATTATGCATGTGTCTGAAAGAGACTAATAGGGATTTCGTCACAGAAGTACCATTGCCGTCAGAACTATTTTGCAACCATAGGTTTTGGTAGCCCCAGTTAGATTTTTTTAGCGTTAAAACTAAAAAAAATTGTTGTATTACTTTTCTACGATAAAGGTGGCTTGGGCAGTGTGTGCTATATTTATGATGGAATGGCATAGATGCCTTAATTAAATAAACGCTTTTCAACAACTAACTTTTTCATATTGTTACAATATTAACAATATCAATAAGATTAAGAAATCGACTAAAAATGATTATAGTGAACATTAATAGATATTTTTGAGGGCACTTAGTATAAAAGGCTTAAATCTGGCGCATACGCACCTACAGAAGCAGTTTAAGTAAGAAGGAAAAATTTGAATGATTTATTCTTTTTTTCTGCCTTACTCTTAATTCTAGTTGTTAATCCATTCTTTCTGAGAACTAACAATTGTTTTGAGTGGTAAACTATAGTACTTCTATGTCACACTTGAATTTGGATAATACATTTACATGATACATGAACTTCAAATACTTTTATTTAATAATCATATTTACTTTTAAATACATTTAATTTAATACTTAAGACATGTGTGTACGAGGAGTGTTTCAAACGTTAGGTGAATTTTTAAACTATGCGGGCTAAAAGCACGTTACTTTTTTACTTTTTGCTTTGTTGTTTGTTGTTGGTACACTCGCCATAACCATAGTTTCAACTATTAAGTATTCCTTGTCTGTTTGAACAAAGCATAAAATGTAAGAAGTATTTGATGTGCTCGATAATTTTTTTCCATCGAAAAAAATGGAGCATTGAATTTATTTGTAAAAAATGGAATCAAGTGTTCTAAAACTCTGATAATGTTAACAGTAGCATACGGTGAGTCTTTTCTGAGTAATAAAAATGTGTTTAAGTAGTACAAGCGTTTCAAGAAGGTCAAGAGTATGTCTATGACGAACCTCGCTCTGGACGCCCTAGTACGTATATATCAAGCGGTGAGTATGAGCAGATGTATTAGTACTATAGTTCCTTGTGCCTTTATTTACTTTAAAAAAATCGTCATATTGACTCATCTGCTTTCTCGTACTTCGACGAGGCATTTTCACTGTTGCAGGCATCAAGTTTCCTACCGGCTCTAGCTTACTGAGAGTATAATCAGCGATTACTCTCCTTCTGAGCTTGGAAATCTGAGATTGCTTCCTACATCTCTACGTCTTCTCAAGGCTTACAAATCTTGATCGACGAAGCCATTAAATTATGTAGTGAGTGCGACTTTTTTGTTTCTCTACATTACCTTATCAGTTGATTTAGCTTACACCAGTCTCTCTGGGTCTTTTGACAGCGAGCTTTTCCCCTTCTTCTGTTTTATTGTTTTTGAATTTTATACACAATTTAATACGTACGACGCTCTAGTCTTATATTTAAGCTATAAAATTTCTATGTACCCGTATGTTAAATCTTTAATTTTTCGATTAAAGTATAGAATTATTAATTCTGTGCTTAGTTACATTTTTATGATTTTATTCATCGTGCCATCATATTCTGACTAAAAAGTCTTGCATAATCTCTTGTAGCACCAAATATTTTATTACTGATATAAACAGACGCCTATTTATTTTCTCTGCTTGTAAGAAACCGCATCATTTCAAATGTACACAACAAAACTGGTTTTTCGAGGTTCTGACTCACCCTCTGCTTGTTGCTCTGTTCTACTGTTTTCCCGAGACTCTACACTCGACAGTGGAAATTTTTTAACATACTTAAGCAAACCCCTGGAAAACGACTGAGTGAACCTTCTCTCTCGGATAACTCTATACCATTCAAAAGAAGGCGTTTAGCAGATTATACTAATAGAAATTTATTTTCAGAGTCTCCTAAAATGGCAGGTAAAAATACAGAGTCATCGCTCTATGACATTATGGATTATCTCAAAAAAGTTGACTTCAAAATTGATAACTCCACCTCAGCACTAAATACTCTATTTAATACACTTAATAACACTTTGAAGGACTATCGAGAAAGGACTGCTGCTGCGATTTCTTGAGTCTGTAATACAGTTTCAAACTTTTCAGCCAACTCGTTGCTTCTCGATACTGCTGAGCTCATTATATCGGGCATACAGAACTCGGTTCAGCACTCAAACAAACAGATTGATTGTTAGTATCTTTAATGCCGTCAGATGAAGGAATTTTCAAAGATTTATTGCTTTGATTTGCGAGTAAGCACCTACTAAAAATCTGCATTAACCTCGTCTCAGGCCCTAACTGCTTTGAACACCCGAGGGATCATCGTTAAAATGAGTTCGGCTGAAATGCACAATTGTGTTACAGGACAATCCAGCAAACTGACCAAGAAAAAGTCTGTTGATGTCCTTGGTAGGGGAGGAGATGCTACTCTATATCTACGCCCAATTCTACCCTAGCAAATCTACTTGCTCTGGCGCCTTATTGTGAAAGCACACAAGTGTTTGAACTACGGCTTTCCCCTGATAAGGAATCTTACTGTGTACATGCGCCATACGCCAACATCGCAATTAATACCTGTGTACTATGAATCAGATCTGCTCTCTCTCCCCCTGAGACACGATCCTCGGATGACGCCATGCACCTCTTCGATCAGTTTATCCCTCTAACATACAAAGGGCATTAAAAATTGGCCATATTAACGCAAACAAAATAAAAACTTACTTCAGTGAAATAGAACTAAAATGCTCTCAAGATCAATTCGATATTCTGGCTATTTCTGAAACTTTCTTGACCTCACTAGATAATGATTCTATTATTCAGCTACAAGGATACAATTTCTTCCGAAATGACAGGGGGGGAAAGGGGGAGGAGTCTGCTCATACATCAAAGACGATATTCCAGTCAAAATATGAGGCCACTCAGATCCCATCTATGATAATATGCCCAAATATTTATTATTAGAAATATCTACTCTACAACAAGTACCTCTTTTTTTACTTCTGTACAGGCCTCCCAGTGGTGCATTCCCGAACGTATTTTTCTCTGTTTTTGCTACATTCCTACCTTTATACACAAACACAGTCATCTTTGGCGATTTTAATATTAATAATGATACCAACTACACTAGCTTTTTCAAATCATATATAGCCTCCCATTCACTATTTTAAGTATAATCTGGACCCACTCACTATTACTCTCGCTATGATCATTTTATTCACACCTAGCTTAATCTGTTTATTGCGTATAATCTTGATGCTGTTCTCAATTATTCAAAATCTGATTTACCTTTTATAGCCAGCTACGACTTTATTGAGCTCATCTTGACCTTGTCTAAGCCACACCCGTATATCCAAGAATTTTTCTCGCGCAATTTTAATAAAATTAACCTCGATGTAATAACAACTGAACTTACAAAAGCTTTTTTAAATTTTTATCTTCCATTTATGAAACCAGCGGACGTGACAGATGGTGTACAAATTAATCTTGAGTTTCTTGTCTGTAATTTCTTCAATACTGTGTAGTCGGTCTTTGATTTGCTTTTTCCACTTCGACTAGTTAGTTTTAAATCCTTTGAAAAACCCTGCGTTACACTAAGAATTTGCATCGTTATGAAGCGTAAGGATGCTGCATATAAAAGGACTTTGAGGATTTTATCTAAATATGACTAGTTTTTTTCCAAAATTTGAGGAGAGAAGCTCGAAATTTTTTAGAATCTACCAAAAATAAATATCTTACATCCAAACTGAATAACGCGCCTAACACCAAAGTAAAATAGTCTGTAATTCGAAAGTCAGGCCCAACTGACTCATGTCTGCCATCCCCCCTACAGCGCTTCTGACCAAATGAGCTTATCATGTTCTACTCTGATACCACGTCTCTTGGAGCTCCGGTTGTACTCGAATATCGACAACGTGTTAAAAATACATGATGTGAAGCATGCCCTCCTCCGCTGCTCTGCTCTCTCAGGTGGTACGGATGGGATATGCACGAGAATGCTCAGGCTTACCGTTCCCTGTATTATTGAGCCATTGGAATCTCTCATGAATACATCTTTCTTAACTGGAACGTATTCATCATCTTCAAAAAACTTCTTAATTACCCCGCTCTCTAAATGCAAAGATATAAAATCGCCATCAGACACTCGCCCTATCTTAAATCTTCCTGAGATCTCAAAAGTTTCTGAATGCCTTGCCTATTCTCAACTATATGCATATCTTAAAGAGAATGGGCTGTTGGATTCAAGGCAAGCGGGTTTTAGAAGAAGCCATAGTACTGAGACCGCTTTGCTTCGAATTATAGAGAAAGTGAGGTTGGCGATCGACAGTCGTAAAGTGACAATTCTTGTCGTGTTAGACTACAGCAAGGCCTTTGACGGTATACCTTATGCTTGCTTGCTTAAAAAGTTACGTAACCTATACTGTAGTGACTCTGCACTTAACTGATTTTTTAGTTACATGCATGGCCATAGATAAGAAGTTAAAGATGGTGGGGTCTTGTCTAACTGGTACCCCTCATTCACTGGCGTACCCCAAGGCAGTGTGTTAGCTTCACTGCTCTTTCTCACTTATGTGAACGACTGTCTACGGGCACTAGAACACTATGTCCATATGTCATACGCCGGTAACACCTAACTGCAGTGCTCATGTTCTACTAGGCAGCTAAGCATGTGAGCAAGGACTCTCAGGCACTGGCTGATTGGAAAACTGCTTATGGTTGAACTCTACGTTAAGTTGGGAGCAACATGCTCGGCACATCTCTGCCAATGTCTTTCATTCACTTTACACAATCAAACACTGTAAGCATGCCTTATCTTTCTTATTGATAAAGCAGCTCATTAAGAGTCTTATTTTTCTATTGTTCGAGTACATGTCAGTAACCTACCATGACATTACAGCAACCTCAAATCTCGAACTGTACAGAGCCCTAAATGAATGTGTCCACTTCGTCCATGAGAACATTGGTTGGCAATCTAGAGTAACCCCATATCGCAGTCAGTTGAATTGGCTTTCTGTTACTCGCCATCGTGATTATTTTCTAGGCATGCAGTCATACTCAGTACTGGCTCATAAATATCCGCCTTATATTATGTCCCTTTATCGATTAACATCTAATTATACAGATCTTAGACGATCCACTCACTTTCTTGCAGGTCATCTTATTTTACCTTACTCTAGAACTGAATCATTCATTCTGATAAGTAAGCTGCACCAAACTGTATTTGTCAACCAAAATCGATAACTTTAAAACTTTTATATTTGCATTTTTTTTAATAAAGACAAGAATGAGTGGGATACTGAAACTAGATTTTTGCCTAGATAATAAGTTGTTATAATTGCTATTGTTAAATTGAAATGTTTATTTTATTGAAATCAATACACTGCAAAGTCCTACCATTTGTTTACCTACGCTATTTAAATTTCAATCCTACTTTTTTTTTTTTTTTAAATAAATACCTACTAACGTAGTGTATTTATTTTTAGGCTTTATTGTAAACGAATACATACAGCCTTGTTTCAGTAAGGCACATTGTTACATTATAGTTGTTCCACATTATAAGTAAATGATTTACATGTTACATTGTTGGTTACATTTTTATATTTATACAGTTATAGTTCCGTTGGTGCGTTGATGATGTCACATAGATCACCTCGAGAGCGAAGGATCTATGTGGTAGGTATTGATACAGTTGAACTTCGTTGGTACGTTGATGATGTCACATAGACCACCTTGAGAGCGAAGGATCTATGGGGTGGGAAATTTTTGCTGCTAGAAGGTTGCTCATCTTTTCACGAGAAGCATTGCGTGGTGAAAAAGCAATGTGAAAATACACAGAGGTACTTGCTCGGGAGAGTCACACTGACCGGGAAATGAACCCGCACTCTCCCACGTGCCGTCCCGCAAACCAGCCAACCGAGCCACCGAGCGCTCCTTTAATACTATTAATTCTCGGCTGGGTACCGAATTTATACTAATCAATTTCTAATTAATTACTCCTACACATGTTATTTACTGTTAACTGATTTCTTTTTTTCGTTTTCAACACAAATGCTTATCTTAAACGTATTGACATTTTGCATAGTTGTAATTGCTTATGCTATTGGGTACTAATTTTATGACAACGACTTACTTATATATTAAAAAATTCTTTGTATTAACCCCTCAAAACCATAAGTGGTCGTACCCCCTGGCTTGAATAAAGACTCATACTATACTTCAGTATACATACTTTACTATACGTGAAAAATAGATAAATAAATCTAAGTAGTGAAAGAAATTGTGTTAGAAAATCATTGAATCGCCATCAGAGAAGTTGCTGAAGACGTTGGCGTATCGGAACTATTAGATAAAGTTAGTTTTAATACCAATTTGCTTAAAAAGGTCATAACTAATGTAAAATTGTGAGACTATAGTTATTACGAGTATATCAAAACTAAAGCCTAACCGTCCTGATAAAAGAGCCCTGAAAGGCTAACAACGAAAATAGCACGCAGTGTTAAATCAAATGTCAAGGTTTTTCTCACTGTTCTTTTTAATAATTAACGTGGCGTAATACATCATAAATTTTCACTGCCAGCTGAAACAGTCAATTAGAAGTTTTACTTTAAAGCTATGCACTGTTGGCGGGAAGCGATACGTAAAAAACATCCAGATTAATGGAACTTGCAACTTTTTTACTTTTCCAAACCTGAAATAATCCATTAAAGGACATCGATTTTTAACGCTGAAAGAAATAAAATGTGGATTACTAAAAGAACGCAATGCTTAACCACAAAATAATTATCACAAGTGCTTAGAAGATAACAAAGAGCGGTGGTACAAGTGTATTACATCTGCGAGGGATTACTTTAAAGGGAACTATTTAAATACTGATGAATGAATAAAAATTTTTTAAAAACACATACACAGTCATCTTACTTTCTGAACACCTTTCGTATATCTTCACATATTTTATACTGAATTTCTGTAAAGCAGAAATGATAACCCCTTTTCCTAGGTTTTCTACGCCCAAACTTTAGATTTGAATGACCAGTATCTACAACTTATTATGATTACAAGTAATAATGTGGTTTAAATAATACTTTTTTTACATAGATGAAATTCTCTTAACCCCCTCCCCCCCATGTACCACAACAATACTGAAAACCATCAAAGTTCATAATTCTTAAGAATTTCTACTTCCTTTTACTGGTTCCAGACTTATTTTTTTCCTCAAATAATGGGCTAGAAAAATAAAGGAACATATTTTGGAATTACACGAAGTTTTATTGTCTCCTCATTCTATGAATTACTAATTTGATATGATTAAACACTTTTTAATTAAATTGACTTAAGGAATCCTTGACGTCTTAGTGATTACGTATGTACACTCAAAATAAAATAACTCTAGCAGTAAGATATAAAAGCAACATTTGAAATGCGACTTTTCATTTTTATTGCTGCAATAGAAAGTGAGCTTTGCCCTATACAAATATTAGATAAATACATACAGATACTAACTTGGTACTGATGTTGCTGTATTGTTTGATTTACTGACTAAGTAAGGACTCAATGATGATAGCGTTTGTCCAGATGAAACTCCGATTGGTAAACATATTCCTGTCGTGTTCGATGCATTTTGATATAGTGTAGACGAAGCCAACGCTCGACGGCGCAATTCAGATCCAGATTGTAATGAAGTTAAAATTTGAGGGGTGCTTGAATGGGATATTTCTGAAGGGGCCAAAGAATGCCTAGAACTCTGAAAAATAATTTTTATTGATATTTACAAAAACAGTTTGATTATCTATATGCCAAGAGGTAATGTAAGACTGAAAATAAAAGTGTTTTGAATTTGATACGATTGGCTAAGTGTTGGGTCAAAAAAATATTGGAAAGGCCTGGGTCATTTTGACCTGGAGAAAATGAAGAAGTCACAAAGCCAGTGTATCAAAGGCTCGAAGGTACTAAAAAATAAATAAAGGTGCAGATTTTTCAATATTTCTGCTTTTATTAAGTAATTAGGTCTCCTATAGATCTTATCACACTGTGTCAGACTAAAGATACCAATGTGAATGGTTTTTACGAATATTTATATTTAATACGTTTAAAAAGTTATATTCAAAAATACTTTTGTTTTAGAATTTGTTGTAAGCTATCACCTATCTATCACCAGTTGTGGACAAAAGTTCAATTTTTTTTCTTGGCATACAAGCTTGCATTTTGTAAAAATATAATGAAATTAGTCAGATAATTGAAAAATTACCATTCATGAAATTCATTTTTGGCTTTTTTGGAAAACAATCGTAAAGTTTGTAATTTTTTAGGTGTGTCTTATGATGTCTTTTACTAAATTAAAATTTCATATTAATACGTTTGATAACTATATATATATATTCTATTGTCAAACCATGAGATGTGTATATATTTAATATATGAATGTAGTATACTACTTGGTCTTATTGTACATGAGTCTGAAGAACTTTAGTGAAAAAATAGCTATCATGTTTGTAATGAATAAAAGTGAAGATTGACTATGTAATTCAAAGTCATTGATTTATTTACCTAACACATTTATTATAAAATAGTTTGAAAACTTAAAACACAACACAAAAAATTTCAACTTACGTACATAATGATGTCGGTATCACTAAATTCTTTTATACCTATAAAATATTATTTTTTAAAAATTTATTATGTTGCAGGTCGACAAACTATTTAAAATAACGTACTTCTACGACAACTTCCTCGAGAAATCAGAATCGATCAGTTATCAATAAATAAAAGATTAGTTTATAAAACTACAAAGATAATATGGTAAGTAATATATTTCATATAATATATAATATATTTCATATGGTACGTAAAAATTTATTATGTATATAAGTTTATTTTCACCACTTTATATGCAGATTGATAAACCAAAAACTTTAATTATGCTTCAATCTTTAAAGTTAAACTTTTCTAGGCACGCTTTATATGTGCAGTTAATTCATAAAACAAGCAAGCCAACGCAGACAAAAAATATATACAGTTACGCCAGGTCTTACTCCATTTTTTTTGTGCAGATCTTCGTAATATTATATTTTCTTGACACATTCAGAACAATAAACTAATCGGAATGCACATGCCTAGGACCTATTTTAGAAAAGGCAGATTTTTAGAGTCTTAGTAAAATATAAAAATAAAATACTTTTGCAAGACGCACTGCGTGAACATTAACTTTCCTCTACCAAATTGTGCGCTGGTAATATAAATTTTTGTAGGGTCTAGTCAACATGATTATAAAAAAAATGACTGCGAAATTATCTAGGACGGTACCACCAATCTCCTTGTCACCTCTGCCTGTAGTCGGTCGTAGGTAAAATCAAGAAATTCTGTAAGCAATTTTTAGTTGATGTCTCAGCGTAAGATTAAAATTGAACAATAAATTCAATACTCTCTATTGAGTGAATCCTTTAATTTTTGACCAAAAATTAGGCATCGCCGTAAAAAATAATTTTTCAAAATTTTTATCATAGCTCTGATAATATTAAGAAAATGTTTTTGAAAAAGTCATACCAACTTGGAATTTCCTGCTCTTTTTAATAATAATGTCTGTTTTCTTCCATTTGCAATGTTACCAACTAAAGAAAAAAAATGCATCCTTCAGAGTTATCCTATTTCGTTGGCTAAAATCTTAGGTAACCTTCGGAAAAAGTAGAAAATTTCACATCAGAAGTATAATAAAAAGTGGGGATTAACATTGGGAGTCAGATCAAAAAATTAAATTTTAAACGTTGAGTAAATGTGGTATTCAAAATTTTTGATCGAAACAAAATTATATCACATTATATCACCAGAATTATGTATAAAAGGGTAATAATTATAATTAACAATAATTTCTAGATTTAAATATCAATTTTATCACTTCAGTTAGATTTCTGGATAGGTTTTACAGTAAGTTATTTATTATTTTCCCCAGGTACAAGCGCGTGATAACTTAAAGTACCTTTTATAGTCTATCGATGTAAAAATTTAGATTCAAGAAAATTAGGAAACGTCAAGTACTTGTTTTGTAACATAAAAATCATTTTACAATTTTTAATCACATCTTTAGCCCACATCTACAACAGCTTGATTTATTAACCAAGGTCTTAATGAATTGCACTTCACAATTTTCTCTTCTAATCTCTAGTTAGGCTCTTTTCTGCAAGCAGTATCAAAAAAGTGCCACTCTGTAAGAGTACAGAAATCTTTATGTTGCAATGATAGATTTTCAAAAGCCTTCTTATTTGTAAACTGTTGTGGAGCGCCATCAGAAAAATTAAAAAGTCTTATTAATTCTTGCAAATTTAATTTTTAATTAATTGATTATTTTTGTTATAACACATACTCAGAAACAGTCTTCTCGGTCATAAAAAAAAAACCATCTTTTTTTTATTGCAGTGAATTTTTCTAATTTTTTTGTTTTCTTATTAAAAAAACAACGTTAACGTACTTGCACTCAAACTTGGTTCAGCTTAAAAAATTTTTCTAATATTTGGTTCATCTCACTTTTGGGCACAATACTTAACAATAGATTAATTTTTTTTTAGAAGTAACAGTAGAATAAAATAATAATTTTTATTAATTTTAAGTTTTAAGTACGACATTGTTACATTCCAAGTTAATACAGACGAATCATACTATGAGAAAAAACATTGCCGATGTGAGCTTGCATCACTCATCCAAAATCTCAATCACACCTGCCAAAAAAATTCGATGGATATTGTTGTAGTATGATTTCCTAAAACATTAAACATAATCGTGCAAGTCTACTGTTTTGCTGTTAACGCAGTTTGCAAGAGTATTACGCATAAGTTGACCTAATTTAACCAAAAAAGCTTCCTTTACTTACCCTGATGCCATAAAAATGCACCAACAAGAGAAAAAATTTTTCTATTTACGTATGTTATCTGTACTCTAAAGTTATAGTCAACTCTTGACTTCCAAATCCCGTAAGTACATTATACACGTAAGGCACAACGTGTTAGCTAAGGCAACTCGGGTATATTTCTAGGACATCAATTGTCTCAGACTACGCTAAAGAGCACGGTACAGCGAAGGAGGCCCACTGAAAGTGATTCCAACGATAGTAGAGAAAGCAGAAACCGCAACATCTTCTTTCCAGCCACGAACTCTTTCGTATAGTTTAAGGAACCACTGAGAAATACTGCATGAAGCATTAGGGAACTCTGAAGCAGTCGTAACAAACATTAGTGATAGATGTAAGTCAGTTATCAGTAACATAATTAATACTAAACATTGATAAAGTGACCCGAATAAACTGTGTTTAAAAGAATAAATTTGTTTTAATTGTCTTAATAAAAGAAAGTAGTAATTAAATTTATTTAAATCATTAAAACAAAGACTTTTATCCAGATAAAAGGAAAAAATAAAGCTCACGAGCTGGATTCTATGAGACCCACGAGCGAGACTAAAATAAAATGGTTAAGATCATACTCTAAACAACTCCGGTCATAACAATATATCAATTTTTATCATAAGTTGTTATATACTTACCTGATAGTATTCAATTCGAAACAAAATTTTATATTTTAGATAATTTTATTAAGACTCTCCACTTTTTTATTCTTCCTTGATTTAGGGTCTGCATCGAAATTAAAAAAAAAATTTTGTTTACTTCTGTCTTGACTTCTTTATACTGTGTTTCAACGTCAGTTATTTGATCGCATCTGCACGATTTTTCGCACCATGGAGCGCTATAAAGTGCGTATGATTTTTATTAAATTATGTTAAAGAATACCGGTCATTTTTTAATCTTTAAATATCCTAGAGTCAAAAGTATGTTGATCCCGGCTTAATTTCAGCTCGGGAGGTGAGACTTGTTTGGTCTGCTAGACACATTGATTGGCTGCAAGATTTGTGTGGCCTGCCACTGGTAACGCCAACATAAAAGAAGTAGCACCCGTCTACACAGAGCTCATGTTAAGTTTTTCAAACTGCATATACTTTACCTTACAGCTGATACAGCTTAAAGCCTATCGTCATAGGAATAAAAAAAAATGTCATGCAGAATTTTTGTGGATAAAAAGATTTTTATGGTCATGACAGAATTTGCCGCAGTTCATATATGGATGTAACTACGTTTGTAAAGTGCAAAAGTGGAAATATCAAGTTGAAGTTGAAATATCATGACTAGCCCTCTTTAGGGCTATCATAAGTATTCATATTTTCTAATTATATATCAATCTCATCAGTTCTTTTCAAGGCCATCCAATGTTTAACTATCTTGCCAACAATTACATTTTTACTACCAATTCCATTAACGATTCGTCCACTAAAAGATTATGTAAAGCCGGCCACTATTAAATCAAGTCAGTAATTCACTGGTAGATGTGACGAGCGGAGTTGTCTGTCGCAAGGCTGAAAGCCCTGAACACCAACTACTCTGTATGACCCTCTTGACTCTAAGCATTCAACCAGGAATTACCGATCCTCTTTGAAGTCTGAGCTGGGCGAACCTAACAGTGAAGCTATAAAGGAAAAATAAACTCAAGAAAACGGGAAAGTCTCCAACAGGCAAGCGTTACGAACCAACTTCCTCACCTTGAATGACTTAAATGACTGAATTCTGCGAAAAAAAGGTGCTTTAGACACCAACGTCTCCAGCGTAACACCAGGAAACGTTGGAAAAGAGTCCTACGACTTGCTCCAACGCTTTAGAGAGTTTTAGTTTTCATACCGATCAATCTAGTGCTATAAAAGCAGGTCAGAGAAGATCACCCTGAGGTATCCGGGCAGTCAGGTTAGCTGGATCAGTCAAGAAAGAGTTTAGCTTACCGGTCCTTTTCAGGGCAATCGAGGGCAGGTTGAAAGACAAATTTTAAATGCTTTAAATATATTATAATTTTAGGCATCAAGAAACTGACGCAAAACATTTAGCGAGATTGAAACAGTGGCGTCAAAGTCAACAAATAAAGAATCCTTTACGTGAGAGATTAGCTTATCGTTATAACCCTGACAGTATTTACTTGAACCTTTTATATTTTTAAATAGGTAGAATAATATATAATTGTATTTATTGTGGCGATAAAAAATGGAGACATTAAGCTCCAGGACTTTGTTACTCTGCTAACAGATTTGTAAGATTGGAAAAAAAATTGTTTAATTATATATTTTACGTCAGTTCCAAATATTCATAGTTTTAACAAATAGCCCTCTACATACATTATAACGCAAGAAAAAGTAAATCAACGGACTTTTTCTTAGGCCAACAATTATTTTATAGCGTAAGGGATGCACAGCACTTTTTAGCATAACTATATTTTTCTCACTTTTTACAGCTCATTATTTGATACAATTAACTGCATGGATTCCGAGTAAATGCGTTTTCAGTAGAAAGATTTTTGTTTCGACAAGTGTCAGGAACAGATGTTAAATTTTTAACTGAAAACGTTTTACATTACGTATCAACACACTTCGGTGTTCTATTCAGTGAACCTTGGGTGAAGATGAGACGGGGGGCTGATAGTATTAAATACTTATGTGCGTATACATCATTGAACGCGGAGTCTGTAACATGGTCGTTTAAGACATCATTTTCGTGGTTCCGCCAGCTGATCACACTCACCCTGACCCACGGCACCAACCATGTGCATTGCTACCTGCAGCTGACGTGTCAATAACAGGCGTAGATGACAAAAGTCGAGTCTTAGGCATTGTCCTAGTGCACTAATACTCATGGTGGCTATAAGGGGGGGGGGGGAGGCTGGTGCAAGCTAAAAGAAAAGTGGTTATATGTATTGCTAAACTGCAACTAGCACTTAATCATCGTTTTTGCTACTTGACATTAACTATCAAACTGATTTTCAGCCAGAGATGAAGAAAAACTGTGTACGACACACGGCCAATAGATTAGGTACCAGGATCTCTAATTTTCTAGCCTTTTACGATGATATACTATTGTTTTGATTTATGAGCTTACTTAAATTTTTTTGCTTGAGAAATATTTACAAAATTTTCCATCCATTGCGTCAAGTGTTAATATGAAGATTGACATTCGAGAGTTTGACTTTCAGTTGAAGTTTTTGTCATTGGGTGTCTAAGGATTTGCTCTTAATAGATTGCACTTTAGTTTCCTCCTGTTTCACAGATTATTTTCTTAACTATAATCTAACGTTTCAGGAATTTTAATTCTCCCATTATCAATTATTTTTTTGAAATCAGCTTTACTTGGATGATATAACATATATTCAAGTCTTTGTTTACAGTTTCATGTGATAATACACATGTACGTTAACTCAAATTAAAAGTACTTACGAGCTGATTTACAAAATAAAATAAAACATCTTTTACGAGACCGCAGAATAATTTTTTTAATACTTTTTTTCTATTTTTTATAAAGGCGTAAAATATGAATGCCAAATAATCGTTTTACAGGGAAAACTCAAAGAAAAAATGTAGTAATAATCAAAAAACTTGGACACCAAGTTTACTTAGAATGTAATTTAATTTTTAGATCTGACTCCTAATGCAAACTTCTACTTCTAATGTATGAAAAAAAAGAAAAAAAAATTTTTATAACCAATTCGTTTCAGAGCAGCTAAGCAGATAAAACAGAACTGACTTTATCTTTTAAAAAAAGGAAAATTTTATGAAAAATATAAAAATAAGAGAAATATGTAATTTACATTTAAACCAAATCCAAAACCTCAGAAAATTTTTTGATTCAAACTGTATAGAAGTACGCTGCATGCACAAATGTACGTGTGCTGCTATTTACTGCCTCTATTCTTACTCTCTATCTCTCCTTACATGTAGGCACAGCGCATCTGCTTATCTATTCTCATTCTCTTGCATTTACTGCTAAATGCTACTACTGCATATGATCAGAAATTATATAGCTACGGAAGAAGATTTAAAAAAAACCATTTTTGGTATAGTTTTTCAAAAAAAAGTTACAAATGGTAGAAGTATTTAAAAGCCATTAAGATTTTTTATGTCATCATTTTTATTAACAACAAAAAATACAGATGGAGTAATCGTGGCTAAGTTAGCTAATGCGTACATTTTAGCTAAATTGAGATATGGCTGCTTCAGAAGTAGTGTGTGTTGGATATTCTGTCCTGTAAATTTAGGAATTACTTAACTTTTTAGAGCTTTTTAACCTATCATTTGTTTCTAAGCTTCGCAGCTGGTCATAGATCACATGGCTACCTTAATGTAAGCTCTGTGATCGCCCTGGTGAGGTATAGGGCTATTCAAGTGTGGTGAAGTAGTATGAGGTTAGGGCGGAGAAAAAGGTAGAAGATATTAGTTAGGAAAGTTAAGATTTCTATCATTAGCTAGTTAGTTGGGTAATAAAAGATGGGATGAATTAGTCAGAATGAGGAGGGGTGGTAAAGGGTGCTAGTAAAAATCACTTTACCAGTATACGTGTAGTAAAAAGTAAACAAAAAAAAATAATGACCATTTTCAATATAGTATTAATAATAACAATATCAACAACAACAATAATTATATTCAAACTAAGAATGAGTTGGCTGATTGTGCTATCAGAATTTTTTTATTTTCTATAATTAACAACGTTTTGGCCCATACAGTTATTAAATAACAAGGCCTCATCAGGCACGAAATATAAAATGTAAGAACTTATATAATGTTGAAAATATTTTAAAGACAGCAGCAATATTTTTAATTCCGCACTATAACTGATCCTTACATTCGTCACAACATAGTGATGACAAAAGGCACGCACGATGGTTATGCGGCGAATAAAACACGTAAGCCTATCTGCACAATTCATACATAGGCACTGCTCTCACATGTGTGTATCGCATATGCCTGCGCGTCATATGATAAAAGGCAAATAACATCAGTGATTGGGAGGCGTGAAAACCAGTAAATTGTAAATATTTTTTATAATTTTGCTAATAAAGTTTTTGTAATACACTTTTAAATAATTTGCACCTAGTATTCTATTAATATTATTGAACTTTGCATGATTATGCAATATTTTCGATAGTAGTCGTTAAAATTCATTATTTTCAGTATCTCACGTATTTGATTTATCACAATTGAATAAATGATTAGTTTTTTGAATATGCTCTGTTACTACCGATTTTTCTCTCCATATTTAAAGTCACTTTAATGTTTGTTAGTTCTAGTTTTCGTATGTCTAGATGATTGATCTGTGTAACACGACTCATGACTAGTGCAATTTATTGAATAAACAATGTTATATTGATCTATATTATCAGCTCGATCTTTTTTTCAATTTTATTGACGTCGAGAACTGGTCATTACATTCAAACAATATTTAAACATTATTATTATTATTATTATTATTATTTTTATTATTATAATGTGATTCTTCTAATGATAGCATTAAGTTCCTTAAAGAACAGTAAAACTAGTAAATTGTTCTTATGAATGACTTCCTGACTTAAGAGTTTGGTATTGTTTCTTTTGTGTAATCGTTTCTTTATGTATTAATCGATCAAGTTAATTGTCTAACTATAAGCTAATAATATTATTTTTGTGATTATTTGATTTTTACTGGCACCCTTTGGATTACAACGGCATTTTGAGATAATTTATCACTTTAATCCACTGTAGTGTAAATTATAGCTATTTTTTGGAATTAAGGATTTGGGCAAAAGCAAATATACCAAAACTGGTATGTTACACCTCTCAAATTGGTGAACTTTTTATTTTACTGCTAATATTGATATAAGATCTAAGTTTGAAAAGGTCTTAAGCTCTACTACCAAAAAAAAGTTTCGATAATTTAAGAGTAATTAATAATATTGCAGCAACTAAGGAATTTCTCAACAAAATCAGAACTTATTAGTGACAAAAGAAGACGGAGGCAATGCTACAGTTTTTTTTGATAAGTGTGAGTGTATACACAATGTTGAAAATCAGCTAAATAATAATCAATACTGTATGCAGCTACAAGAAAATCTTGTAAAAATTATAATCCGTTGAGGGTGAGGCAGGAACATAAAATACGAAAGTATTTAATATTTCCCACAATAAAACTCTTTTTGTGAAGCTCTTTGATGCATACGTCCACTAGCACTTGCATTGGCCCAGTATACACAGCAAGGTTGGGAAAAAGAGGAAAAAATAAAGGGATTTGAACACTTTTCATTCTAGATCGTTAGCGGGACTCGTTGACGATAACTTAAAAATTAAAGTTGAAAAAACTAGTACCTAGCTCATTAGTTTTCTCGATTAGAGACTAATAATTAAACTAGCTTATTCAATACTAACTGGTGCAGAAAACCTACTGGGTTAGGTAGGTCCATCAATTCTAATTCACACCATCCTTTATCTTAAAAAAAACAGCCATAATTAACAATAAATATTCTTGAATATTTATACATAAATACAAAAAGGAACAACTGCAAAATAGAAATAAAATTTAAGTCGCAAGTCAGAAAGTAATTCATAATAATAGTTTACTAGTTTTACTGTTCTTTAAGAAACTTAATGCTATTATTAAAAGAACCGCAGGTAATGATACTATTAAAATAGTGTTCACATGTAATAATAAGTTTTCGATGTTAAGAAGATTGGGAAACGGTCAAGTTCATAAAATAGATAAATATTAAACTGTTTATCCAATGAATTGTTACAGTCGTGAGTAACAAACATACATACGAATTCAAATACTGAGAGAAAAATCGGTATTAGCAGAACATATTCCAAAAACGAATTATTTATTTAATTGTAATAAATTAATGATGTGAGATGCTCAAAATAATGAATTTAAAAAACTACTACCAGAAACACACTTATGTAAACTCCAATAATATTTATAGGATACTAGATACAAATCATTAGAAAGTGTGTTACAAAAATTTTATCAGCAAAATTATGAAAAATATCAACAATTTACTAGCCGTTATACCTCCCAGTCACTAAGGTTATTTACCTTTTATCATATTACGCGCAGGCATTTGCGATACACACTTGTAAGCAGTGCCTATATAAGATTCGTGCGGATATGTTAACATGTTTTATTTTTCACACAACCATCTTGCGTACCTCTTATAATCACTGTGTGACGAATATCAGGGTCAGTAACTGTGCTGATTTAAAAAAATTAATGCTGTCTTTATAATATTTTGTATACTTGCTAATCCTTACTCTAACTAGTAACTTTGTATTCTATCTTTTATAATCCTACTAACTTATAATTAAAATCTAAATTTTCCCAACTAATACTTCCTACCACATTTTCTCACTAACCTTACACTACTCCACCATTCTGAAAAAACTCCACCCCAACAGGGCCATCATAGAGCTCACATTCAAATAACGCTGTGATCCATAACCAGCTGCAAAGCTTAGAAACAAGTTCCAGCTCAAAAAAATTTAAAAAGTTTTGAAATTTCAAATTAATTAGACAAATACTTTAACCCACGCTTCTTGTGAAACAGTCGCTTCTTAATTGAGCTAAGACGTACATATTAACTAACTTATATATGATTGCTCTATCTGTATTTTTCTTTATGAATAAAATTATTGCACGAAAATCTTAGGAACTGTCAAGTACTATTATGTTTAGAACCGTACAAGCTTTAACACTGCTGCAAATTTATCTATTTTTCTTAATTTCTTGTACGGCCTGGAAACTAATGGTACGTATTTATTGCGTAAGCCTCGATTCAGTTCAGTGTACTTTACTTAACTGTTGTTATCACTGAAAATCATAGCATTTTACGTACACAAGTCTGCTTCGTGCTATGGTTGCTCATTTTTTACGTCCATATTTTACTACTTCCTCTTAAAGTATATGGTCTTTTAGGCTAGGTCTGCTCCACATAGTCGTAATGTTTAATATTAGGGTGGTGACTGATATTCTTTATCAATACACAGAGAGAAAATGGGTACAGTTACGGCTATGGTATAGTAGTCTAAATATTTCTACACGGAAAAAAAATCAAGCAGTTGTGGCATAAATACCATATATACTTGAACAGTATGAAAGAAGACACGCATAAAACGCTTCGATTCACATAGCTACATTGTGATATACAGGTAGAGATGGTATAAGATGTGCTGAATGAACGAATACAGCATGGCTTGCTAGATTATACACTGTAACATACATAGGAGTAGCGCGTAGAGCTCACAAGCAAAGTGTTTCGTATACACTCACGCTGATTTCGAGTTAGAGCTATGCATAGCAAGCATAGACAAATTTGGTTTTCTACACAATTGTCATCAACAAGGTTAGTGGTTTTCACTGTACTTATAATAAGATGTTAATTATCTATTGATATATATACATACATACATATATATATATATATATATATATATATATATACTAGTGGGGTTCACGCCCCCCTGCGCGCACTGCGCGCCAACCCCTCAACTTCCGAATATTGTGCATCAATACAAAGCAGTATCAATACAAAGTACAATTAGTAGTTACGTAGATGCTAGATATGTAAGTCCAATGGAAGCAGCTTGGAGATTTCAAGAATATTAAATTTGTGGTGAAAGTCATACAGTTAAAAATCTAGCTGTTCATCTTGAAAATAAACAAAAACTCATATTTGAAAAAAATAATATCAAAAATGTAATAAAAAATTATCAAACACCCCTAACAGCTTGGTTTGAAATAAATAAAGTAGATAATTTTGCAAAGTCGCTAAAATATGTTAACATTCCAGAACGTTACATTTTTGACAATAAACTTAAAATTTTTAAAAAAAGGAAAGTAACACTAAAAAATATTGCTATGGGTAGATTAAACATAGTATCTCCAAAAGATCACAAACGCTTTTTTTTTCTTTTTTAAAATAAATTACACAGGGCTACATCGTTTGAAGACGTTGAAAAACATAATGGAATAACATATAAAAATTTCAGGGATACTGCAATTGCAATGGGTTTCATAAACCATGATTCTAAAATCGACAATATTTTTAAAGAAGCCATAACAATTATGTTTCCATACCAGTTGAGACAATTTTTTGCTTGGTTTTTGATTTCAGAAAACATTCAAGGAGATAAAATATGGAATAAATATAAAAAATATTTTACGGAAGTCTTCGATAATGATAATAATTATTGTGCTCTTCTACATATTAATCAAATTTTGGTATCGGAAGGTAAATCATGTGAGTCTCTTAGTTTACCGACACCAACCATTAGCAACTATATAAATAATTGCGATATTGAGGAAATATCTAACAGTAAAAAAATGTTCAATATAATGTACACAAATTTAAATGAAGATCAAAGAAAAATTTTTAAAACTATTTGTGAACAAGATGAAAAAGTATATTTCATAGATGGTCCTGGTGGATCCGGAAAAACCTACTGATATAAGACACTCATTTATTACTTTATTTCTAGAGGTAAAAATATTTTGTCAATGGCTTGGACAGGAATTGTATCTGTATTACTACCAAAAGGTATGACCAGTCATAGAACTTTTCGTTTATCTCTAGACTTAGATAATATTGAAAGTGTATTTTAGGAATTTGAAACTGAAAAAAAAAAAAAAATAAGGGAAGTTGAATTAATAATATGGGACGAGGCTTCTGTGACTTCGAAAAAAGCTCTAGAAATCGTTAATAGAACGTTGAGAGACTTGTTTAATACAAAACTTTGATTTCGTGATAAATTAATAGTATTAGGAGGAGATTTTCGACAAATCCTTCCAGTTATAAAAAACGGTAATGAAACTATAATAATAAAAGAAACTATTAAATCATCATTTTTATGAAACTTCTACAAAATTTTAAGATTAAAAAATAATATCCGTTCTAGTAATAAAGAATTTTCAAAATTATTGTTAAGAATTGGAGAAGGGGACATAGAAACATTTAACATTCCTAAATCCTGGATAACAGATGATGTCTGTACCAAAATATTTGGTAATTACAGCAACTGTTTTGACAATAACGTGATACTAACTTCACATAATGAAAATACTTTTTTTTTAAACAATAAGATTTTAAGTAAATTACATGGGGAAACTAAAACTTATTACAGCATTGATACTGCAACATATAAAGGTGTTGATCAATCAGATGATAATATTTATATAAATTTTTTCGTAGAAATGTTAAACAACATTCGTGAAGGCTTGCCACCTCATAAACTTAAATTAAAAATAGGTACAATAGCAATGTTAATTTGAAATTTGAGTATATCAGACGAATTATGTAACGGTACACGATTGCGAATTACCTAATTACTGAAGTATAACGTAGAAGGCGAAATTGTAACGGGAGAAAAATTGGTAATAAAGTTTTTATTCCAAGAATTACATTTAATACTAAAAATACTTCATCATTACCTTTTATTTTATATAGGAAAAAATTTCCATTAGTTGTAGCATTTGCTATGACTATAAATACGTCTCAAGGTCAAAGTTTTGATAATGTGGGATTATACTTAAAAAAACCTTTATTTCCTCATGGTTAATTATACGTGGCTTTATCAAGATGCAAAAATAAAAATGGAATTTTTGTTCAAGTCGATAGAGAAAACAGTTTCGGGATTGAAAATATAGTTTGGAAAGAAATTTTTTAATATAATAATGTATCTAATACTCATAACATAATTTAATTATTATTTTTTTATGTATAGCTAAAATTTATTAATTAATAATACATATCATAAATGTATATCGTGTTCATCTATTGTACCAATTTCAGCATTAATTTTAAACAAAATAGAAATGGACGTAAGTCTTCGTGGTTTCATTAGGCTTCATAAGATGACTTATAAAGTGATAGCTTTTATTGTTTATATTAATGATACTCTAAATTTAACTTAAATTTATGTACGTAAAAAAAAGAATTGTGTAATAAAGGACTTAATAAGTGATCATGATATAATGATTACGCGCACCAATATATGCGTATATACTATTTGGTTTTAAAATATTGTTAACTCCATATAAATTAGTTTTGAAACGTACTTAGTTGTATAAATAATGATGTTTTGCGCAACAACCCCCTATGAATTAATTTATGACTTTAAATTTCTTCTTGACGATGAAATAAATCATGGCAATAAGACAGTTTTGTTTAATGATAGGTAAAGGCGGTATGATCACGACCAGGTTCCAAAAAAGTGGTGTGGGGAGGCGGTGGGGGCCATGAAAAAATTCGTGGGGGTCAGTGGGAGGGCCATAGGGGGCAGGTGGGGGAATGTGGGATGTTTTGAGAAAACATACTATACAATATTTCCATGTGATTTGGAAGGAATGTGGTAATAGACTTTAACACATTGACAGGGCTGGCAAAATGCAACGTTACAAAATGCTAACAAAAAAAAGTCAGCCCACCAAAAACTTTATGCTTACAAAGAAAGCAAGGGATTCAATAAATTGAAATACAATTGATTGTATTTTAGTTTAGCTGATTATAGTATTGTGCACTAATCTGTAACTATTTGATTAAATATTAAAACATACATTGTTAGTATCCCATGAAGCCATACGTGGTTGAACCCCCTGTCTTGAATAAAGACTTATACCATACTTCTATACTATTGATATAATATTTTGTGGGGGGTTGGTGTGGGGGTGGTGGGGGGCCATGAAAAAATGTGTGGGGGGTCGGTGGGGGGGGCCTGTGGGGGGTCGGTAGGGGGCTGTGGGGGGTTTTGAGAAAAACTACAATATGTCAAAATAAGCAAGAAAATAACGGATTTTTACCTTATTTTGTGGGGGGTTGGTGGGGGGCAAATGGGGGGCGGTGGGGGTTTGTGTGGAATGCCTCACTGAGTTAACTATATAATATAGGAAGATGTATATGTATATATATATATATATATATATTCTTGTGAATTCAAGAGCTATAATAGAGTAAGCACAAAAATAATCTGCACACATTTACATAGCAACATAACCCTTGTAATTTAACATAATGTAGACTGATCCATACACAATTTGTTATATATAAGTGGGTAGTTCCATTTTTAACTACTACTAACCGATGTGATTATCAGCATGGTACTATATTTTTTTAATCTATCATTTAACATGTGGTGATAAAAAAATATGATTTTTTTATTCAACTAAAGAAGTTTAAAAAAGTCGCACATTACGAATGATTTCATTAGCATGTGAATACCATTATATCTTTTCATACTTAGAAAGATAATTTCTCATTTATTAAACAGACTTTACCCAATAAAGTGCCATTTTTGCAATTTATTTTCAATGATTTTTATGTTAAAAGACTTTTTAAACATGATAAAAAAATTGTTTTCACCAATATATTGATAAATATTATGTTGCACGAATTTGGCTAGATTTTTTTGGGTTATTAATCATCAGTACAGAAGAGTAAAAAATAATCTAAAAACGACGGAGCGTTAAAGTACACATGTTAAGGTAACATTAGAGCGCAGGTGAGTTGAAAGTAATAATTAAAGTAATAAAGAAAGTAATAAGTAATAGTTGAAAGTAACGGCTGAGTAGCACGTGGTCGAAAATCGCTAAAAACGCGTTTTCTCAAACTTGAGGTGCTCTTTACTCAAAATCTGTGGGGTTAAGGTACAGACATACCTGTTCATTTTTTGTTCAAATTGTACCAAAGAATTAGAAAAAATTTTGTGTTGACCAAAATTGTAAATTTTTTAAATTTGTTTATACCATTAGATAATAACTATTTATAACAGAAATATAAAGACGATCATCATGATTTTTTGTTTTAAGAAGGTCAAAACACATCAAAAAGAAAAAAAATTCCGTGGACTTGAATCTTTCACGGGCACTTATCAGCAAAACCTAATACACACATTGCACCAGCTGTAGTGCAAACCACACGTGCATTAGGTGAACTTTGCATTAGGATCAGAAAAACGATGACAGTGCCAATAGCTCATAAATATTAACGTAAGATGGTGATTTATCGAAGCCTCAACATGAAGCTAGTCTATACTTTGTCTTACCCCTACCCTGACTGTTGTTCGGATCCCAATAGTTTTCACTCGAATTCAGAATGAGTGCACATGAAACACTTTGTGCGTGGGCTTCACGCACTATCCTCGTGTGTGTTACAGCACAGAAGCTATAGCGGACCATACTATATTCATCTTGGCACATCTCATACAATATAGACTTAAAATCCAAGCGTTGCACGCTTCACTCGCGAGTCATACTAATCTGACATAAATTCTCATGCTTGAACTGTTTTTTTTTCCGTGTTAGTGCGTTGCCACTTTCTATTTTTAGAAGAACCAGACGCTCGAATTGTAGAGCGTACGTAACAATGTATGAAAAGATGGCTACACTATTGAGGATGGTGCACATCTCGTTTAATATGCTTTCAATTTGAAATAACAAGTGCTTTATAAGGTATATATTTGTATTTATGTTCAAGAAACCAGTGCATTTTGTTTAATAAAAGTCATTTATTATTTAAATTGATTAGGATAAAAAGGTATTGTGAGAATATATTATTTATTTGAAAACAGTAGGTGGAGTTTGCTTATTACAAAATAGTAATTTTACAAAAAATAGGCTGGAGACACAAAAGAAGATGAAGTAGGCTGGGCAGAGCCCGCTAGTACCAGGAGATACCCGTCAGAAAACATGCAAGATGAACGTGACTAACAGAGAGCATGATTAAAAAAAAATGCAACATCACTTTAGTACTTTTAAAGCTCAAGATCTATTTAAATGCTTAATGACCTATGCTTACCTTAGGTACAGTAAATTTTTTTAACAAAAATGTCAATATTGGCGTTGGCTTATCTAGAGCAATGTGCCTGCATTCACAGTCAAAAAGAAACAAAGACAAAATGTACGCTCCATGTGTCGCATAGCCCAAGAGCAGCGTCTAAGACCTGCGCAGAAGTTAGTGTATCCATGATAAAGTTGTCCGGACATTCGTTAAATGTCGAAGGACCGTAAAAAATCAATTTGATGTAAGCTTTGATAAAAAAATTTTTAAGCTTTTTATTTAAAAATTAAGTAAAGCAAAAAAATATTTTAATAAATGATGCAATTTAATTTCATCAAGTATGTTAATTAGTTCTTTTACTTAATAAATAGTAGTTCACTTATAAATAAGTGTAGTTAAAAATATCGGTCGTATTAATGTAAAAATCATTTAAGAAATATGCTATTCCTACCGTACATGCATTAAATTTAATACTAAAAAGCTTTTATTCGGGGACAATTAATTTATTATTCATGAGAGATAAAAAAAAATTAAGAGTAAAAAATTATTTAAAATCTGCAAGTTATAAGACTTGAAGTTACTGTATTTAATTATTAAATAACATAATTAACAGTTTTTCAAAAACTTATTCAAATTACGACTTAGGGGTCAGTGCCTGAGCACGCGATCAGTAAGAGCTAATTTTGGGAGTACGAATGAAAACTCCAAAAAAACAGGTGTTAGTTTGAGCAACGCTTCGTTGGTCTTAACGCCAACCTCATCAGGCTCACTTTATTAACAAAGAAAACAAAAACAAAAAACCCAAAAATTTTTTGTAAATTACATTTTAGGGCCACAGTTTATAAATATTAATAATACATACTCACGTCTGTATCGTTAAGACGATCGTTACAGACTGTTGGTCACCTTAAACGTATAACGTAATTGTTAAACATGTATGTGTTTATATATCTACATATAAACAATAAATATACGTTTCTTGCGAATATAAATAACGTGCGTACGTATTTAAAAGAGATTACTTATAAGAACTTTATATTTGTTATTGAGAAATAATGTATCCTCTTTTTTATTTACTGTTTGCTTGGTCGAGTATACATGTAGCGTTTCTAACATTAGTCTTTTTTGTCTATTTGGTTCATGATCTAGTATTTTGGTTTGAGAAAAATTAAAGTTATAATAGAATTCTTTCATGTGTGAAGCGACAACAAGCTCATCTTTCTTTGTACTTTTGTGTTCGTTGAGCCATTTTTTCAATGCTCTTTTTGTCTCACCTACGTACGATGCAGGGCAAGAATCGCAAGAGAAATGATACACATTTGTTTGATCGAGCTTATCAATTTTGTCCTTTCCAAAAACGATAACACTGTCCAATCTGTTTTAAATAGTAGGGTAAAATTGTATATTCAATTTTTTAAAAGTTTTTTAACAAAATTTGAAAAATAACGGGTTGTAAGGAATAGAAATTTTACTCTAGCACTTAGAATGTCATTTAGTAAAAAGTTATTATCATTATTAGTATTTATTATTTGATAAAGTCTTTTCTTGATGTATTTTTGTATAAAAAGATCAGTATAGTCATTATCGCGTAAAATCCTTTTAGCCATGAGAATATTTTTCCTGTGGAAAAATTTGTCAGATAAAAGAATGGCTCGATCAACCAAACCGTATACAGCATTGACTTTTAACGAACGGGATGGTTAGAATTAAAATTAATTATTCGGTTGGATGAAATTGGTTTAACATACCAATTATTGATTATTTTTCAGTTTTGATGTGTAATTGTAATATCTTAGAGATTTATACAATTGTTTCCCTCTACTTCGCAAGTGAATTTCAAGTGATTGTCTTGTTCATTAAAAATCTGTAAAAATAGTTCTGCCTGATCTTTGTGTACACATATGAGAGTGTCATTGACGTATCTCTTATATATAAAAGGAACGCAATCATAATTTTCTTTTGACAAGTGCAGGGCTTCTATCTCTAGATCTTCTAAAACTTAATCAGCAAATAGTGGAGAGACAGGAGAACCCATTGGGCTGCCAAAAATCTGTTTATAAAATTCTTTATTAAAAGTAAAGTAAACATTGTTGAATAAAAATTTCGTACATTCTATGATTTCATGATAGGGAATTTTCGATAATCTGTGGATGTGCATGCATCTTTTTTCCAAACTATTTATGACTGATTCTAACGAAATGTTTGTAAATAGAGAAATAACGTCTAAAAAAATAAAACTATAATTTTCTGGTATTCTAAGATTTCTAATTTGTTTTGTAAGTTCAACACTATTATTTAAATGTGAAGAAGGTTTTTCAAAAATTTTTGAAAGAGAATTAGGGAGGGTTGAGGCGAGTGTGTGTGTAGGAGAATTAAATGATGAAATAATA
Source organism: Copidosoma floridanum (assembly GCF_036245765.1). Taxonomy (NCBI): domain Eukaryota; kingdom Metazoa; phylum Arthropoda; class Insecta; order Hymenoptera; family Encyrtidae; genus Copidosoma; species Copidosoma floridanum. The sequence continues at coordinate 17,635,157 of NW_028321893.1, read as the reverse complement.
GGTCTAAATGAAAGAGAAGGTTTATGTATTTTTGGCAACCCATAACATCTAGATGAATTTGTATTAGATTGTGTTAGTTCTGTACGTATACGTTTTTGTCAAGGCAAACCGTTTCATTTCCTTTATCTGAACGAGTAAACATAATATCTTTATTCTCTCTAAGGAACGCTTTTGTACATTTTAAATCATAAGTATTTGTTTGTTCGGTGTTATCTAGTCTTAATTTTTTGTTATTACACATTTATATGGCTTGCGTGTTAAACAAACGACGTAACTTATTTATATTATTTAACTGTATCTACATTCAAGCTTTGATCCTAGGAAAATTCTTTAACTGTTTGTGGTACTTGTAGACCATCAAAGTTTTTGATTTACAACTTTTGTTCAATTTTTATTTTTTATACTCATCTACCGGAAAGTTTATTCTCTTGAAAAAATAGTCTTGTCTCTACAAATGGATAATAAGTACTATTCTCTTTAAATACATTAATAATTTTAAGTAACAACAAAGTAATAAAACGCAATCAAAATTTCTTGCTAAAACCTAAATAGTTTCGTTTTCATCGCATATTTTCGAAACTACAAGTATTCGTGGTTTACTGGTACAATCTTTGATACATAAAGCCAATACCAATGAAGTGTTTTAAATAGAATTTATTATCATTATTCAAACTATATGGGGTTATGTTTTATAAGGATTCAACACAATAACCTGAATCAGTAAAATATTGTAAACGAAATTAAATGCATTTTAGTTTTTCCTCATCTGAACTAAGTCCAAAAAAATATTAAAGTAAAGCTTTTGTATTTTATATTACTTTACAAAAATAAAAAAGTACATGAGTGTACATTTCTATGTCACTAGCCTATGCTTACTTACAGCTTTACACCTAACACACTATTGTATTCCATTGTATAACTCATAAATGGTTTATTGACTTGATTTATATTAAATCGCTTATCCCATGTTTATTAATGATTTCGGGGACGTCTTAACCCTCATGCCACGGTATGCCGCTTAAAGCTAACATGAAACATATTTGTTACAGAATTTACAGTTCCGACTTCCCATTTAAAAAGTTAATACAAGGTTTTGGACGAACTGAGCTCCTATTTATTGAGTAACTCTATCTTATTATAACCATTACGTTAAATTTACTGGTCTTCCTACATAATTATGAATATTAAAAAAAACTTTTTGAAATTTGAACCTTGTACGACACATTATTAAAAAATTTAATTTTATATTAGTGATCGGAGTTTACCATACCATAAACGTACCATTTTTACTATATGAGTATGTTTCTATAAGTCCATAGAAAGTCTAAAAATTGGCGCTGGTATTATTGCAAATGCTCAGTATTTTGTAAGCATCATTCCTATGTAGGTACATGAAAAAGTTGCAACTATACGTATGCTTTGAGTGGTTAAGTTTTTTATAATTAGTTGAAGAAAATAACTTTTAATTTTTCAAGAAAATGTAAAAACAATTATTTCGAGTAACATGCCATTCTTTCTATTGAAAAGGTTTAGCAGCAAAATAAATAAAAGTGAACTAAGAAATTGAATTAGACTTCATTCATGGCACATTTTTTTGTACTAGCAACAGTTTACAATACGAGAACTTAATTTAAACGGGCCGTTCGTCAACAGAAGGCGATCATAGTTGGGGACATCCCATAGACGTGAGAAATCCAATAGAGATCGATAAAATCTGCGATATGGTGTTAAGTTACCAAAGAATAAAACTGCGCCTGTTGGACCCTATTGGTAAGCTGCTTGCACATTTGTAAGCTTACAGTTGGTGTAGAAAAGTATACTCGCATTTGATGGGTGTCAGAGCCAGTCTTCATGGTACGTTATTTCAATTTTAATAATATAATAAACAAGTTTTTTGAGAATAATATAGCAAGTACTATTTTGTGCTTTCTAAAACCATAGGCTCAGTTAACCACACACGCTTGTATGTTTATCATAAGTTTGAGTCCAAACTCAATCCAAAAGTTGATTCTAAACATTCTTCTTATGGTAATTTACAGAGCAATGGATATGGAAATTAAAATTAATTGGACCAAAAATTATTTTCTTGTCTATAATCAAATTAATACTAACCAAAGTAAGCATACAATTAAATCTTAAATATGATCAAGTGTCCATGATATTATTAATCATTTATTAAATTGATCTTTAAAAAATATATCAATCTTAAATTAAATTTATATCTATTTTGCAATGAATTTTTCAGATATTTTGAATTGGTAAAAGTAAATGGCGTTTTAGATAGTTGTAAAGTAAATATGGATGAAGTAAAATACGTTTGAAAAATATAAACATGTTGGCTAACAACTTTTTATGGACATTTTTCGAGAGGACCTTTTCTTGATTTTTGTTGTGGTTCACAAAAAGTTAAGAACCGATTAAGGCACAATTTTGTGTGTATGATAAAGGCTATGATATCTGTCTTGTGTTGACGTTTTAGCTCGAAATATTGTTTAGAATGCGAGTTATGGAATTTTGAAAAAATTGCTCAAAATGGCAGTTATTTGCGATTTGAAAGAGGTACACCATGAAGCGCGTTATTCATAGATCTAAAAAGATGTAGTCCTTGGCCCGAAGGAGTTTTTAATCTTATATTTACCAGTAGAAAAAAATTGTTTCTTTCCCTTTAGAATTTCCCCAGCAATGCGGAAAAAATAGTTTTGTCCAAATTTTTTGTAAAGCAGACTTTTTTGCAAATCTATTATTAATTGTTAATAAGATGCTAATGGCAAAAAAGTGCAAGAAAAAATTGTTTGTACCGAAAAATCTTAGGTCGACGTAAAACAAAAACTATGATGTAAATTTAAACATGATCGTGAAAAAATATAGATTTTTGTTACATAAAAAATAGCTATTTGTAAAATTGCAAAATAATTCTTAGCTTTCCGTTAATTATTTTTTTTAAGTGAAGCTCTAAAGGGGTATTAAGAACTTCACGGTCAGCTTATTATTATTTCGCTTCGATAAAAACATTATATTTATTGTTGGTAATAATAAAAAAATTCAAAAAAAACACTAATTCTTGTGAATTTTGACGTTTTGCCAGCAAAAATTGTATTTTGCAACTTTAACCATTGCAAATAATTTAGTCGATTGTGCATACTTTCTTTTCTAACAAACATAATTAAATTATTCAAATAAAACGTCCAATGACAGTTGGTAAATAATTAAAAACAACGTCCAATGGTGGTACTGTCATATTTTGAATTTATTAAAAAACAAAACGACGTTTCGGCCGTTTGGACAACGTCCCGGCCCTCATCAGGTACAAAAATCTATGAGTAACAAAATTCTTTGCAACACAAATTTAAGTAAAATATAATAAACGCAAATTAAGTTACATGTATAACATACCTCTGACTCTTACGAAAGGGATGTAAAATGGTAATGTAGTCAGAGTTTCAAGCTAAGTTGCTTTTATACCCTGCACATATACAAATGACATAGTACACGCACGTAATACAATCGAATAATAATCGCAAGCAGTTCCTTGAGACGCACATAAACAGATCATGTTTTCCTAATACTATGAATGAAAGGGGTCCTCGAATCATGTATATAAAGTTAGTCACCTTTCTTAATTGACATAACGAGAGACCTATAACAATCTTTCAATTTTTCTGTATCTTGTTGTCTATTAACATTATTATTAAAGTAATGTATATTTAACATTTCGGAAAAAAGGCGCTTTTTGTAATTTTGTTCTATGTCTAAAATATCGGTACTATCACAACATAGCATTGAATTTACACATAATTTTAATTTTGATAATATTAAAATTTTAGACATAGAACAAAATTACAAAAAGCGCCTTTTTTCCGAAATGTTAAATATACATTACTTTAATAATAATGTTAATAGACAACAAGATACAGAAAAATTGAAAGATTGTTATAGGTCTCTCGTTATGTCAATTAAGAAAGGTGACTAACTTTATATACATGATTCGAGGACCCCTTTCATTCATAGTATTAGGAAAACATGATCTGTTTATGTGCGTCTCAAGGAACTGCTTGCGATTATTATTCGATTGTATTACGTGCGTGTACTATGTCATTTGTATATGTGCAGGGTATAAAAGCAACTTAGCTTGAAACTCTGACTACATTACCATTTTACATCCCTTTCGTAAGAGTCAGAGGTATGTTATACATGTAACTTAATTTGCGTTTATTATATTTTACTTAAATTTGTGTTGCAAAGAATTTTGTTACTCATAGATTTTTGTACCTGATGAGGGCCGGGACGTTGTCCAAACGGCCGAAACGTCGTTTTGTTTTTTAATAAATTCAAAATATGACAGTACCACCATTGGACGTTGTTTTTAATAATTAAATTAATCATAAAAAAACAAGAATTGAAAAAAATTTTTTAGCCCACTCAGAAGCCAAGATGCAAGAAATTAGTGTTTTTTCAATAACGGACTGATCATTTAATTTTTTATTGCTGTAGACTGTGTGTATCATCTTCATGTATTTCTGCATCACACTGACGAAGCACGTTATAGATTTTGTTGAAAAGGAAGCTGAAAAAAAATCAAAAAAATCACACTGTAACAGCCAGGGCAGCTCAGCACCCCCATCTGTACCCTTGTTTTACGACTAGGTGGCCGACTGGTTGCAGTGCGCATGTGTCAAAACACGGGCTACGGCTGGCATTTAAATTTCAATCAGTTGTTTTATATAATCATATGGTTACAATCGTAGGGCTAAACATTGATAATACTTTATTAAAAAATTAAATACAAAAGTTGATAGTAATAAGAAATATATATTTCATTAAACTTTTCTTTACATTAAATTTTAGCTTTTTTTGATACATTAAAATTTTTTTTGTCTTTCATGATTAACTTTTGCAACAACTACCGTCTGTCTACAAATTTTTGCGTTACATTAGTATCGGTTCCCTCGTCCATCCTATTGGGTATTTTGTGTAGCGTTGAAGTATTTTCCATAATTCGTCGTAAATGCAGTCTTCTTTATTATTCGAAACTCCAATGTGCTCGATATTAGATCAATTTCGTCCTGAACCGTATTCATTTATTTCTGTGCAAGTTTAACTATTTGGGTCTCTACTTTATTATACTTAAAGACTCTTCAAGAAAATGCATATAAAAAAGATAAATTTCAACTCTTTTTTCAAGTGCCCACTGCATTAGAATACAAAAATCTTATGTTTTAGTGCGTGAATTTTTTTCGTGCAACACAATGAAAAAATACTTAGTAAAGATTTATTAATTAAGCATGATTGATGTTAAATACTACATTTGGTTTGTCATAAATTGTTAAATAAATAAATAAAGCCAACGTTTGATTTGGACACTATTTTTCTCATATTTCTGGGAAAATTCTGAAGGAAAATGAACAATTTTTATTCTACTGGAAAACATACGATAAAATCGTATTTTTTTTGTATCTGGGCAATGAACTAATGACACGATATCATAGGATCAGTTGGCGCGAGGTCTGGATAATAAACCAGATGTCGCAGAACTTTTCAGCCAAGAAACCATTTTACTTAAATAGTTTAGTTATTGACAATAACGTTTAACTGTAAGAGTTCGCTTTGGTTGTAGCAGCTTACAACACAAAACTTCCTTCAAATCCCATTAATTACAAATCATTATTTTATCTCTAGAAATTTCGCAATTTGAAATTAACCTAGAGGGTTATACCTAGAGGTATGTAAGATGAATGTAATATACCTAGAGGGTTATGTAAGATGAACATATGACTTTTGTCGCTTCTTTTTATGATGTTTAGTAAAGAGAGAATGGCAAGTACCTTTTCGTTCGTTTTTTTTCATTTATCTGGTGTGAAACTCATTTTCCTGCCTCTGAAATTTTTTCCATCGATTTTAAATATCTGGCGATTGTTGATCGGTCAACTCCAATCACTTCTGCCAATTATTGTCATTCTCACATGGATTTTTGTCGAGCAAAGCTTGCAAATCATTGCCTAAGTAATGATCCACACGACTTTTATATTTATCGTTTTCCAAACTCAAATCACAAAATGTTTCTTACAAAGCGATATTGTTGACCCTCTTCTTTCATTAGTTACGATAAAATTATATAAAAATTTCTACAGCGTGTTTTTATGGCTCAAGTCAAGCACTACCGTGCCATTAGAAAGCGCTGTAAAATTAAAAGCTTGAATAATATTTCAGCATATAAAAAAAAAATTTCATAATTTTTGCTCGCCCCTAATACCATTGAACGTAAAATCCAAAACACATTACCATTCCTACATTTATAAATAACCAGAATTCTTAGCACAGTTTGCACGTTAAATTGGCATCAAAAAATAACACTTTCAAATTTACTTTTAAACTATTCTCCTGTCATTTAATTCACGTTAAAAAAGGTATTACTATTATAGGATTGATTGACAAATGTTTTTAACTATTTAAAGTTTCTCTTGCAAAATTATGATATAAAGAGCAGAATTTTTGAGCAATCATTACAATGGAACTAATTAAAGTAGTAGTAAGGCTACTGTAACTAAATAAAAACAGTTATACTGTTATATAAATAAATTTATAATGATTTTAAAAATTACTAGTCAACTAGACTTTTTCTTAAATTTTTACTGCAACTAATAATTTAACTAATATAATATTTTTAGGTTAAGTTTCAGTAGTAAAGAAATACAAGAGATCAGCAATATATAAGATTCGTTATGGTGATTGCAACATTGATGACATGAGACTAACAGGACGAAAACTAGAAACTAGAATAAAGGAGCGCTCTGAGTGCATAAAAAAAAGATGTAAGATTTATTTTGACTAGACAAGCATTAGAATGTAGTCACTCGTTAAATTTTGACAACGCAAAAATATTGGATAATGAAGAATCAAAATTTAGAAGAGAATTTCTCAAAATGTTAAATATATTGTGGTTTTATAAAAAGTTAACAGATTTTTCTAACCTTTTCAATTCATCTGAAATACGTATTAAGAAAGTAAGAACTAATTTAAAATAATATATAAATTAAGGAATGCAATCTGTCTATTTAATATTATATATATATATGTGTTTATGCTGAACGTTCACTTCGATAGATTTTAACTATTCCAAGTAGCGAACGTACAAATCGAAAGCAATACAAAGCAAATTATTCTTTGTTCGACTATGAGAAATATGTGCGTTGTTATGAATAAGAGGCTGGCTTTGAAATTTTTCCAACCAAGATTATAACAAGTGCCGAAATAAAAAACAATAATATTTAAAGTATTTAGAAAGTGCTATTAAGAACCTTTATTCTTAACTTCAATAATACAGAGACGTAAGATAAATGCGTGAAGAAAGAGTATGGATGCTTAATTAATAGAAGCTTTACTTACAACGTTGACGAGCAAAAGGAATACGTTGTCTCTAAATAAATAGTGTTTTGAAATACGAAAAATGCTAAACTAACAAGATGCTTCTCAACTTGATTTGAAGTACAGGCGAAAATTATGACTTACGAGTTGCGAGAACGGAAGGTATTGGTTTGATCGTAGGGTAAGGTGTCCGAGGGAAAGCAGGCAAGCGGGGCATCGACAGCGGCACTAATTGTTTGGTGGGAGATACTTACACCGGTAAATCGTTAAAAATATCAATGGCGTATACCCTAGTATTGACTCATAAATGGTCATTGTTGTAGTGTAAGTGTCTCCCCGCTCTAATTTCCGTCAGTTTCGGGAGACACAGGGTAGACTTCAAGAGCTGCGGAGCGCTCTCGAGCCTCGTCAATCGAGCGAACAGGACGCTCCCGCGTAACCGTCGCTGCTCGCTCTGCTTTGCTACAACTTTTTTTGTCGGGCCATGCCAGCTCGTTATAGTTCGAACAGATGTTTGGGGCCGTCTTGCCAGTGCCATTAAAATTGCCTACACTCAACTCGCATTCAATCAACACCTTCCGTTTTCGCAACTCGTAAGTCATAATTTTCGCCTGCACTTCAAATCAAGTTTAAAAGCATCTTGTTAGTTAAGCATTTTTCGTATTTCAAAACACTATTTATTTAGAGAAAACGTATTCCTTTTGCTCGTCAACGTTGTAAGTAAAGCTTCTATTAATTAAGCATTTATACTCTTTCTTCATACATTTATCTTACGTCTCTGTATTATTGAAGTTAAGAATAAAGGTTCTTAATAGCACTTTCCAAATACTTTATATATTATTGTTTTTTATTTCGGCACTTGTTATAATCTTGGTTGGAAAAATTTCAAAGCCAACCTCTTATTCATAACAACGCACATATTTCTCATAGTCGAACAAAGAATAATTTGCTTCGTATTGCTTTCGATTTGTACGTTCACTACTTGGAATAGTTAAAATCTATCCAAGTGAATGTTCATCATAAACATTAGTAGGAGAGCTTTGGAAAATTTCAAAGCTACGTTACGTCACACATAACGGCAGCCCGGAAAAACATTAACAAGCGTGGGCCAGAGGACAAAGCGACGTACAAGCAAGGAGATTCTTCATTCTTCTTGGTGCGGATCTTCTAAGCACACAGCGAGGCAGTCTACCTACTCCAACACTTCTTCATCTTCGTCCCACTTACATCAGCTCACGGCCCATGGTCTTCGGCAATCGGGTGAGCCCGATAACGTGGGGGAGAGGTGTACCTAGAGGTAAGCCAAGCTGCTTTTGTTTTCTGCATCTCTTTTGGCCTCTTGTTGATTTGTTTATATGCGGACGCACGTACCTCAAGTTAGATGATTCACTGTAAGTTGTTAGAAAGAATAACTGTGTATTCTTCGTGTAAATATTCTTACTTTTGATACGCAATAAGTTTTTTCTGTAAAAATGCAATCAGAATTAAAGGCACAATTGGCACTGGTACCCAAAATCAAAAATTTCTATGCTAATTCGACCAGCAAAGTTGGTGCAGAGGCTTTAACAAAATCGCACTTTAAAACTCGATTAAAATTATTTGATTCCTACTAGGCACGGTTTGTTGAGCGTCAGGATAACTTGATACAACATGATGAATTAAATAATAATGATTATTTTAAAAATGATGTCTATACTTCATTTGAAACTGAGTATATTAGTGCTGAATTTCATTTGCAAGACAAACTAGTCCAATTTGGTAGCTCTGGTCCGCCTACCCAGCCTTCTCAAATCGTTCAAAATATTACGCAAAACGTTTCCAATCCCTCACTTCTAACAATTACGTTGCCTACTTTTACCGGCAATCAAGACGAGTGGGAGAGCTTCAAGCAAAGATTTTGTTCAATGATAAAAGATAAAGCCAATATTCCTCGTGTCATCAGGCTTTAACATTTATTAAGCGCTGTTCAAGGTCCAGCAGGCCAACGGCTTAAGGGGATCGATGTTACTGATGCTAATTTTAACGTGGTTTGGAAAAAATTATTACGTCGCTATGATAATGCGAGAATCTGTCTTTTTAACACGTTAGAAAATTTAATCTACTTCCAACAGTCAAAACGCGTAATGTACAAGACCTGAATGAGCTTGTTGACATTCAGTCACTAAAGCAAGCTCGTGCTTCTGTCGATACTCGCAAATCTCCGGCTAAACCGGCTAATCAAGCTAACCCTCGAGCGAATAACTTTAGACACGTTGCTGCCTACAATGCGCAGACGATAGATAGGTCTGAATCAAAGTCAGTTCCCTTTTGTGACCTTTGTATAGGTACTCATTGGTTACAACGATACTCTAAATTTAATGAGCTAGCTTAAGCTCAGCGCCTTGAATTTTGCAAAAAGGAAAAGCTTTGCGTTTACAAAAAAGGCACTGTTTACAAAAAAATCACTTTTTGAAAAACTGCTCTTCGACAAACAGATGTTTCACTTGCCAAGCAAAACACCATACAAAATAACATTGCAATGTCAAGCAGAAAACCGCATTTAGTTCGCACGATAGTTTAACCTTGCAAGCTCAGACGACTAACATACATACTGATTCGTCCCCTTAGAAAAACGCTGCTTCTCAAGTTGTTTTGCATACAGCTACCGTAGGAGCATCAATACTGCTAGCGACAGCATGCGTGATAATAGAAAGCTCAAGCGGAAAATCCCTTTTAGCTCGCGCTTCAATTGACTCGGGCTCGGAGCGCTGCTTCATTACTAAGCGCATAGTTTAGTTTCTCAATATTACTTTACAAAAAGCTTCGTTTTCTGTAATTGGCGTAGGAGCTGAAGAATCTTCAAAAGCTACTGCAATTACACACGCAACACTAAAATCGTCAAAGAATCGAGATTTTGCTCGGCATTAGTTCTAAATGAGCTTACTCATGGCTTGCCAAGAGAAAAATTTTCTAGGTGCAATTGGCCGCATTGAGAACGCTTAGATCTTGCAGATCCTTAATTCTATGAGCCTGATAAGGTTGATTGTATTATAGGGGCAGATATTTATTCATCTATAATTCTGAAAGGGCTATTTAAAAGCCCTGACAGAGCTCCTGTTGCGCAAAATTCGGTATTTGGTTGGCTCATCACCGGCATGGCGTCATCCAACGCTGGGAATTCATTTGAAGGTTGCATACGAGTTTATCATACGTACACAGAACCAAATCTCTCAGAATTAATTACAAAGTTATGGGAATTGGATGAGGTACCCAGCAAAACTTTTATGACAGCAAAGAAAGAGCTTTGCGAAAATCACTTTATAGGCACGTTTATAGTTCGTTTGCCCTTTGCGAAATGGCCTATTTTTGCTCCTTTGCGACCAATCGCTGCTGTGTGCCTCTCTCGCTCGGAGCGTAGAATTCTGCGTGACTTAGATATTTGAAGGCTTATAACGAATTTATGTTGAACTATCTTAAAAAAAACCATATGAAAAAAGTACCCATTTCGCAGCTCAATAGGCCCAACTATTATTTTCCACATCATCCAGTAGTTAAGCCAGGGAATTCTTTAAAGATTCAAGTAGTATTAAATGCGTCGCAAAAAAACTCCCTCCGGGTTGTCACTAAATGATTTACTTATACCTGGACCCAAGCTTCAATCTGATATCACTATGGTGCTCACCCATTGGAGCTTTTTTAAATTTTGTATTTACAACTGACATTGTACAAATGCTTAGACAAATTTTAGTGCACCATGATGACGCCGACTGGCAAAGGATCCTGTGGAGAAAGGACTTCACCCAGCCACCTCAGGACTTTCGAAGCACCATAGTAACTTATGGGACTGCCTCAGCACCATTTTTAGCACTTCGCGTGATGAAGCAGATTGCCCTCGACAGAGCCGACAAGTTCCCAGAAGCCTCAGCGATTCTGCATCATCAGCTATATGTGGATGACTTATTTGGAGGCACCGATACTCCTGGTGAAGCCATACAGCATCACGATCAGCTCATTAGTCTGCTGCAAGCAGAGATTAGTAGAGAGATTGCTGACTGTAATGCTACGGCACGAGTTCACTTTTGGCCACTGTTTCGAGCGCCCTGTCGCGGCCAAGTGGTCGAACCAGGCGCACATATTTTTTTTTTATTTTTGAAGCGTGGAGGGGATGTACCGAATGTGCGCTTGCCGAGTTGCGTGGAAATGGGCATGTAGGCACACATTATGAAGACGCATGGAAGGGATATGACGATATAGTGAGCCTGTAAAGAGAAAAGAAGTGCTTCTCCGCTTCTGATTGTTACTACATATAAATGCTAACGTACTTTCTTCACGTTTTTGTTGTACATACAGACATCGACCGTTAGTACGACAAATACCGAGGTTAAACATTGTTCTGATTAAATATTTGTCTGATCTGTATTCCTCGTGTTGCATATGACACTTAGTGTGCGAATAAGTAAATGAAAAATAAAGTGCAACAACATAAACAGAGGTTTTTTTGGTCGGAGGTTACATCAGCGAGTTTAGATTTGCTGTTGTGGCAGCTGCCTGTTGCAGGTTTTTTATACACGTGATTAAAGTGATTGTGTATAATGTAAGTGCAATGACAATATAAACAAAGTGGTTTTGGTAAGAATTTTCGCTTTCTCGTCATTGATAAGTTTGCTTTTGGCTATATTACGTTTGTGTGATACCCGCGCTACGATGTTTTTTCAGCAACGAAGTAAAAATGGCTACAAGACCGTACGACTTTTGTCAATACAGGGGCTGCACAAAATCGAAGCTTTCCGATGAGAAGCTCTACAGATTTCCAGATGCCACAAATCAAAAGATACGCCACATCACGTGGATTCAAAACACAGGTAAGCGTTAATTCACTTACATTTAATTAATCGTTAGTTTAAGAACTCGGTCGCGTAGAATTTAAGATAAAAGCGTTTTAAATCTGTGTTTTTTTACAACCTCAATTTTTTTTTATTTGTTCGTTGACAACGTTTGACATTACCATTGATATATATATATATATATATATATATCATTTCAATGCAAATGCGTTTGAGAAAACATTGTCAAAAAAAAATTCTGATCGCCACTATACGCTTAATTTTTTTTGCTCCGAAAAATAAAAACAATCTACAATTTTTTTGGGACTTTCTAAATTTTGCACAAGAGCCCTTATTTTAATGACTTTATTGTTTTATTTTAATAAATAGGGGTAAGTACTAGGGACTTTCCTTATAGCTAAAAATATAGAACTAAGACCCGACTGAATATTATATGTATATTGTTTGTAATTGTATGAACAACAAATAAAATTCAAAATATCCGACTAAATACGAAGGGACGGGTCATTTTAAAACGATTTTACGCCAATCGCTTAAGGCGGAAACACTCATGTTCAGAGTTTGAGATTGTATAGCTAAAAATCTAGAACGAATAGGCAACTTAAAATTATACATACATTTCAGTAAATAAGCCGGGAAGGGTAGAAAAATGGGAAAACACAACCGACTTGCATGGGACCTTTTACATTGTGTTCCCAGAACTTTCAGTAATATTCTTTATCTTTAACCTATTCTGGCGAATAAAAATTTAAAAAACTGGAGTAGTTTCCACCCTCTGTAAACACCCCAAAAAAGCGACGTGGTGAAAAATTTTGTAAACTTGACATTCAGCCGCCAGAATGGTCTCTCGGGGGTTTTTTTTGGGTCGCTGAACACAGTTATGACAACAGCGATAATCTCTGAAGTACCTGGTCCCCAGGGTGGAGAGTATCAACGTCATCTCTTGGACTTTTATAGAAATTTGTAACGTAGACAGTTGAGACTTGTTACTTGAGGGTTTTTTGGGTTGCTGAACACGAATATGAGGTAGAAATAAAATTTTTTTTATCCCTGTACCTATTATAGAACAATTCTTTGTTTAAAACTCTCATATTTTCGAGTAAAATCGGATAATTAATGTTTTGCCACGAAAATGGCATCTAAGGATTTTTTTTTGATCCAAAAAAAAATTTTGATGATTTAAAAAAAATTTTTAATTAAAAATTTAGATGTACATGTTAATAATAGTTCAACTTATTTATTTTGTAAAATCACAATCAGAAAATTAAAAAATTTAAAAACATTTTAACAATATTAAAGGGTAATGAATGCGTTGTCAAACTTTTCGAGCAAATTTATTGCCTACATAACTATCTGTAAAATGACTCGTTAAAATAAAAAAGGAATCTTTGTTTGTTTCGAATTTATTATCTTGAATGCAAAACTATAAAAGTAAATTTTGAGAAAACATTTTGAGAATAAATTGACAGCAGTTTAACACATTCTATTTTTTTTCTGTACGAAAATAACGCAAAATGTTGTTTGCATACTTAGGTAACAACAATATTTTACGTTGGGCGACATCTTCATTACGATCTGCAGGTTGTGTGCAAATCATTTTTTAAAGGATGATTTCGTACAAAATATCCAAGGAAAAATTCGCTTGCGTGCCACCGCTGTTCCAATTATTTGACAATCAGCAGAACCTCAGATTATTCCACAAATATCGGATTCCACAGCAAACAAGGAACTACAAGAAAGCCAAAATCAAAAAAAACCAATCGAAGCCAATGGACCAGATCAACCAATGGAAATTAATTTTAGAGGATAACAAGAAATCACAGGTAACGATAGCGTACCGTTTAAAACTTCCACCGAAAAAAGTAATGAAGCGCATAACAATGTTTTTGAAAACAATAAATCGTTTAGTGTAACGAAACATTTGAATGATTCATTGTACCCTTCTGGAAAAGATATATTCTTAAATATTGATGAAAGTGAATGAAACGAGGTTTATTTGAATTATAAAATCGTGGATGTCAGTAAAAGTATGAATGATGGCATGCCTAATTTAGTTTTACCTCAAAAAAACCCTTCGTCTGTGCGAAATAAAAATGAGTTACAAAAAAAAGATGTCTTGAACCGAACATTTTGTTCAGTCAAGTGTGAGCAATATACGCGATCTCTAGAGCGTCGGATAAAATTATTCAAAAAAAAAGTAAAGTCTTTGAAAAAAATTCAAAAAAATGTTAAAGATCAAAACTTTCGACTAAAACGCCGCGTATGTGTAGAAAATGTAAAACAAGCTACAGATGTAAACAATTTGATTAAGGACACAGATTTCAGTGAATCATGGAAAACTTTGATAGTAATGCAATTTAAGCCAAAGAATAGATAAAAGTTCAAACTTGAAAAACAAAATTTAAGCAAAATCATGTACTATCATTCAGCTGCTGGTTACAACCAGTTGGTAAAATTAGGTATTAGGTTAGCTGGAGAATCCACTGTAAGAAGTTGGATAGCCCAGTTAGATGTTAAGCCCGGTTTAAATGAAAATGTTTTGAGTAAAATTGAGCAAAAGTTGAGTAAGCTACCAGTAAATGAACGGATATGTGCATTGAAATTTGATGAGATAAGCATCAAAAGTATGGAAGGATATTCTGCAAAATACGACGAAATTAAGGGTCTTGAAGATTTGGGTGGTAGTTTTAGAAATTCAAACGTTGCTTAACATGCCCTATTGTTTTGTTTAGATAGTATAAATGCCAAAAATCACTGGCGTCAACTCTTGTCTTTCGGATTCAATAAAAATGGTGCTAATGCTAAACAACTGCTAGTACTTTTGCGTGAAATATTGACAGCATTATTCAAAATAGGAGCAATTGTTAAAATCATTGTTTGTGACCAAGGTCCAAATAACAAAACACTGTTTAACACGTTAAATATATCCCTGGTGATGTTACTTCAGCATATAGCTATTTTTAGATGTACTATATGTATATTTATAGGGGTAGATAGTCCTATTATGGAGTTTGTCTCTATTACGACAGTTCAAGTTATAATAATGTTAGTATTAAAGATGTTGTAGTTTGTGAGCGCCAATTTTTTTTAATCATTAATATATTAAAACCATCAGTAATCTGTTTAATGTACTATAAAAATTTCTCATACTTTAATCGGTGTATTGGGTTACTAATGTAGTATTCAAAGAAACATTAATTAGAGTTTCTATTTATTGTTTTATTAAGAAACAAAATACGTCTTGAATTATTTTGTGATTTACTTATATACATGAATTTACGAAAAATGTTATTAATGTTAATAAAGAATTTATGTAAGATTTAGTTTATAAACATATTACTTGGATACTTTTATACCGTACTATTTAAAGTTGTAATAAATGATTAGAAGAAAATTAGTCTCGATAATGGGCTTATTTCTGGCATCAGGTGGTGTTAGTCTGCTTATGTAAGATTTCCGTAGGAGTATACCTATATATTAAATGGATTTCAATTTTATTTCATGAAATATATAGGTATACTCCTATGGAAATCTTACATGAGCACACTAGCGCCACCTGATGCTAGAAAGAAGCCCATTACGGTTGAATGTACAGACATGTCTTGATAATATGGACTGATAAAAGATTTAGACCCTTAAAACAAAGTCAAAAAAATTTGTTTTTCTATTTTTAGATTAAGATTTATAATTCTTAGCTTTTAAATGTGTCAAAATTACTACAGAAATTTCTATCACTATGCGCTCTTTTCCTTCACCATGTATCACTTGTATATAAAGTAAATTATATAAAATTTCTTAATATAACTGTCATTGTGTAAAATATGTAAAAGAGTAATTAAGAAAGAATATATATATATATGTATATATATATATATATGTATGTATATTATTGTATATATAACGTAAATATTTTAAATTAATTTGAAGAGTAACTCCAAAAACAGCTCGAAATTAGACCGTTTTTGCAACCTCGAGAATCGTCCCAAATTGTTTATCAAATCATTGTTTATCATTTGAACATTCACCTGGTAAATTTTTAAGAGGGGATCAGCTTTCGTTTCTTAGATATAGGAGGTAGAAGATATTGAAATATTACTAGTGACCGTATAAGTCAGGTTTACAGTGAGTCTCACAAAATAAAAAGTGTTTTCGCGTAGCTTACCAAACCACTATGTTATTATGTTTTTTGGGTCACTGATTCCGAATCCAAGGTCAGTTGACCTTCTTAACGGATAGTTCAAGGTCATTTGAAGGTCAAATCTGAATGAATCCTAAAAAAAAATCTGAAATCACCTCCAGATAAGTTTTTATAGTTGCTGATCACGCATCTGAAGTCAGGTGTACAAAATTCAATATGCCTGATCAATAATTTCTTTTCGAAATAATCAGAACAAAATATTAATTTAACGTCATAAACTACAAAGCTTTTTTTCCATAGTTATAGAGACATTCAATATATTTGGGTTAAGAACCCTTATGACATTATATTGACCGTATCCCAAGTACCATATAATAGTAGCAATGTGGCTGCAGCATCCAACTGTCTGTGAACCACTCTCACATGTGCAAAAATATTCGACGATAGCCAGTCTATTTCTCTTAGCTCAATCAACAAGTACAAAAATATAATGGCTTTTTCCACTTCTATAGCGAGATTTCATGTGTGCTTTCACGAGGAGTGGATCGGTAACGTTAATGCCATATTTATATATTATCCAAAGAAGTGAAAGCAGTGTCATCGAATGGAACTCTTTGTTCAGAAAGATTAGGATCAGTGACAACTACTTTTAATTTATTCGGTACATTCAATCATGATTTCATAGTTTCCCCAACATTTTCAAATTCATCATCAGATCAAATTGGTTGGTGGAATAAATTAAGTAACGCGCAAGCAATTAACAGGTGATCAAAGTCATAGGACAGTATGGCATTATGAGTTGATACAGCAAGCAACTTGAATTTTTTTTAAGTCGCCCAAATACTTGCTCAATAATCCATCGCACCTTGGTAACAAACCTGGCTAGATTAGCTTAATACGTATCGCGTTCTCCAGTTCCAGGAATATATGCTCTAAGCTTTTTTTCGTCTTTTAAAAAGTCCATTACATCTCTAAATCCAGTATCGACTAAAACAACATCATTTTTATGAAGCATGGATAATAGCTCATCATATCTTTGAAAGCAATCATTCAAAATCTGTGCATCCTTATGGTTCGCATTAAAAGGACCAAAGACAAATAGTATAAATCCGTTTGGCGTGCATCCCACCATGGGTTTAACAAGTGGCAATTTCTTTTGCTCATTCCACAACTGCTTTTGACCAGCGAAGTTTTTTGATTTTTGAGCTATCCGATAAGTGGCATCAAAAATAATACAGCCCTTATCTTCAGGTATATCGAGTAATTATTTTGCCAATGGAGTATTATTAACTATTATGGTTTCACGATTGGGAATGTTAAGAAAGTAAGGAACCAAATTTTGAATTAAATCATTTCTTGCTTTTTCTAAATGGTTAGAAATTGATGAAATACTTTGGTATCCAAAGAGATAAGCCAATTGTTCACGTGAAAGTGCAGTACAAGTTTTACACAAAAGAATAGCTACATTTTTTGATTCACAGTTCGTGAATTCACATATTTTATTGAATTTATTTTTTTCAAATCCGAAAAAAGACTTAAAAGGCCCATCTGCCATAGTCTCAAGTGTATTGATATCAAATGAACTAACCATATTTTTATTTTGGTTCTGATAGTATTCGAACATGATATCACTTACAAACTTTTGCTCCGTCGGTAATATTTCTTCAAATTTTTTTTTTCACTAAAGGCCAATAATCGACATCATTGTAATGTTCAGAGCACATACGGGCATTAGGCTCAACAAAGAACTTATAATTCATTAAAAGGAGCTCACGTTTATTGCTAGGAACAGCAATGAATTTTGATGGGTTCTTACACCCAAATGTACATCGATTATGTGAGCTTAAGCCTTTTATATAAATGGACAGATCTGGCAACGTAGAGTAAGTTTGAATGCCAGGGTTTCTTTAAACACAGTCGTAGCACAGCCTGCATATTTTGCTGTCGACAGGAATTGTTTCTATAGCTTCAAGTTTTCTTTTTCTAGTATTATAAATAGTTTTCAAATTATTGATAGCCGATAAATTCAGATTTTTGACACAAAAATTTTTCATCCTTTGATTTCTTTTTATGCTCACAGCCAAGACATGTCAAAGAGTAAGGCATTTTTTTATTTGAATCGTAGACTGCAAATAATGTAAAAACATATTGGAAAGATAAATTAAAAGGATGATTAGTTAATTACAATAAAAAGACAAAAGTCTTTGACTATAGTACCTGTATATATAGATAATACTTATTAGTAGTATAATTTATACATGTTAATAATTGTATTTCAGGAGGCCGTAAGATCAACTCTCATATGATAAAAGATTATGGATCTTAATAAATACACATGTCTGTATAAAATTATTCTCAAAGTCAGATATAGAGAAGCTGAGATTCGAATCATCTAAAACACTAGTTATTGACTTCAACTCAAAAAGATTCTGAATAATAGCATTAAGGTCTGTATACAGAAAATCGAAAAGGCGACTAAATAAATGTCAATGATAAAATTAAGTCCTGTACTGACAAAATCACCGAGACGCATTCCTCGACCAATATAATATTCATTATAAATCAAGTTCATCTTGAGCTGTGATGATTGCAATCGTTTGCTTTCAATGAATCTATAATTAGTTGTAAATTAGTATTATATACTATACGCAATTGCGAAAGTTGCAGCCATGAGAATCAGTGTTGGAATCTAGTGTATTCTAGATTAGGGAATTTTATTCAGATTCGACCTTCAAATGACCTTGAACCATCCGTTAAGAAGGTCATCTGACCTCGGATTCGGGATCAGCGACCCAAAAAACAGAATAATATAGTGGTTTGGTAAGCTACGCGAGAACACTTTTTATTTTGTGAGACTCACTGTAAACCTGATTTATATGGTCGTTAGTAATATTTCAATATCTTTTACCTCCTATATCTAAGAAACCAAAGCTGATCCCCTCCTAAAAATTTATCAGGTGCATGTTCAAACGATAAACAATGATTTGATAAACAATTTGGGACGATTCTCGAGGTTGCGAAAACGGGGTATTTTTGGAGTTACTCTTTAAGTTACTGTATTAGTATTTTAATAAAGTGAGTTTTTTTATGCCCTTGGCTTTTTTCTCACGTACATCTTGTTGTTATTTTTTTTCATAAACCATGTTTTGACCCACGAATCTCTTAAGCAGGCTAATATTTTCATAGTTTTAAAAAAATCAAAAAAACATAAATGAAAACGAAAAATTGTTGATTAAATAGCATCATATACACATATTTTCAAAATAACCTCCGACAAATTTTACTATCAAATCAGTAGCTCCTTTTGTCCTACACTACTCTCTGACCTTCTGAATTATTTATTCGCTGGTACTGAGTTTATAATATTTTATTTTATTCATCTTCTTTATTAATATTCTTGTAAACTAGAAAGATCATTCTACAGAGGTAGCACTGTTTAATATTTAATTTTTAATATTTATTATTATTAACATTCACTTGATCTCAATACTATACGTAACTTTCAATTACTAAGCATGTACACACACTGTACATTTATGTAAGTTACTTCATTATATACAATTCTTTATAACATACAACTTAGTCATTTTTATAACATAACTATTATACTACGCTGTTGTACATTTGTTTATGTGCTGCACTCAGCAACACACTGTTATTTGATTGGTATTGGGACAACGGCCCATATCTTCTATAAGTAAGTAAGTAAATAAATCATATAGCTTTTGTACCAAGAGTGCTCCGTATGACTATCATGACTTGGGCTGACATTATTACTTTTAATTTATCGATCACAATATTGGGAGATCAAGTGCTAGTGTACCAATAAGAGTCACAAAATGTTGCTAAATTTTTCTCATTGAGTTTTTTAATGCACTATTGTACTAAATTTCTCAAAAACGACTGCTACTTTGTTATAAGGTCCCACTCCTTGTTAATTAGACAAAAAAATATTGCGGAAGGGAACAGCTGATATAGCACGCATTTTGCAATCATTTAATATTTTATCTAATAATGTTTTTAGAGCCATTATTTTTATACAACTTAATATTGCGTTGTCTTGAATTCTCATTTCGACCATTTCGAGATCTTGCAATGAACTATAATAAATGTAATGTTTCATAAGCCTTATGAATCATTGAGCGATATCAAAAAGGATGTAAATTTACAGAAAAATTTAAATTGTTTGATCCTTCTAGAGTAATTAAAATAGTGAAAAGCTTACGCACTGGATCATTACATTTGGCTGATAGAAACTAAAGTTATGGCTGATTATTTTATAATTGTTAAATGAAAATACCTAGGTAAAATTGTCTTTGTACTTACCTTTTATAAAATAGCATGAGGTATGTTATATTAATAAATATTAAAAGAATGTACAAAAAAAATTTAATAATAATGCAACAAACATCTGTTGAATTGCAGAAAAAAAAAGAAAAAAAAATGCCAGAAATTAAGTCGAGGACTAAAATATGACACTCATCGGTACGGGAGCATTAGCTACCTCGGCTATCGATGCAACATGCCTACCGTAGTTTAGAAGTGGCATATGTCTAGAGAGAGCCTCTAAATCTTAGGCTATAGTTAATGGTTATTACGACGTGTTAGCATCAAAATCTGTTAGCATCAAAAGGAAAAAAGCATCCATATTTATCATATCAGGTTGAAGCGTATCGGTGTACTATGCAGCAGCCGTCTATGCCCTGGTGCCCGGTTGATCAGCGTCACTTGTGCTAGCAAAGAGCAAGATTGCTCCGACGAAAGTTCAATCGCTGCCCCAGCTAGAACTTTGCGCCGCCACTTTACTTACTTGATTGTTTGTACACTTGCTCTCTAAACTTCAACATCTACCGAACAAAATATATTGTTGGTCTGACTCCAAGGTCGTGCTGGAATAGTTGTAAGGCCATCCGTCACGATGGTATACGTTTGTGGCAAATCGTACAAGCGAAAATGATTTCTTCGTTGGCCACGGGAAGGTGAGTCAGCATGGCAGTCTCAATCAACACTTACAGCGACCTTGGACGAGCCTACAAATGCTCTCGTAGCCAGGGAAATCAGAGACTCCGAGAACCCGCAAGTATTACAAAACTGTTGTTTACCAACTCTGCAGAAATATTCATCTTTTAGTAAAATACTTCGCATTTTTGCTTGCTGTAGTCGCTGGAAATTACGATCGTTAAATCATGTCAATAACAGCTCTTGTATTTTTTTCGGGCACAAAGAGTGGTTTACTGCTCATAATTTTCTTTTTAGATCTTTTTAACTCCACTATTTCAAAGCAGAGCTACAATTACTCACTGCTGATAAATCGGTTTTAAAGCGCAGCCAACTCAGTCCAACTGGCCAAGCTCAGTCCATTTATTTGCCAGCAAGGCTTGATCCGAGTTGGTGGGCGTCCGCAACACTACCAGTTGACATTCAGCGAGAAGCACCTAATAGTCTTGCCTGAAAATTGCATTTTTATAAAGCGCCTAGTTGAAGAGACGCATCGTCTTTTGCTACATGGAGGAGTTCAGTTGATGCTGTCGCACTTTTATCGAACGGTTTAGATCACCCGTGTACAGGCAGTTGCTACTGGTGTTTATAATCGATTCATCACATGTACGAAATTTAATGCCTGAAGTCCAATTCAGCAAATGGGCCCGTTGCCGGCAGTTCGAGTTACGCCGTCTCGTCCATTTTCATCGACTGGGATAGACTACGCTGGGCCGGTACCGGTGTTATTTTCTCGCGAAAGAGGCGCCAAAACTACAAAAGGCTACATTGCTATATTCATCAGCATGGTCACACGAGCGATTCATATTGAGATCGTCTCGAGCTTCACAACTGGTGCCTTTCTTGCAGCTTTTTCTCGGTTCAGCGCACGCTGAGGAGTGCCCACGTTAGTTTATTTGGACAGTGCTTCGACGTTCAAGGGCGTCGTCAAGGAGCTGCAAGTTCTATTTGCCCAATCTTCGCCGTTCGTCGATACGGTGACCAGTCAACTAGCTTATCAAGGCGTACAGTGGTCATTTATATCTCCAAGGGCTCCACCTGGGAGGCTGCTGTGCGTAGCTTTAAGCACCACTTTTTGCGAGTCCTAAGAAATATGACTTTAAGTTTCAAGGAACTCACCACTTTGGCAGCAAAAACTGAAGCCTGCCTAAACTCCAGGCCTCTCTCTCCGCAAGTAACAACGCCAATGAGGCTGCAGCACTCATCCCAGCCCACTTTCTCGTGGGTTCATCGTTGCTCGCATATTTAGAGCTATTTGATGCATCACAAGAGCCCAAACGATATACTGATCGTTGGCGGCTAGTCAGCAGTCTCAGAGATTCATTTTGGTCCCACTGGCGAAAGGAAGTTTTTCACCAGCTACAAATACGTAATAAATGGCTCAATATATAGAATAATTTACAGAAAGGTGATGTCGTGTTAATAACAGACGACTCGACTCCACCCACGCAATGGCCCATGGGATTGATTACTAATACACACCCAGGCTCTGATGGACTCGTCAGGGTAGTCACGATCAATACTCCTGATTCGATCTTTACTCACCCCATCGTCAAGTTAATAAAGCTACCTACTACCAGTGAGATTGACCAATGCTGCTCAACGAATCAGGAGAGTGCTGACTCATCAAGGCGGGCGAATGAGAATAATGACAAGATATAATTAACAAATTTTAAAGGGTTATGTTTGTTATAACTTGACGGTCCAGTTTATAATTATTAGCTTTCGCGCCTAGATTAGTTGAAACAAAACAAAAAAGGAAGTTCCTGTTTAATTTTTTTTTTTAATTATTCTTTTTTAATTTTTTTAAGCATCATTACTCTTGCAAGAATGATCTATAGCTTAATTTTGTTTTAGTTTGAGATATTAATTGAATTAGATTAATCTTAATTTAACCTTTTTTCTGATATTGTTGTACCCCTTTATCTCCGAAAGTGGTTTAGGATACAGACCTATCCGATTAATAGGCTTTCCTGTCTCGCGTTTAGTATTTCAGTTTTAGTTTTATTTCCACGCCTTTCCTCTGTTTTTTGACGCTTTTATGCGTCAAGGCGGGCCATATGTAAGTGTGAACTGAAGTTGTGTTGGTTTAATCGTAGGGTAAGGTGTCCGAGGGGAAGCAGGCAAGCGGGGCATCGACAGCGGCACTAATTGTTTGGTGGGAGATACTTACACCGGTAAATCGTTGAAAATATCAATGGCGTATACCCTAGTATTGACTCATAAATAATCATTGTTGTAGTGTAAGTGTCTCCCCACTCCAATTTCCGTCGGTTTCGGGAGACACAGGGTAGACTTCAAGAGCTGCGGAGCGCTCTCGAGCCTCGTCAATCGAGCGAACAGGACGCTCCCGCGTAGCCGTCGCTGCTCGCTCTGCTTTGCTACAACTTTTTTTGTCGGGCCATGCCAGCTCGTTATAGTTCGAATAGATGTTTGGGGCCGTCTTGCCAGTGCCATTACAATTGCCTACACTCAACTCGCATTCAATCAACACCTTCCGTTCTCGCAACTCGTAAGTCATAATTTTCGCCTGCACTTCAAATCAAGTTTGAAAGCATCTTGTTAGTTTAGCATTTTTCGTATTTCAAAACACTATTTATTTAGAGACAACGTATTCCTTTTGCTCGTCAACGTTGTAAGTAAAGCTTCTATTAATTAAGCATTTATACTCTTTATTCATACATTTATCTTACGTCTCTGTATTATTAAACTTAAGAATAAAGGTTCTTAATAGCACTTTCCAAATACTTTATATATTGTTGTTTTTTATTTCGGCACTTGTTATAATCTTGGTTGGAAAAATTTCGAAGCCAACCTCTTATTTATAACAACGCTTTTATTTCTCTTGGTCGAACAAAGAATAATTATCTTCGTATTGCTTTTGATGTGTACGTTCGCTACTTAGAATAGTTAAAATCTATCCAAGTGAACGTTCATCATAAACAATATGTATGAATGTATATTTGTGTTTATGAAAGGTGACTAATGCAGACTCCACGTATTCTTAAAATGTATAGTAATAACATTAAAAAGTTATGTGACCTGTCCGCATAAGAACGATTTTGCCCCTTTAATAATCCTTACAATATTTTTTCCCTATAATGTCCACATAAATCAACTCCAGTCAATATATACATGCGTATTTATATATATATATATATATATATATATATATATATATATATATATATATATATATATATATACTAGCAGCCCCCCGTCTCGGCTTCGCCCGAGACTTACTAAATAAAACACTGTAGTGTGTTGACATGTAATGTGAAACATTTTCAGTTAGAAATTTTACACATATTCCTGATACATCTCAGAACAAAAATCTTCTTATAAAAACATAATTTTTGGGAATCCATATAGTTTATTTGGTCAAACAATAAGGTGTAAAAATTCAAAAAAATAATTATGCTAAAAAGTACCGTGCGTTCTTTATGCTATAAAATAATCGGTGGCCATAAGAAGCCGTTGATTTACAGTTTCTCCAGTGTAATTCACGAAAAGGGCTATTTTTTAAAGCTGTTAAGATTTTAAACCCCCAAAAAATATATATTGAAAAAAATTTTTCTTCTCATATCTCACAGCTTTATTACCAAAGCAACAATGTCCTGGACCTTAAACCCTACATTTTTATTGCCACAAAAACACAAATACATTTTCTGCTCATTAAAAAATCTGAAGTAGGATCTTTAAAGATTTCAGAGATTGCTGTGAGGGTACAATGAAAAGATGATCTCTCACGTAATAGACTCTTCAGTTGTCGATTTTGACGCTGCTGATTTAATCTCGATAAATTTTCTGCGTCAGTTTCTTGACGCCTAAGTAAAATTGTATTTATTAGATACACTTGAAGTTTTTCTTCCAATTCACCCTCTTGCGACTTTTGGCATGCTTAAAATTTTTGTAACCACTAAAAGCTGTTTTCTGTCAAATTTGTTAAGTTCTACTATATTTGTTGGCAAGGTAGTTCAACGTCCGATGGCCCTAAAAAAGACCGGTGAACTTCTTAAGTTAACTCTTTCTTCGGGAGAAAAATAACAAAGTCCGAAGCTTTGGGGCTAGTTGTAGTGCTCTTTCCCAACGTCTCCTAGTATAACGTCGAAGACGTTGGTGTCTAAAGCACCTTTTTTGTTTGCAGATTCAGTTTTTTTGGTGATCTTAGACAGGGAGATTGGTTAGTGATACTCGTCCAGTGGAGGCTGTCCCGTTGGCTCAAGTTTTTTTTCCTTGATAGCTGTTGTAGGTTTGCCCAGCGCAGACCTTGGAGAGGATCAGTGATTCCTGGTTGAATGCTTAGAGTCGAGAGGGTAATATAGGGTCGACGGTCACTGGGGTTCCCAGCCTTGCGGCGAACAACTCCGCTTGTGACGTCTGACAGTGAATGACTGACTTTGTTTAATAGTGCTTGTCTTTAGTTAACTTAGTTTTTTAGTCGACGAATCGCTTCCGGAAATGGTAGTAAAAATGTATTTGTTGGCAAGGTAGTTTACACTTAGGTGGATCCTTAAAAGAACCGATGAAATTGATGGTTAAGTAGGGAACGTAAATACTTATAATGGCTCTATAAAGCACCAGTGGTGAAACTTCCAGGCTATTCTTTATTATTATTCCTGATGATAAAGAGCTGGCTACGGGATGCTTGATTCTTTCCCTGGGAGTCTCGATGTACGGAGACTGTGATGGAGGGAGGTACGCCGCTGACCAAAGAATATCTTGTCTTCGGGTCGTTCCCCGGATAACCAACCGCTTATCGTTAGACGGGAACATGTAGGTAAGCGCGTTGGGGACGCGACGACAAAGAAGGTAGCCGTTGTGGCTTGCCCGTGCCCCTCAGAGCTGTTTTTCCCTGGCTTACATTTGTAGTCAAAAATTCTCTTACTGCACCAGGTGGGATGGTGGGACTACCACACAACTCTGAAGATTTGGTGCAGATTGTGCTCTGGCTAGATATGTCTCCTGGTATTATGCCAGAGACGGCATTGGTTGGAATTTATTTTTTTTTTTTGATCGCACTCGTCGAGATTCAGGGTGAATGGACACCTAGGTCCCTTCCCCTTTACAGAAGAGTGTCGTCCATAACCGAGATACCCAGCTGCAAGACTTTCATCAGTATGCCCTGTACAGTTCGTTGAACCGCTGAGTACATCTGCATGGATATCGAGACGCTCCGGCTTATTATAACCACACTTATTTAATTCTGTTGCAGGTAGCCTCGATTTTATGTGGACACCACCTAGCGGATTTTACTGAAGTAAAGTGAAAAGCTGGCGTATTTTTGCAAAACTTTAAGCTCATTTATTGCTATTGTTATTAAATTTTTTATGATAAAAACTTTACTAAAACCATCTAGGGAGTATCATGAATCAGTGTGCAAAATTTCAGCAAAATCGGTTCAGTAGTTTTCGCGGTTAGCGATTACAACGGTTTTAGCGTCTTTGCTTTATATATTAGTAAGATATACGTGTGCATACGTACGTAAATGTAGGGTTGTATTTTTACTATACGAACTTAAATAGACCTCATCAATAATATAAACGAACCTTAGAATAGTTGAATGCGCCTCACACCATGTATGTACACATTTGCTGTTGCCATAGGACACTTACGTTTCGATAAGCTTACTATTTAAGGAATAAAATTGATACATTGTGTTTGCATTGCATGACTTGCACTTTTGGGACTTTTATTTGTTCATAATCTTTATTCAATATAATCAGAGAATGAAAAAGGAAAACATGTATGTGTTGAATGAAAGGAAAACACTTAGTCAGGATGGTCTTATAACTGTCTATGTTGTGTGCTTGAAGCACACACACTAAGACCGGTAACAATTTATATTGTTTAAATAACATTCTAATTGCTTAGTCTTTATTTTTAGTTATTTTTTTATTATTTATTACGTGTAATAGGTTCTGAAGAGGCTTTTTTCAAGCGGTAAATTATAACGTAAATTATTTTAAACGAAAGAACATACGCTCCCCAATTGCCTTTTTTCATAAAGTGTTACACTTTAGAATAAGCATGGAAGTCAAAAGAAAGGTCTTTAGGAAAATAATATTCTAGTATTAATCTGCATCTTTGGACAGATTCAAAGAATGGTGTTATATTGGCTTCATTCTTCACCAAGTAGATGATGCACTTTTGTGGCCAACATATGTGTGAAGATACACACTTTTATTCCAAGTGCTAAGTGGCATTAATAATATTTTCCTTTATTTTTTATACAATTCCACTTATCCAGTATAAGTTCAGCTTCATTGATACTATCTCTCCCTAATACAACATTGTACATATAAATTTTTGAATCAAGAACTCTAGACTATAGGATATTGACCTCAGTTATCATCAGCTAACAGTTATATCATTGTAACCGTAAGTTACTGTTGTGAGTTTATATATTTGGAGACATTGCGAAAAATCAAAGCATTAGAAAATTCATTGAAAGATCTGATCAGGATCATGAATACCTACATGTCTGAAAATTTTCCTTATGTCAGCTGTGACGGCGAGCAAATAATTTCGCTGCCTCATCATTAAGTCAAAGAGATTACACAGTTAGTTGAATCCAATATGAAGAAAATTATTTACTAGAGTTAACCTTTCTCCAACCATTGGAAACTACTATAAGCTTTGTGGTCAAGTTTTCTTTTTTCACAACTGCGAAATAAGAACAAAAAACACTTTTCTTCTATTTTACAACTAATTCTTAACAGTCCCAACTCTACATATTTTTTTCTAAAACTCACAATAATCAGACTTAAGTTTAGAATTGTTTAGAAACTTTCTTTTCATCGATCACAACATGCAACTAGCTACCTTAAAACCAACAAATTGTCAATCATCCATTAACTCAGCATTTTTGTAAGGTATCCTGAAAACATATCTAAATTCCTCATCTCGTTTACAGTCTTTTAAGAGCTTTTTTTTATAATCAGCTTTTATGGGGATAAACGTACAGTCAAGTTTAAGAGGCTCAAGTTTCCAAGGTCTTTAACAAAACATCGACCGAGGGATTTCCTACATATTTAATATAATTTATGACAGTTGATTTATTTTTGAAGACTTAAGATATTCGGGCATGAGACTATCTAATCCAAGAAACTAAGAGTTTCAATAGGTCGTTCAAAGCTAGACCTTAGAACATGTTTTCTTCTTTTTTGAGCATGGACGGATGAGTCTAATAGAAGTTCAATTTTTATTTGGCCAAGAAAATTAGGATAAGCCAGCTGTAAGTCTTTGAGAACGGCTAAATTAATTTTTGATTAACAAGTAGGATATTTATGTAAAAATATCTTTGGAAAAAATTAAGCTGTAATACGATATATAAAATTAACATTGTGCTTAGACAGTACATCAGAAACTACTTCTTTTGTAAGAATAATTTTCAATTTTCCTATTCCAGCCATTTAATTATTAGTTGTGCTTTGTTTTAATACTATCAAGTCACATAACAATTGAGTGATAACAAAGCATCAGGAGCACTGATGAACTAACGCTGCAACTAGGAGAGGGATCTTTACTGTTCACCTGTTTGACTTCATTGCTCTCCTGATGTTTCTGTGAATTACCTAGAACACTAGTAGCAAGCTATAATACGGAGTAGTGCTTCTTGTTTCAAATACTACAAGTTCTATCAGAGTTACAATCCTCAATTTTATGCTTACCCAGAAAATTAAAACAAAGCATACTTTTAAGAACAATAACCTTTTTATAACTTTGTCGTTAGGTTTGAAAACTTTTGCTCTTCCATAAAGAGTGACTATTGTTGCAGCAAGGGCAATCATTATTCTGACTACTTGACTCAAAAATTTGACAGGAGGTGAGAACCTTTCTGTTTTGACCTTGCTTACCACTAACTTTCCTGATTCTCTAACTAAAGCTACTAGTGAATTAATTGGACCAAAATTTTCTTTTATTATTCTCTTGACTTTAGGAAGCGACTTAACTTTTATAACTACACAAGTGATAAACTGATTTGTGTAGCTGGTCACTACAAGTCGCTTACTGTCATAATAAATGACTTAAGTATCTTTTTATTTAATTAATTTTAATTAATAGGATATTCTTCATCATATCCTTAGCTTCACTGATCACATGAATTCTTAGGTAATGAAACTTAACAATGTCAGCTTAATGTACTTTTCTAAGATTAAAGCCCCATGCATATTTCTAAAACTTTTCAAATTCAAGTTTTTTGGGGGAGGGAGGGTAAATGCATTTATGTATCAAAACTATGAGCTACAATTGAAAGAAATTTGAAAAAAAAGACTCAAGTCTAGCAGCAGCAGCAGCAGCAGAAATAAGCTGCTACTGTGAGTGAGCTAACAAGGTGGACTCACTGCACAGTCGTTGCTTGTCTTCTTTATTTGCTCTCTTACTTGGACCTGACTTATACGTTTGTAAGCTTATTAGTTGTGTCTCTAAAGTAGTATACTTGAATTTGATTGTTGTACAAATGAGAACCAGTCATCACGGCACAGTGTTATAATTTGAATAATATAGTTAACAAGTTTTTTAGGAATTATATAGAAACAAACATTTTGTATTTTTTTAAAATATAGGTTCATTTAACCACACACACTTGCGTGTTTACAATAAATTCAAACTTAAACTTAATTCAAATAGTAATTATTGGACAGGAAAAAAAGTCTGAAAATTGAAGCATGGATATGCTGCTACACTTTTGAAATGAAGCAACGGCCAATCAGTGGATTACCAAAGATAAACGGACTCCAAAGAAGTTAAAGATAAAGAAATCAGCGGGAAACATTGAGGTTGTGTTTTGGGAAGCACGTTAATCTTTATTGATAATTTGGAAAAGGGGCAGATTAATTTAACAACGTTATGGTTATCTAAAGAAAAAAATAAAAGAGTCTTCTTCATTTGAAGAAAAAATGTTTTATTTCTCCATAATAATGGACCATTGCATACGTACACAGTTTCAATGATTAAAATCAAGAAATTGAAGTTTGAATATCGTCCACCATACTCACCAGCCATCACCATATTTTTAAATGAGAAAAGGATCACTTGCACAAAAGCTTATTTTAAGAAATTACCATTATCATATTTTCTAGAGGCATAAAAAGTCAGAGGAATCATTGACGGAATGCATTACACTAGAAGAAGATTATATTTTTTCAAAATTACATGAAAATATTGTTTTCAAACATTTTTTAAGGACTTATTGAACCACACACATATAATCTATGGATAAACTTTTGAAGATTTCACATGTTAACTTTACTTTTTTATTACTTCCGGCATTATTTCATCATCACTTTTCCTTTTTTTCCTTTTTTAACGCCAAGGAAACATTCTTTGTTACTTGCACTTGCAATAAAATCTGCACTCAATATCCAGTTTTTGCTTTCCATCATTCATTTTAATCTTTATAGCCTAAAATGTTTCTTAAGCCAACCCTATATTTGATCCCTGTAAGCTAACCCTATATTTGACATTTTGTAAACTATGTAGCAACTTATTGCTATGTTACTTTGGCATACCCTTTTCATTTAAATTTTCGTTAAATAATAACTCACCTCATTTATTATTCTTCAAGCTTTACTTCTATCGCACATTTGCTAAAATAACGTGATAGTAACAAATTATACTTTTAATACAGTCACTTGCAATTACACTCTTATGTTAGGTGGTAATAAACTCTTAAAATACATAATTATTGTTCAAAGTCTCTAAGATGACAGGGTAACGGGGTTAAACATTCTTGGATCTCAAAGTTGTATTGTTACGGAGTTGATTTTGTAGGATTATTACGTTTATAGACTGGAGATTTAAGTTTTGTACAGATGTGAAAACCACTTCTGAAACCACTAGTAGAAATTGAAGAAAAGCGTACATTTATATTAGTATTATCAAGTAATTCTATGGTCTGTAAACTACAATTAAACTACATCAAGTAAAATTTGTCTATGAACGCAAAAGTATAAAATTCAAGGAGTTAGTACTTGAGTTTAAAATGTCAGTCTTAATACATATTTAAAAACCACGTAACATTAAAATAATTTTAAGAATAATAACTCAAAAACTTTTAAAATAAAACCGTTTTTCAAGACTTTTTTAGTAATAAGGATGGTTTCAGTTGACAAGAAAATTTTTAAGCTTATAAGGTTATTGGTTATTAACTTATAAGTGGTTTTGTTCAAAATGTAAGGAATGATAAGACCTTTTAATAGCCAAAATAAGTGTTAAACTTAGATTGTCATGAGAAAGTCGCAGATCAGCCAAGTCCGGAAGAAGAAGAAACGGAAAAAAAACTTGTGGGATACGTTTTCCATACGAGAGGAATGATTTTAACATCGTTAATAAAATTTCTTGGATATGATCCACAGACAATGATGCAAGAAACGCAGGCTTCTCTCTCTCCATTTCCACCAAGCTGTTCTCCACAGCTTCAAGAATCTAGCTTTCTTCTGACGAAAAACGAAAGCAACATCGGCGGCAAAGCCTGTATAATTAGTGTTGATATTTGAAATGCAGCAACCGACATATTTTTTTTAAATCGTTGTCTTCTAAGAATCACTTTTCCAAATGGAAGCCTGAAAAGTTCTTGAGTTTTTTTTACCACACAGTTAAAGCAAACTTGAAAGATTTTTAGCTTCTTTTCTGTAAATGCAAGTTCCTAATGAAAAAAAGTTTTGTATTGATGCTCAGAATATTACAACTAATAAAGACTGTTAAGACGTGTGTTGAATTTCAGTAGTTTTTTGCAAAGGAGGCTTACAATTTTTCAAATTAGCAAATAGCACAGCAAGTATATGAGATCGCTGCCTTATTTTTGTTGCCAACAGTAATTTGGGAGCTTCATAGATACGTAATAATGCCTAAAAATGAAGGCATTTGAGATTTATTACAAGCAATTTGTCATTCAATCTATTTTGAAAAGTAGTAGGTGCATAAAAATTTTGGAAACATGCGATTTTTGGATGTTTAGTGAGATTACAGTATTTTGTTTGGAGCTAAAAAAACTGTAGGCTCTGATACTTTAGTAAGCTAAAAATGTTTGTACAGTGAACGAATTTTTTGATTAAAAGATTTAAATTAACTCTTCATAATGTATAAAATGCAATCAAATAAGAATTTTTAAAGTATCATTTAGCATTTAAACTTGTTAAAGATTTTTATGAGGCTGTAAATTGTCTGACTTATTTTGGACACTAACAAGAATCTTAGAGTTAATGATACGAGCCTTCAAAATGTTTAGTTTAAAATATGCAAATCCTTAATGACAGCTCTGTGACTCTGTATAAGTAAACATAAGACCTATACATCAGACTTGAGGCATTAATGACATAAATAATCATAGCTTTAAAAATGTAGCTCGAAAAGTTCAATCGTTTTTAGAATGGCATCAACATCTCAAAAATTTTTTCTTTTTGAAATTATAATTTGGTTTCAATTCATACGAAAAGATACATCATAACGTAAATATATTAAATATTTTGTAATATAAATTTTTCGATATTTGATACTACTACGTGGCATAATGTAGTAATATCTTTTAATAAAATAGTTAGTTTGTTTCGATTGTCCATAGCTCTGTCTGCTCGTGGTTTTTGAAGAGGATTGGCTTTTCACGTAACTATAAAAAAGTAACCTCACTTGGAAACATTTGATATAAATATACCGTTATGAATCACATAATATACTTTTAATTTACATACATGTATAAATCTCCATATTATATGGTGTTTTTGGGAGGTCATTCTAAACATACACCCTCCACCCCTTTGACGCCCCTTATTTTTCGCTCAAAACAAAGTAAAACTCTTACAATGATTCTATTATTTTAAATGGCTTCAATACTTTACTGCCCCCCCCCGCAACTCTTCCTTAGCCCGCCTCATAATATTGGACCCTTTCAGAACCTCTTACACATGAGGTGAAATTTTTTTAGTTCCTGCGTTATTTTATTAAGTTAAATTTTTTAAAGGATCTCCTTAGTTGCCCTCTACCCCCTTATTTCTATGATACTTCTTTCCCCCTTTTAGCTGCCTCTAATTGTTACAATGACACATAGCCCCACTTTCTTTTGTAATACTTATCTACACCTTTAGCCCTCTCCTTTTTATTATAATTTCTTGACCCTGTTAAGCCTCCCTCAACATTAGTATGAACAATTTTAGTTTAACTCTCATTTAATCCAGCAAACTTGTCATTTCCGATTCATTCTCTCAATGCTCTCTGACGCCTACTTAGCCCTGCTTCCGCTACTTTTACTATAAAATAGAACATTACAGTTTGTTCCTTATTTTAGTTAGTTAAATTTTCTGTTAAATTTTCAGAGTCTTATAACTTCTTTTGACTTCTACTACTCTAATAAGTATACAGACAAGATCTTTTGTTATTTTTTTTGTTTGGCAGGTTCAGTACCTTTTAATTTTTGTTAAACAGCGAAAGTTAATTCTTACTTCCACTACTTTAAAAAGTGAAAAATTTTCGTTATTTCTATTTAATTATAGTGTAATTATTTTGGGTATAATTTATTAGCAAATTTTCAAATTAAAATTGAGTTACTGCTATAAAACGCTGATTTTTCTTGGAATTTCTGATATGTATATAAATTGTGTTACCAAAAATAAATAAAAATATCACATGGTAAAAACAACTAATATAAGTTTACGGGATGTTTATACAGTTGATCTCGCCTGTATCCTTATTAACGACGTAAAGACAACATTTCTCTTTTTCTTTTCCTTGAAATATGAGGGTTCTTTTGTATTAACTTATACTTCTGTCTTTAACATGAGATTTGTTTATAGTCATAGAAAACGCTGAGACTGAAGAAAACTAAATTTCATACGGAACAAAATGTCATAAACATGCATTATTTGTTCACGGCTTATAAACTTTTGTTTCAATTTTTTTTTCTCTGTAATTTGTTATGGATTTTAAATTAAAGTAAAATTTTATAGTAAAAAAGTAAAAATCATTTGTGTTTGAGAAAAAAATTCGTTAGTTTAAAATCTTTACGTAAAATATATGTAATAATCCTTTTTTTTAGTAAAGGAAATCGTTCATTTCAGTACTTCAAGAACTAACCTCATAGTTGTAGTTTTTTTTAAAGATTATGATTTCTTTATTATTTGTTAAATGAAACAATAATTTTTAAATCTGTGTTCTCCAAAATTTTATCAACATTCAATATTTAAACAACCACTTTCCAACAACTTCATAATATATGAAGATACATGTATATGTACATACACTAGTGGAGCTCTGCCTTCCTTCGCACTTTACGTGACAAACCCTACAACTATTCATCATTTCATGCTTTTCTGGATAATAAGAAATTAATTTATTTGTGAAATAACAGAAAGTTCTGTAGGAAAAGCTGTGGGAGATTGTATGGAATGACCTATACAAACAGCTATGTTTATTAGTAGGGATCAACCCCCTGTGCACTTTCCATGCTACCCCTTAAATAGATTATGACTGAGGTTTTTAAAACTTTTTGAAAAATTTTTCTTTTTGAATTTCAATGACAAGCTTCTATAGTAGTATGCTTATAACAATTAAAAAAATAATTACTTTGCAAAAGTTATTATAAAATAAAGTTTTATTAGATATTTATTTATTTCTGCGTCACTTAGGGTACCGACTCTCCCCTTCCTTACCGAAGATATTAAAGTAAATAATAATAAAGGCTCATAAATTATCAGTGTTCAATAATTGTCATGCTTTTCTAAATTATTTGCTAGACGATCACTTGGTGGATAAAAGAAAAACTTTATAAGATATAGCATATTAAATATAGGTTAAAAATGTTGTTATGATAACTCTTATATTATACAGCTGTGAGACAAAATTGAGTCACCATCCCCCTTTGACCCTTCTTCAAATTTTAAATTTTCCTTTAGCCCTCTCTCATAATAAGAAGAAAAACTGAAAAACTCTCCGTTACCTTAACCCCATAAAAAATATCGTACAAAAATAAAGTTCCCTCGACTCTCCTGGCTCTCACACGCTTCAAGTGGCCCCCCTGATCCCCATCCAGCTATCCATCAGCCTTCCTTCCAATACTCTTTATAGTAGTTTTTAAAATCAATTTATTAATCATATAATATAAATAAATGATAAAAATACTAAACAATACACGTCTTTAAAAATCCTATTAATTGAAGAATCGTGCTGTTTTGAACCCATACTAATAGGAATTTTATCAAATTTTTCAGCAAATTTTTTTACGTGTATTTTATATCTTAAGTACTTTTAAAGAACCCTTTTTATGTAATAATAATAAATAAAACGCTTTTACTCTTTTGACAAAGAATATAAAATCTACTAACAGTTATAATTTTTTGAAGTATCGTTGTCTTTTTTTCCATTTTTTTGAATTCTTTTGTTATGAACGTAATATTTATTTTTTTGTAAAACAATCGAGTTAAGTAAGTTCAAACAAAACTGTTTCCAAACCGAAAGTTTCCCAGTCATTGTTGGGTTTATGAAATTTTGTTACTTCGTAAGCAATTTATGTCTGTCTGCATGTTGAGCTGCTCGATTAGGAATTCCACAACTTTTACCACTTTCTGGAAATTTTGTATTTTCTTTTTGAAATTTACAAAATGCCTATTGATTTACAGAACTAAGGATTTAAATACCTACTTCACAATTTTAAAACACGTTTTATTACCTTTTTTTTAATTTCAAACAATTTTTGCAGTGATAGAGTTACATTCTTATTGATAGAACTGTGAAGGGCAAGGGAGACTGTAAAATTTTAAGGGTGGCGAGAGAGGTTGCAGGGCAATGGTAATATTAAAAAAAACTTTTAAAATTATAAAAACGTGCACAATTTGTTGTTATTATTATTATTATTATTATCATCATCATTATTATCATTATTATTATGATAATGTTATATGAAGGGTGTTAGAAGAGGAGGCAAGGGATCGAGGGGGGCAATTTCATGCTATTCCTTACAACTACTTATATGTGTAGGAATATACACATATGTTTATAGAACGTGACGTATGTAGACAATTATATGGATGGAGAAAGGGTAACTATGCGGACGAATCAGGAGTTGTGCGGACGTCTACATAATTCTACCATAATATTACCATATCTTAAAACCACGTTAAGTTTGCATAAGTCATTTATACTAAAGACACATGTATACTTGTGATATTGTATTTACTCTAAAACAGAATTTTATTAGACATTTAAAAGAACACGATTAAGAAAAAACAATCAAGTGCTTATATTGTAAAAAAAAATTCAAGAGATCCACACATTCGAATAGAAATATGAAAATTCACAGTAGATGTAAAATTTAATGAATTTGAACAAAATATAAAAAAGGATTTTCAAGGTCAGAAAATTTGAAAAGAGATATAAAAGATATTATTCTAAAAATATACTAATTTATTACTATACAAGCTTCAAACTTCTTAAAAAAGAATACAAGTTTCTTTTACATCACAAAAATTAATTTCCACAATCAAATCCACGAACTACCCGAAAAAACGCAATCGTTGCCTAAACTGTTAAGCCCATCAAACCTAACTAAGCCCGTGATTTAACTGCACATGCAATTTACTCCTAAACGATTAAACTGATCTCACTGTACTCAAATAAACGCTGCGGAAAAATTTTGACCAAATAACGATTACATATATAAGTCGAAATTGAGGCTGATTGATGGGATATAAAGCATTCCTTTTGAAACCAAATCAATGTTATGACAGCTTGTGCCACTAACAAAACATTGAGGAAAAAGAATTAATTAACGCTTCACATAAATCAATTTTTCCTAACCTTCTCTGACCATCTATAAGGAGAATATTATTTTTTCGCTTTCAAATAATATTAAATATTTTTTTCTGGTCATTATTCAGAATTATAAACATTAAGTTCAACATTTCCTTACTAAAACGTATTTCTTTTTCTACAACGAAGCGACGCAAGAATATGTGAATTTGACAGTATCAACTTGTAGACAAAGTTGTACTTATATTGAATACATTTGTACTTGATAAACTTAAAATAGAAGTGTATAAATCAAGAGAGGAAGTAATAATGTGGATCGCTTATCCACTTACAAAATGATATTACATAAAATAATGTCACAATAATAGTCCTAAAGTGCAGTTTCTGATTGTACCTCTGATCAAGGCAAGGCTTAGTTTTGATAGCAAGGAGTTTTTAAGTATGACTATACTGTCTCAAGATATAAAGTGAGCGTTAAGGAGAGGTGATATTGTACAACATACTCCCACACATAAACTGTGACCGACTTAGATCACTCACATACTAGGTTAAAAATTTGTTTTATACTAAAACTAGGCGATTTATATATAGTTACACTTCTCGCTCAGACAAAATTATAAGACACTCCCATTTATTGGTGCTGCTGAAAAAGTAAGTATATTAACGAACTATAATAAGTAAAAATTTTTCATAAATACCATTATATGAAAGTTATGCATAACGTGATTATCATATTTCAATTTAAACTACAATCAAAAATAAAAGAATTTTAAGAATAACCATAGACAATTATCAAAAGTTCAGAAAACATTTTTGTAACAATTAAGTAAATATAAAATAATAAAATTTTATATTACAAAATCAAATTGAGAAATGAAAAATGCCGTGTACATAAAATTTTTGCTATGTACAGTTTATAACAATCACAATTAAAATAATATAGTATTAGTAAGATAACCAACAACCAAAAAGGAAACTTTTTTTTTTAATTTCTAACTGAAAGTTACAGTCTGTTTATGGGGGGTTAACGCGCAATGCGCACAGGAGGGCAAGCCCTACTATTATAAATATACAAACAGTTATTATTAAATCACAAAAATTACCATTAAAATTTTGAGAAGCTCAAAACAATTTTATTGATAAAATGTTCAACTAAACATTTCTTGTCTAATAATATTGTTTATTTTAAATTAACTGTTGGACTCATTTTCTAGAGGTTGGAGAGCATAGCAAGCAAAAAGGATGATCCTTCTGATACACACATGCCCGCTCACATGCACACATACATACACACACCTAGTATATATATAGTATATCCGAGCACACAGGGGGATAAGGCCCTTATATATATGTTTATAAATAGTGACTTATGCGGACTTCACGTGCTTCTAACATGTAATAAATAACTTGGTAGGATTATACAGATGTCCTCATAATTCTACCATGTTATTCTTGTATAAATGTTAGAAGCACTTTAAGTCCACATAAGTCACTATGTGTATATATATACACATATATGTGTATAATTTATTTACACACACACACACACACACTTACACACACACACATATATATATATATATATATATATATATATATATATATGTTTATAAACAGTGACTCATGCGGACTTTACGTGCTTCTTACAAATATCTTCACAAAAAGATTGCAATGGAATAAATAGACAATGATGAAAAAATCGATGATATTTTTAAAAAAGTAATTGCTGTTATGTTACCATATCAATTAAGACAATTTTTTGGTTGGTTTTTAATTTCAGAAAAGGTTCAAAGTGATAAAATATGAAATAAATACAAAGAATTTTATACAAAAGGTTTGCCTGATAATAAAGATATTTTAGCTCTTTTACATATTAATCAAATTTAAGAATCAGAAGATAAATCATGTGGATGCTTTAATTTACCAACACCAAAAAAATGGAGAGTGAAAAAGAAGATATAGATGATGAAATATGTTTCAGTAAAGAAATGTTTAACTCGATGTATAAAAGTTTGAATAATGACCAGAAAAATGTAGTTCATATTATTTGCAAACAAAAAATAATATTTTCTTTATAGATGGTCCTGGAGGGTTAGGAAAAACTTATTTATATAGAACGTTAATTTTTTTTTTATTTCTCAAAATAAAAAAATCATATCAATGGCTTCGACTGGTACAGCCTCAATTTTGCTTCCAAAGGGCATGGCCAGTCATAGAACTTTTAGACTCTCTTTAGATCTTAATAATATAGAGAGTGCATTTTTAGAATTCGAGTCAGATAAAAAAAAAGATTAAGAAAAGTTGATTTGATAATTTGGGATGAGGCTTTAATGATTCCAAAAAAAGCATTGAAAACAGTAGACAGAACGTTAAGAGATTTATGTAATACTGAAAAATATTTTGGAAATAAATGAATTGTTTTAGGAGGTGTTTTTTGTAAGATTCTCCCAGTGATAAAAAACGGTAATAGAAGAATTATACTTGAACAAACTATTAAATCTTTATTTTGATGGAACTCATTCCAAATTTTAAATTCAGCAATCAATATTCGTTCTAACGATAAAAAGTTTTCAAAAGTATTATTAAAAATTTGGGGAAGGGGAGATAAAAACTTTTAACATTCCTAAAAATTGGATCTCAAATGATGTATGTTCGTAAACATTTTCTAATATCTATAATTGTTTGATAAATAGGGTTATACTTACATTGCATAACGAGGACATCTCTTATTTTAATAATAAAATCCTTAAAAAGTTAACTGGAGGAATTAAAACTTACTATAGTATAAATAACGCAACTTATAAAGGGGTTCATAAATCAGACGATAACCATTATTCAAGTTTTCCGACGGAAATGTTGAACAATGTTCGTGAAGGATTACCACCTCATGAACTAAATCTAAAAATTGGTACAATAGTGATGTTACTGAGAAATTTTAGTATAATAGATGGACTCTGTAACGGAACACGTTTACAAATCACAAAATTATTATAGTATAGTATAGAAGGAGAAATAATAACTGGAGAAAAAATTGGAAATAGAGTCTTCATTCCAAGAATAACTTTAAAAACAGGAAACTCCTCAACATTACCATTTATTTTGTATCGTAAACAATTTTCAATCGCTGTGGCATTTGCTATGACAATAAACAGATCCCAAGGTCAAAATTTCGATAACGTAGGTTTGTTTAAAAAAAATCCTTATTTCCTTATGGTCAATTATTTGTGGCTTTATCAAGATGCAAAGATAAAAATAATTTATTTATCCAAGTAGAAAGGCAAAAAAATATTGAAATAGAAAGTATTGTTTGGAAAGAGGTTTTTACATAATTTATTGACCTTACTTGATGATTTTTATAAATAAATCGGCAATATTAATGGTAATGAATGGAAAGTCACTTATTAATATTTCATCATTTAACAAGTATACATGACATGATGTATGAAAAATGGTGTTGGGGGCCTGTAGGGGGTCTGTGGAGGGACAGGCAAGATTGTGGGGGAATGTGGGGGGCTTTGGGGGTCTTAGGAAAAAGTTAGAAAAAGTCAAATTAGCGATGAAAACGGTCGAATTTCAGCCTATTGGTAGGGGGGCTGTGGGGGGATATGTGGTATGCCCAACACAAATAACTATTTAATACAGGGGTATATATATATATATGTATATATGTACTAGGGCTTTTCCCTTTTTTGCGCTTCACGCGCTGACACCCCAAAAATTATTTTACATCTACGAGACTTCAATATTTAATAACCTAATATCTACAAAATAATTGACTTGTTAGTTATATAATCAAATATAACTAACAAGAAATACTCAGGTAGCTTTACTTTTCTTGATGATGTTTCAAGTATCTCAATAAACTTAAAATATAGATACAACATATAATTTTGTACAAGATTCTTATGCTACATGGTTAATGCAACATGTACTTGAAATGAAAGAAATTGTATTGTAAAGGCTTTTTTGTGATACAAAAATTTTCCAAGTGTATAAGAATGTAAATTAAAACATTTATTAATCAGTATTGAGAATTATAATTACATAGCAGCAATATGGTATATGGCACGGAAAATAAAATTATAGAATTTTTCTTATAATAAAATTTGCGTTTTAAAATTTACGACGATTTTGAAGCGAAGTTTCTTATGGGGCGTTCTGGAGCTGGAAGTGAGCTGGCAAAAAGTGACAGATTTAAAACAACCCAACATGCTTCACCTACTCCTCTCAGTACCGCAATAGCGGGACGTGCGTATACACATATATAGCTGCTGCTGCTGCTGCTGCTCTAGTATTGATCTATTATAGAGTTGGTCGTATGAGCTCAGAAGCAGTCGAGTTTTGCCGTCTCGAAGACCTTCTCTGATCTCTCACCAACGATGTATTCGTATTACAGTTGTGTATATACTTTGTACATAGGCTGGGTGCACGCCAACCCCACGCCCTCCCGAGGCTTGATACTGAAACATTGCGGTGAAAAATATTCAAAAAACACACTATTCCAGCTGATTGACCAGAATAAATAATTTTTTTGTGTTTAAATTGAATCTTTCTGGAAGTTTATAATAAGTCCTCAAATCTACCTTAGTACTATTTTCACGTAGATTTTTTTTAGCGCAAGAGAATGCTTTTACAAGCCCCAAAAAATCGTTTTTCACCTTAGCTGCAAGTCAGCAAGACCGTTTCTTATCTGACACTAGGTAGTCTTTTTTAATGATCTTGACGTCAATGTATCAGAATTATTTATTATATTCAGCGAAATATACAAAAAAATGGATGGACTTACAACTTTTGGGTTTTTGCCCATCACTGAAAATATATTACGTTTGAGCGATAAAAAGAAGAGGAAAGCTTTGTGTAAGAGTAATCATGTACGCGAGGTGATAGAACAGACTGGGCTGTATATAGATGCCAAGTGAATTCCCCAAACCAAAATTCATATTGCTCCTTACCAAGTTAGATTGGACGTAATGATAAAAAACGGTATTTTGTAGTTTTCTTGTAAATAAACCTTACCTTAAACTGTATTTTAA
The DNA here is from genome assembly GCF_036245765.1 of Copidosoma floridanum. Taxonomy (NCBI): domain Eukaryota; kingdom Metazoa; phylum Arthropoda; class Insecta; order Hymenoptera; family Encyrtidae; genus Copidosoma; species Copidosoma floridanum. Next base: position 17,593,062 of record NW_028321893.1, on the reverse strand, counting down.
TTGACAGATGATAAAATGGTTGAAAATGCAGTTTGTTTATGCAAAGGTGGTCGAGGGGCATGTAAGCATGAACAAAATTTTTTTTTTAATCGATAGGGTTCGATCCTAGCTTTATTTTTATATGCGTAAAAATACTTGAATAATGCAAACAGCTTAGCTACATGCATCAGAAGCAGAGGTATTTTTTTGGAAAATCGACTAAAATTGACTTATGAAAACTACAGCATATCTTTTGATCCAAAAACTTTGTAGTAGAATCGCTTTGAGTATTTTTTGTGGGTGATATTTAAATAGAACTACTATGAAAAAAAAAATTTTTTTAACCAACTTTTTTTTTAGCAATTATTTGAGTCATTTTAAACCACTTACGGTAGATTCACCCATATGTATGTGTATTTCTACATACATTATTGGTACAATTAATGTCAGATAATGTTTCGCTGCCACATGTATGAGGCCGCTTCGCTTCCGTCAGGGGTCCCAAGACCCCTCACGCTCAGTTTTTTAATTAAATTTCAAGTATAAAATTTACGGCTCTCCTATTCTTTAATTTTGTGAAAATAGTTTTTTACCAAATTTCAAGATTTTCAAAATAAAGGTTAAAGTTATAAAATACATATAAAACTTTATAATGTGAGAGTTTCTAATTTTTTTTTCAATTTGAAATATTTAAAATACAGTATCAGGATAGTAATTTCTTTTGTGTTTAAACTAGTTACAAGTCTAATTTTTTAGATGTATTTGACAGTTGACCATGAGAAAACAAAGGTTTTTTGTACTAAAATCCCATATTATCAAAACTTTGACCGAGTGATTTGGTGATTGTCATGGAGAAATCTAGAACTGTTTTTTTCTGTGTACAATAAACGGTAAGGATACTTTATTACCGATGGTTAAAGTGGTTGTAGGTATGAAAACTTTATTACCAGTTATTCTTTCTGCTTCTAAATTATATTTAAATAATTTTGCTATACATAATCTAGTACCATTGCACTAGTAATTGAATATACTTAAGTTTCTTACAAACATACCAGTACAATCTCCTTTTAAATTTAAAATATTTGGCAGTAATTATTAGTGTATATTATTTAGAGTTTCTATTGAAAAATTTATGCTTACATTTTCATTAGTGCGATCATTACCTGTATATTTTGCATAATCTATGATGTAAGAAGTATGTTCGTTTTCTTCAATAAAATTCGAAATTTTGTTATTTAAAATAAACGAAAGTTTGTTATGAGTTGTTGGAATTATGGAATTACTTTGTTTATGCAGCTATTTATACTACCTCCATAAATTTGTTTACAAACGTCATCAGTTTTCTATTCCTGTGGAATTTAGAAAGACGTTGTGGTTCTTTTTCAAATGTGCATTAACAATAATAAAAATTTTTAATCTGTATACCGCATATTATTTCACAATTTCATAATTTTAAAGCGTTTCCATAGAAGTTAATACTTTACAGTTTCACTAATTATAAAACTTTGACACCAGTGCTTTATAACTGGAAGTATTTGTCTAAAATCGCCTCCTAAGATAAATAATTATCCACTGAATAGAATATTATGATTACATAAATATTTTAAAAATTTATTAACTATTTCTACAGCTTTTTTAGGGATTATTGAAACTTTGTCTCAAATAATGACATTTACTTCTCGTAATTTTTTTCTATTTATTTTGTATTCTAAAAAAGAGCTTTCAACGGTATTGAAATTTAATAGTAATCAACACGTTCTATGTGTTCGGTGACGACTTGCGTAAATTAATAAATTTTTATTTTCATTCTATTTTATCCTGTTATATTTCATTCCCAATGATAACATTTTAAGACTCTTTACAGAGTCATACTCAACGAGAGTCGTCACCTAACACAGCTGACTGTGAACTTCGTGGCTCTTGGAAGTGTCAAGTAACAACCGAAACGAGCCATGAAGCCTAAACACATTGAATCAGCAAGGACCGGCCCTATAGCAAGTAAGAAAACTTTAACTAAAACTTCGTGCAAGGTGCATTTCTTTGTGCGGCGTTTTAGTTAGTAGCCCGCTGCCGCGTAAGTGCAGACGTAATAACTAATTTTATAAGATTAACCAGACGTTATTTATTTTCTTTTCTGTTTTCTTTTATATGTTTACTAGCAAAATAAAATAAAGTGACATAAAACTAATTGAAAAAGGAATTTAAATTATTATAAAATAAAAAATAACAAATAAATAAATGTTAAAATGAATAATTATAAATCGACGGAAAGAGGAAGTGCGGGTCATCCGAATTAATAATTAGCGGAAAGAAAGGTAAGTTAATCTGGATGTTATGTTCTACACTCTACTTCTTCCTTCCTTTTAATTTTTGCTAAACAAACAAGTAGTTGGACTATCTGCTGTCCCGCAGCCTGTGAAGGAGCGTGAGACTGTAGTCCACAGTTTTTAGTTTTTGATTTGAAGCTGAAAACAAATTTAAATGACATTAAACGTTATTCAAACAAAATTGGTAGCAGAGCGTAGTTAATGGTCTCTAGCTGTTTGTTTATTTATTATATATTCTCTTATGACTATCTTTCTCTTAAGAAACACCAAACACCATTTAATTAGGCATGTTAATGACGCGTAATACCCCATATAGTACACTGTGCGCGGACGCGTATATGCTGTGCTTTTGCGGATAGCATGGTATATGCGATATTTCGTTATAACAAAAAAAAAAATAATAAATAAATAAACAAAATAAATAAATAAATAAATAAATAAAGTAAATAATAAATACAAGACTACATCAATAAATAAACAGAAAAATAAATAAGAGTTAACTGTCGTCAAAATAACAAAAAAATAAATAAGTAATAATATAATAATGTGTTTTAAATGATAATAGAAAAATAAGAAAATAGTGACCTCTTATACTACACGCTCACAAGACAGAACAAATACACTGTTTCTACCCTGAATCTGCTAACCAGAGCGGTTCATCTCTCTTGTCCTGCTGAAATAGCGGACATTCTATACCTAAGATCTGCTAACCAGAGCGGTCTTTCTTTTCCTACCCTGAATCTGCTAACCAGAGCAGTTCATCCCCATTAGTCCTGCTGAAATAGCGGACACTCTTTACCCTAGATCTGCTACTTAAAGCGGTCTATCAAAATAACAAATACATACATACAGACATATTTGCACGTAATAGTGTTAGTAGAAGAAGAATTCTTAAAAAACGGAGTAAAGATTTAATATAATTAATGATTTTACTTATATACCCACGCTTGTTTATAAAATAATATTTCATGAAACCGCCGATGAATAATTTTGCGAGTAATAAAAAAGGTAAGAGAAGTGGTAGAAAATTGTTTATGCAGGAGCTTATAAGAGAGAAAAACGTTCTAGAAAAATAATTAGATTTTATCAATTATCAGTTACAAAATTACTATAACTGTGATACATTAAACAGTAATTTATCAAAAAACAAAAAAATTGGAAAACAAGTAGTAAGTACGTTTCAGAAAAATAATTTTTATAATTTAGAAATTAATGTTCAGCGGAAATGCGATTATTTTAAAATTTAATTAAATACACAATTTGATAAATTAATTGCTTTCGCAAAAAAAGAGTTTCTTAAAGTCACTCAAGAACATATAAACGCATAGGCAGAAGATTACTCATATACATACGAATACATAAAAAATTTTTTAATACGGCATTTAAACCGTGACCGTCGAGCCCATTCTTGCTTAAAGAGAAAAAAGTGTTAAGTCGGATACTCTTGTACAGAATGAGCCCTTCAATATAACACCGCGCACTAACTGATGCTCGCGTAGCAATTTGTATAAATAGCTACACATGCCCCATTAGAAATCCCTGCGCCGTATACTTCCTTCCTTAAAGCAGATGATATCATATAAGCGCGCTCGATTACGCTCTTCTACTTTAGTTTTTGGGCATACACATAGTACACTTATTGTATACCTATAAGAATTAAAGCAAACTTATTGCACTTGCATGCGTTAAGCAAACGCTCACATTAAAGACATACACATCAACACACGAATAAATACACAGATATATATATATATGTATATATATACATAAACATACAATTATTTTTTTATTACTTATGCCTTCTGCGATAAATGTCAAGGATTTAATAGAATATATTTCCAAAACAAATAACCAAAACAAATAGTAGTATAATTTTTTTTTGTTAGTATTACACACATAAAGTATAAAAAAAAATAAATAAAATAAAAAAAAAAGCACGTAAGGTATTATGCATTTAAGAAAATGGTCAACAGAAACTATGATGCCAATATCACAGTAGCCAAAGCGCTGATGAAGTCTCTCAAAGCCAACTTCTCATTTCAGCATGCAATTGAATCCATCCCTATATTCGATGGGAAAAATGTTCCACTGAAGGATTATATACAAGATGTTAGAAATGGAGAAAGCCGGGTCAGAGATAATCAAAAAGATTTATATAAGAGAGCAGTATTGCAGAATCTACGAGGTGCCGCGCGCATAAGCATAAGTGGCCAGGATTTCGAAAACCCTGAAGCATTTATAACCCATTTAAAAAAAAGATATGGTACAGGAAAAACCGTTGCTTACTATCAAACTCAGCTACAGAAAGGGCGCCAACGATAAGGCCAATCGGTTAGTGAATATTATGATTATGTAAACCTACTGCTAAGCAGTGCTGAAAAAGCCTTAATGGAAGAGAAAGGCAATACATACAACGCACATATGATGACACCTATAAAAGACATGGCGTTAGACATGTTCATGTAAGGACTAGCACCTATGATAAGCTAGCAGGTAGATGCAAAAGAACCTGCTTCTCTAGCCGAAGCCTTCGATTACGCGTTGAGATTGGAGAGCCGAATGAGAGCGGGTATAATTCGGGATACGCGATATCAAGGACTACTTCGTAGTGACTTTAGAAATAATTTAAACAACTCATATCAACAGCAGAATAGGTATCCCGATCAGCCATTTTCATCACTTTAAGTGGTACAATGTAATTAACAACAGATTGACAATGAGAATAATCACGCTGATAAGCAGTATAATAATTATCAAAATTATAATAGACAATATCAACAACAAAATAATGGACAGAATTACTGCAAAAATTATCAGAATCAGGAAAGAAATTGGAATTTTTAAAATCAATCGAGAAACTCTAATAATTATCCGAATAATTTCGGACGATATAATAACGAAAATCCTAATGATTATTACACTCAAAGAAATGCTAATTTTAATCCTGGTAATATTCAAGGATACCGAGGCAGAGGTCAGAATTACAATAGGTATTCCCGAAATAATAATTATAATAGTTATAATCAACAAAGTTTTAATCCTAACTATCAGAATCAGAAATTTCGAAATCAATACCAACAAGGAGGCGACCATTTCCCGCATCATTTAAACTCTCAGGCGGCTCACCCCAATTGTCGTTCGGAGGTAAGCCCCCAAAGACAGAATTCAACCCCTACACCGAATGTTTCAGCGCAGGTAATAAAAATAGCAACAGAATTGAAACCGTCCACATTGGTACCTGCCAGGGACTTGGCGTAGACGACGAGCCTACAATCATAAGGTTATTAATCCCAGAAGGGAAAAATCACTTTATAACACTCATGCTCGATAATGGCGCCGCCACAAATCTGATAAAATTAAATCAGTTGTACTTATATTCACGAGTAGAGACTAGTGAAATTATTACCCTTACTGGAATCACACCTCACCCAGTTTTAACTAAAGGAACAACAAATGTGGCCGTACAAGGAAAACCTACAATTTTTTATGTGATCCTAAACAATTTTCCGATCAAAGATGGCGGTTTATTGGGTCGAAACTTTTGTAAGGAACGACGAGCCACATTATCATATTATCATGATACTATAGGACTAAATGATTACGTATTTAACCCCATCCTTTTTTTAAAAACTCTTGAGGAAATAGAGCAATTGAAAAGAGATGAAAAAGAACAAAAAACCATAAAACTCAAAAAACAAGCACAAGAAAATCAATTTTTAGATACAACCCTTGGAACTAACAAAGAGACAGAATGCCTAAAGGATAAAATTAACCAACAGAAATTTTATCATGAATACATTGTAGGCCCACCCAAAAGGTCAAATATACCTAAATACGAAAAATTTGGAGACACAAAAGCTGATTTTTATTTTCGAGATGAGTTTGAGAAATTGATCTTATTAGAAAGAGGTGAAAATCTTATGAAGGCCACTGATATTAAAACTGATAAAAGTGGGATATACAGTGAAAATAATAAATTAGTTGACCAACCTCATGCCATTAAACAGAATAAGAATACTCCTAGTGTAGAACATTGCCCTAATGAGGAACAAAAAAATACCAGTAAAGCAAATAAGTATACGATTAAGGCTCGAACACGTCAAATAGTAAGAATTAATTTAATTAATACTAATTCAACTGAAGGATACTTACCACGAATAGATGTAGGGTGTGATAACATATATTTAGGAGAAGGAATAGTAAAAAATGAGAACGGTCAATGTAATATTATGGCAATAAATACTAATAAGGATGATATTACGATTGAAATAGACCCAAAAGAAATCCTACCTTTCGAATACATTGCACCTGAATTTGATCCTGATACTAGCAGCGAACATGAGAGACCAATTGTTAAAAATAAACGAAATAGAATAAACGACCTAAAAGGACTCGTGCGCACCGGTCATTTAAACTTGGAAGAACGAGACCAAATATATCAATTGATTTCTGAATTCTCAGAAATATTCTTGTTACCAGGAGACACTTTATCTTGTACTAACCTCGTCGCACACCAAATCCCGACGGAAAATAACATCCCTATTAACACTAAACAATATCGTCACCCACCAGAACATAGAAAAGTTTAAGAGGAACACGTAGCAAAAAAACTTAACGATGGAATAATTGAACCTTCGTCATCACCGTATAATTTATCTCTTTGGATTGTCCCTAAAAAACCTGATAGCCAGGAAAACCCAAGATGGAGGGTAGTATTTGATTTCCGAGAACTTAATAAAAAAACATTGGTGATGCATATCCATTGCCTAATATCGCAGATATTATGGACCAGTTAAGAGGAGCCGTATATTTTTCAGTTCTCGATTTGGCAAGTGGATTCCAACAAATTCTCATAAATGAACATGATAAGTATAAAATAGCATTTACGACACCCCATGGACATTACCAATATAAACGAATGCCTGAAGGCCTGAAAAACGCACCTGCCACGTTCCAACGACTAATGGATCTCATATTGAGAGGCATATTGGATGTTGAAATGCTAGTGTATTTAGATGATATTATTATTCACGCAAAAGATCTAGTAGATCACAAGCTTAAAGTTAGGTTACTTTTCGATCGGTTAAGATCAGCAAATATGGTACTCCAACCAGATAAAGTTCAAATTTTTGCGAAAAGAAAAATTATTTCTTGGGCATATAGTGAGTCAACGAGGGATTGAACCGGACCATAAAAAGATACAAGTCGTTGGAGAATTTTCCCAACCAAAAACCATAAAAAATATAAGACAATTTCAAGGAATACCCGGATACTATAGCCGCTTTATTAAAGATTTTTTAAAAATAGCTAAACCATTATCAGATTTGTTAAAAAAGGGAGAAAAATTTGAATGGACTGAAGTGCAGGAAAAGAGTTTTTAAATACTAAAGGATCACCTATGCCAAGAGCCTATTTTACAATTCCCCGACTTTAGTAAATCATTCAAGTTAAATACAGATGCATCTGACTATCAATTGGAGCGGTATTGAGTCAAGAAAAAAATGGGTTTAACCATCCTGTCGATTACCTTTCAAGAACTTTAAATAAAGCCGAAATAAATTATTCCACGACTGAAAAGGAATGTCTAGCCACAGTATATGCAATGCATCACTTTCGTTCGTATTTATTAGAAAACAAATTCGTTTTCGTAGCCGATCATAAGCCATTGAATTGGATGCATACAAGAAAAGACCCAGGTTAGCGTTTGATGCGCTGGATGTTTAAATTCACCAATTATGAATACACTTTTAAATACAAACCAGGAAGACTCAATACCAACGCTGATGCATTATCTAGAAACCCAGTAGGACCATTTATTTATGCAGAAAATAATATAAACAATGGATTACCATTACTAAGAGTTATAATGATGGGTCGAAAGAAAATAGAGGAAAAGAAGAACAGAATTACAAAGTCAGAGGAAAGGAATAGTAAGAGTATCCAAATTAACTACGATCAAACCTAAAGCATTGCCAACAACCTCAAAGGAAATAATAGAAGTAACGAAACCAAGAAGCATGACGAAATCAGAACCAGATGTACCTAAGTTGATCAAGGGACCTGGACGACCCCTTGATTCAAAAACAAACAAAAAACGGCCGAAATTAGATCAAAGTGTGATTGCTCAAAGAACCCGAACAAAAACATTTCCACAGCCACAGAAATCATCTACATCTCAACCAAATATATTAAGAAATGTCACTAAAAATACATCATAAGATTCTATCTCATTAAAAGTGAATTTTTGAGAATCAGTAGCCTCAACATCACACGCTAGCGATACGAATTTAGAAACTACAGAAATAAAACATAATAGTTCTAAAAATGAGGAAATGACACAATTACCAGTTAGAGATATAATTAACCTTGGTGCATCGTCAAGAACAAGTATGTTTTCCAAAAATGACCCAAGCGATACTGAAGAATCGTCAAGAGAAGATACTCAAATACCAGTATATGACCTTAGACGAAGTGGATTACGGCAAGAACTGACTGAAATAGAAATAGACTCAAATACGGATACTGATTTAGACTCAGACATGACAAATACTAAAATTTCCGTTACACTAATTTCACTTAGCGAAAGTTCAAATGATGATGTTTTTGAAGACCAACCTAAAACTACGACAAATAATACTAATGAAGTTTCATTTCAAGAAATAATAGAGTTGACAAAGAGATTTAACCAAAGCATTCAATAATATTTGGACAAGTCTAACAACGATAATGAGCCCGAACAAGCCGATTTTTTATCAGTAACTAGATTTTTTGATGGAGATAAACCGGACCCCGAAATTCAAGACATATTAACCGAAATAGTCACCTACGATCCTGATAATTTTGATGATTCTGTATTAGATGAAATAATTGCGGATATATCAAGACGTACAACAGGTCTTGAAACCCTATTCGATGAAGAAGAAATTTCAAGAAAATATAGGACAAGTGGAAAATTATCAATAACCCCACGTATTCAAAAAAATACACCCTTAAGTTCTAGCACACCGAAGCAAACGAGTACTTTTGCTACTGCACTTGCGCTGGACTTGCAACAAATAACAGAAAAAACCCCGGATAACTTAAATGAAAACAACAAACAAATAAACTGCAATAAAAATAAATGAATCGAACTATTGGACCTGATTTCATGTTACTATCGGACTTATACTCTTTTCAACCCATCAATCGATACAAACAACAGCACGGAAAAGTGTATGTAAGTTTTAGTAATAGTAGCAGTAGTAATGATAATTATAAGGTTAAACTGTTGAGATCGATAGGTGCACTGAACTTTAGCTATTTGAAATCGAAGAAACCAAGAGTTGGCCAAATTTTAATAACACCTTATGGAGGACATAATATACTGTCAATCGTTATTAATGAAACGTCGACCGATTTAGTATCTTCAGAAAGTCTTACAAAAGCTTTTAAATCGCTTAAAAAAATATTATTGAGACGAAATCTTAAAACCTTCCGAATTTCAAGAAGGGGAGATCTTACAGACAAATTAGAACCTGGCTTGATAACAGAAATGTTATTAACAATTTTTAATAAAAGACCCATACAAATTACTGTTTGTTACGGTAGGTTGATTTTCCGAAAATCCAAGAACGTAATGAAATATAACAAACATAACATGACAGCCCTGTTGGAGGACATAAGGGAATAAACCAAACTTACCGGAAAATAAGAAAACGGTTTTATTGGCCCGTAATGAGAAATAATATTCTCAATTATGTACGTAAATGCAGCAAGTGTCAAGAGAAAAAAATTGAACATCTAAAAACGTGAGAACCCTTGGTACTTACAGATACACCTATTAAAGCTTTCGATAAGGCTTCCATAGATACCGTTGGTAAATTAAGAATAACACCAAATGGTAACTGCCATTTGCTGACCATACAGTGTAATTTGGCTAAATATATCATATTAGTCCCTGTATCAGACCTAAGATCAAGCAGTCTTGCCGATGCACTCGTACAAAATCTAATATTAGTTTATGGTGCTCCTTGAGCAATTCTATTAGATAGACATGCTACATTTATATCTAATTTATTGGAACAACTCATGAGAACCCTCAAAACCAATTATCTAACTACATCAGCATACCACCCTCAAACAAACGGATCACTAGAGCGAAGTCATGCTGCCCTAGCTGACTTTATACGAACTTACTGTGAAACATATGATGACTGGGACAACTTAGCAAAATTTGCAGCTTTTACGTATAACACGAGTGTACATGCAGCTACAATATTTACGCCTTATGAACTAGTACTTGGGAGAGTACCGAGGTTGCCCTTGAAGATACCTAAAGATGAAAGATTACGAACATACCCACTATATTTACAAGATCTTGTATGGTGACGTCAAGAAATGCAAATTGCGGCAGGAAATCAACAAATAAAGATGAAAGTACAAACAAAAACAAGATATGATAAGAAATCAAAGCCTCTGAATGTCAAACCAGGAGATTACATTCAGGTAAAGAAAGAAGTGCGTTTCCATAAATTTGATCGCTTTTATAATGAACCCCTAAAGGTTAGAACAGTTTTAGAGGGAAATAATGTGTTACTTGAAAAAACTAATCGTGAAACCATACGCAAACTTACAGATAAATTTAAACTAGTTCCCCAATAATAATATCTTGTAAGAAACATATTATACATGTTTTCCAGAGAAAAAAAAACACAACGATGCAGATTATATTGGCCATCTTAATGACAATAGCGTTCGAAGATCACGCAGATTCAAGCTATGCTAATCATGGCAACTACAGCATAAAACCACTTGAAACAAACCCTGGAATATACTACGAACAAATCGGTATAACAAAATTTAAGAGAGCCGATGAGAAGATTGTTATATGGCTGGATGTTAATAAATTCATATTGGAACAAACACCTACTCGAGGATTAAACGAAACTTTTCGATATTGTTTTGTACAGTTTGGTTATTCTAATTGCATTTGCTAAATGGAAATGGACCTCTTGAATTTAAAAATCAAGCGATTGACAAACCTGAAAGCAACCCTATTGAACATAATTAATACTGTGGGAATCCATGAAGGAGATAACATTATTTCAACCCCCAGCATACGAGCGAAAAGACTGACACCTTTTAGAATTATTGGGAGCATTGCTAAAGGACTTTACGGCTTAGTCACAGAAGATAATATTAACGTTATAAACACTAACATTAACAATTTAGATACCAATCAAAAAGAATATATTAAATTGTACGAACAAAACAGCCATATTTTTGCAACCGCAATCAAAGAATTATATAATACCACGAAACGCCATGAGCACATATTAAAACAAGTTGCTGATATATTGACTTAAGGACAGGATTTTACTCTTGACAGATATCTGATTCATTTGTCAGCATACTTTAGAAGAACTGAGGCTACCCTAGATCACATTATTCGTTCCCATGAAGATCTGATTGACATCGTGCATGATTTACAAAGAGGTCAAGCACATCTAAAGCTATTTTCTCCAAATATATTTAGAACAGTAGCCCGGGATGTAAAGAACCTTGCGGGAAATCTAGAATTTGTAGCACCAATAGAAAACCTTTATGCTGGCTAAATAAGTACCCTAAGCAAATTAGATGTTGTACATCAAAAAAATAGAACCATGGTAATATGACATTTGTCACTCGTAGATCAAACCCCTTACAATCTTTATAGACTACATCCAGTCATGATACCCCAATCTGGACAAAATGGATCTGCCTACATAAAACCGTCGTACCCTTACTTAGCCGTAGCAGCAGACGATAATTCGTATGTACGACTAACCGAAGTTACATTTAACCAATGCGATAAGACGGTATATGGTTATATATGCTCGGCTATGGAACCGCTGATGGAACCCTATTCTATGAACGAATATGAAATTCTTATGGTATTACGACCTGGACCAGAAGTATTCAAATACTGTGAAATTATGTTCACATTTAAAACCGAAATCTAATGGATTTATTTACCAGCTGATACTTCATGGTTATTTTCAACACCCAATGAAGAACAATTGAACATTATCTGTCCTAATAAAATGGATCAACAAGAAAGAGTAAAAGGTATAGGTCTTCTACGAATGAATGATGGATGTACGGGAAAAACTCACGGATAAACCTTAACCAGTGAACATAAGATTATCACTCAAATACAATATATCTATCAAGTAGAAGTGAACTTAAACTCAACAGAACTACATGAACCCTTAAAAGACACTGATGACTTCCATGACGCTATAAAATCGATTCGAGAAATAAACTTTAATGAACAAGCATGGACAGATGAAGAATTAAATGTACAAAATATAATAAATCAAATGGAGAAAATACGGACCCGAGAGTTGGAGGAAAAACAAACTTCTCTTTTTTCTTACGATATGTCATTGAAGCTATTATTATTATGATTATAATAGCAACACTTTTCAGCAAATCAAGAAGCTGTTTCAAGAAGATTATGAAACGTAGTGTCTCGGAAAAATTTATAAAACGTACCATCAACCTACTGAACGCAGAACCCCGACTAACCATAAAACAAGAACCAAATGAACACGAACCAACTGAACTGTATGTTAAAATTGAAGGAAAACAAAAAATACCTAAATCATCTAAAGCTAGACCTATATTAAAGACACGGAGTTTGATACTCCCACGCCATACACCCCAAAAACTGGAAATGGACTTATAAATCAATAGTAATTTGATACTATTTTCCTTCCAGGTAGAACAATGAACCCCGATTATGAAATAACAATAAAAACTAGAGTCAACATAAACCAACCTTTACATGAAGTTATCGAACAATTCGAAAATAGAGAAAATATTAAGGAAATTCACATACTTACGGATTTACATAGTTATGAACATCGAATTATAACCGCCAAATACAATAGTAATTCATTTACTAAAGTAACTGATAAAACACTAAATACAGGAGAAGAAGTTAAACCACTTTCTCCTTTGAAGATGAAATCCACTACTTGTCAAGCAGAAAAGATCTCTTCACCAACACCATCAAGAAACGACAATGATACACCAAACATTGATCCAAAAAGACTTATGTGTATTTTGCCATGGGATATAGAAGAAACGAAAATGGAAAAGGATTTCTTTAATCATTTTTCTCAATTTGGCACCCTAGAATATTGTTATGCTGTTAGAGATCGGCGGGGAAGATTATCCCAAGGATATGTAAAATACATGGATCCTAAAAGCGCTATTTTAGCATTGCAGAACGATGAACCCGAATATCGCACAAAATACGCTTAACCAATTAAAAGGAGTACAAAATACAAAATGAACCGAAAATTGACTCACCAATTATGTCAACAACAAGTTGAGTTAATGACCTACCACAGACATGTGATTACATGCAGAAGACAACGCTGTACACAAACTACAGAAACGAAGTCAATCCTTATCAAAACCATTGATCTACGAGAGAAGATCAAAAGTAGCAGAAAATGAACCCAACAATTGAACCCTACCATTCAACTAGCCACCTTCTACGTCAAATACACATTACTTAGTTTTAAGATTTTAACTTTAAGCTTTGTAAAATAAATTTTTCCTTTCACGTATTTCTTCTTCTTAACTTCACTATATTATTTAATTTTATCTGTAGGATTTATATAAAGTACGTTTATTATTAGTAAAAATATATATATACATATATACATATAAACATAAATAAATAAATATAATAATTATGAAAATAATGATAATTAGGCTTTAAGTTTAAAAGCGCATGTTGTATTCTATTTTAACTGCATATTACTCTATTGTCAAAACTTTTTTTTCCTCTTTTGTTATATTAAGCTTTAGCATGTATTTAAACTACTTATTCGATTGTATTACGAATACGCAAATATTTCGGCATAGCATGATAAGTAATAATTGTATCTATCCATGTAATCCCTACCCATTATCCAATAGTTTCATAAACCTAATTTTATTCTCATATCTGCATTCCATACATCACTTACGAACAATAACAACACAAAGTACACTACAAGAGCACTCATACATGTACAGTATCAAGTAATGATCCTTACAACATCCATCATATTTACACTTGCAGAATTACACACACAATCAACAAACAAAACACTAATATCACAGAAGCAATGGCTGATGGATCCCGTCTTAGCATACTGCTGCAGGGGGATTATAGAAGGCTAATGCTAAAAAAAAATCTGGAAAACTTCGGGATCGTGAGATCCATCGAACAGGAACCCTGTGCAATGGGGTACTCAAGTTACGAAGTGACATTCCTTTCACCACGGGAGGCAGCGATAGCGGCTGATAACCTAAACGCAGCGCCAACGCTACAGGAGCAATTCGACTCATTGTCGAATGTATCAGACGAGAGGAATTGGGCAAAGTCAACGGCACTTGTCCCCTTGCCAAATAAAAGACAAGTCAAGGTCCACAATATATCGGAAAATGGACGTTGGTTAAACATAATGAACGAAAAACCAATTGATAAGCGCCAATTAAAAACATCGCTTAACAAATTTGGTCCGATGTTATCATTAGAAGAACAGCCATGTTCGGCCCCATACACCAGCTACGAGGCCGAATATTACCAACTACGTGATGCAGCAGTTGCTGCAGCAATTTTAAATGATACAACAACCATTGAAATAGAAGACAAATCATCTTCACGAAACATCGAAGCACCAACTAAGAATGCAGAGTCAACGACGGAAGTCAAAACCCTTAAAAAAGTTAATGAAGAAGAGCTTAGTTCAATATTACGATTTGTAAGAGTAAATCGTACCGGGACTAAAATAAGCGTCATTTTAAAAAAACCTATTAACACAAAATATATCATTGAATTTTTCGAAAAAAAATATCCAATAGAAGATATTCATTTTTCAACCAAAAAACAAACACGGGAAGATATTATTCCCGTTCATATAACGTATGGATCCGCTGAGGGGACAGAAAACATGCGCCAGATAGTAGTGTATTGCATAACTCAGCAGCCAAAAAATGTAATCACAAAAAAACCAAAAACAGAAAACACGATAAAAACAAATAACGATCCAAAAGACAATGACTCACTTCCGCGAAAAGTAGTATCTAAGGTACCGGCCATTATGAATCCAGATAAATACACCCGGTTGTTAATGACCCGCGATTCGCGCGTAATCTTATCGACCGTGTCTGGTAAGTTCCGTGGTTTACGCCCTACGTTGTGTCGATCTCTTTATTATATTAATTTTTCAACCAATTTATTATTAAGTTACTTGGAGCTACAATAGTGAGCTTAGCAAAAATAAGGGACAAAATGACGGAATTTAACTCTATCCTGTAACAGGGCAGTAGGAGTACGGTTGGGGGTCAACAAGGGTCTATTGGGGGTTGTAGAGGTTTGTATGGAATAACTTACACAAAAAACTATATAATGTAGATAGATATATGTGTGTGTATGTTTGTCTGTACGTGCGTGGGCGCACGTGCGAGTGTTTGTATTGCTTAAACAGAACTTATGTGAACATTATTAAGAAAAAAAGTATTCCAGAGGTTATTTATGACGACAAAATCATACTTATGCAGACAGTCCGCATAACTTTGCAATGTGATGAGTATGTGTATTTAAACCAAATATACTTGTAACATTAGTAAATTATACAGACTGTCAACATAAGTATGATTTCATCCTCATACTAACCATTGAGATATTTTTCTTTTTTTTTGAATAATGTCAACATCAGTCGCTTATAAGCAATATATGTATGCAAAACTGTGCCAGGCTGAACAAACTTTTTCAGCTTAAACGTGTAGTAACCTGAAATTTTGTTACTATTCCCTCCTTCTATTGATTCCTGATTTCTGTTTCTCTGTATGTTTTTTTTTTTTTTTTTGAAGTAAAACTTCTACAGTCGTGCTATGCCCTACAGAGCAAATCGACGATTTTAAATTGGTAACCTTCAGCGAAAAAGGATTTTGTTCGATTCTCCCCCTTTGCCCCGCCCCTCTTGACGTACTTCCAGTTCCCCTACACCATCCAACATCCAACATCATCGCACCACACCACACATTTTAAATTTTACTTATTTTTTTGCTTTTAATCAATTTCCAAAAAAAATAATTAAAAAAAATAGTTTCCCAAGAGATTTAAACTTCCGACAGCTTGCACATTAGTCAAGGCCCTTAGCTGCTCTGCTATGAGCGACCGTAACAATGTAAAACCGATTACTTTTTCGTATATTACAGATCCTAACTTATTTTTAATGAAAACTTTTCTTTACTGTGTATTATATTTATAAATTAATTTAATGTAATTATATAACAAATGAATACAATAAATAAATCAATAATTTATTTAATGAAATATATTTGTATGGTACATGTTTTTTTCAAAGATTTAAAAATTAGTATACATTGACGGAGCAGCTTTTACATTTATTATTTAACATCTATTTACTTATTATTAATTTATCACTTTTAAAATGAACAAATAATTGTTTGCAAAATTTTTTACTTTTTTTTATAATTTCTATAATTTAAAAAAAAATGCTTTCCATATTGTATGAATACAATAATTGATTTTTATTGCGTTTTTTTCTTTCACAATTTTTTTTGTGATTAAGGTGATTTCTTGACTTGAAGACGTTATCACATAGCAAGTGGGGGGACAGTTCAGCTTGAACTTCAGTGGTGGGAAAAGCGCAAATATATGCAGCAACGCTGGAAATTATTTTTCTGATATGGATGAACTTTAATACACGCTTTTACGCATCCATGACTCCTTCTTTTTTGTGTTATTAAAAAAAAAAATTATTGTAATATTAATAATAATAATAATAATAATAATATTAATAATAATAATAATATTAATAATAATAATAATAATAATATTATTATTAACAATAATAATAATAGATGCATTTAAAAATCAAACAGATTTATTTAGAAGTAATCTTGCATACAAACAAAAATTGGGGGGCTTATACCGCTACAGGCTATTAGCCGAGTCGCCAGGGCCACCCAATCACCACCTGTGTGTGGGGGTGTAGTACTGTTGCACTTATTTACCAATCCCTTAATTTGATCATGGTCCATGGTCACAGTGAGAGTATTTTCAGTGAAACACCTTACCAGTTAAGCTGGCACTCTCTGCACCAATAGTGCATCAGTTCCACTCACCACTGTGTAGCCTCCTTCTGGAGAAGATTCTATATTACAGGACATCTATTTCTCACCGGTTAAGCCGGCGCTCTCTGCCAAATCATTGGATCTAGGCTAATTAGCATGCCAGGAAAAGCCCCATGTTTTAGAGACCACTTCTCACCGGTAAGGCTAGCGATTCCTGCCTGGAACCTGTTATTGGATTCGCTAATCTCTACCTATAGCCCTAACACTGTTTCCCATTTATCCAGGCCCAAAGATATGTGGGGCAAGGAAAAATTCTGGAATTACTCTGAAGGAAATTTACACGGAAAAACCCGGCCCGAAACAACTACGGTTTCATAGGAAGCCGTTTTTGAAAAAATCTGCACTCACCAGAAATCAAACCCACGATTTCTAGAACGGCGTTGTATCAGTAACAAACACGCTTAACTCTGAGACAATGCCGCTTCATTTAATTCCTTAGTTATTTTAAACAGTTTTACGCTTATCAAATTTCTTAATCATTTTACTCTTTAAAAAAAAATTTAAGCTTATACTATTGTCTATACATACTTATTCATTACTATGTTTATTAAAAAATCTTTACACATCAGTCTCTCTCGAATTTGATGATGATAATTAATAAACAAGTGCTCATGAGCAAATGACCCAATATGCTACTAAAGCAATAAATATACTTAAAGTCTTAATGTCTCTATTCCACCTGTTAAAGAGTAACTCTTTAAACTTTGAACCTTTCCCAAACTCTTAATAATTACCTTATGGTTTGAAATTAGAGTTGAAGTATTGTATAGTATAATATTCAGATTCTACGTATACCAATTTGGGGTTGTACGTATGCTATATCTCTAACCTCTACCATCCTTACGGATTGTTTCATTAAATACCCTTCTCTTTCCTAAGAATGCATATCTTTCAAACAAAGATTCCCTTAGACAACTTAGTCATCTATCCTACTAGGTACTATTTGCAGGGTACAGTTATCGTCTTAAGGTGGCTCCTCACTAAATCAAAACACTGGAGTATTAAATGATATTTTAAAAGATAATTCTTAAAGGTGCAAGGAGTCTTTTCCCAGAATTTTAGACCTCGTCACCACCAAAATTGTTAAAAAAAACTAACTGGAAAATAGACTCTGTAACATAGCCTCTTATGGAGGGTCGTCAAACTGGTGGCGCAGGTTGTATGAAATCTCAGCAAAGTTACTGTAGTTCTTAACAGAAAACTATGTAGCAGATAAAAGAAATCAGAATCTTTCCAACGACATTCAGGTACTTGAACATTACCATGGGTTTTATAGGATATTTTGTGAAAATAGTAGATAACTGTGCAAGTCACGGAACAGATGAAAAGTGTGGGGCGTCTGCTACACCGAAGAGCGGTAGCCCGCGTAGTTTGAATTGGTCAGAAAGTTGTACGTAAAATTAATGGGAGTTGTGGGGAATCGTAATTATAATAAAAATAAATGAGACGCTGAACTAAGAAAATAATTTAATGTGGGGCTGACTTATGTACTTTTTTGATTTGTATACATACGTCTGCTCAGGTCACTGTATTGTACGATATAGGTCAACGGGGTAGATGTGACTAAACTTTTTTTGAAGGGACTATATAGGTACCTATCCATTTTTAGTCAAGAACCTCCACAGCCAATGAAAAGCTGTGTTGCAGTATGCTTACTCTTCTTGTGGGATTTATAGTGAGGAGCCACCTTAAGCACACCTAAGCTATTCAGATTAACGAAAGGATCTTTACCAGTAAACCATCCAACTCGCTGCACCCACATTTTTGAAACCAATAGTGACGTTACCGATTAGTTGACTGGGTATTGGCTTTCCTTGAAAACAATGCCTCTAGTATGGTAATCTAAAAATAACTAAAAAAATCCATTATGTATAT
Source organism: Copidosoma floridanum (assembly GCF_036245765.1). Classification (NCBI taxonomy): domain Eukaryota; kingdom Metazoa; phylum Arthropoda; class Insecta; order Hymenoptera; family Encyrtidae; genus Copidosoma; species Copidosoma floridanum. The sequence goes on along the minus strand of NW_028321893.1, from coordinate 17,573,695 downwards.
TTTAGGAATCTGATGAGTGATTTATTGCCATTATGAGTACTTATAGTATCGAAAAAGCCTGAAGAAAAAATCTTAATATTTCGACGTGGGTTCGTACCCACAACAACTCGTGTTTCTCAGATAAGAAGGCTAGCACGCAAACCACTGAGTTATAGAACCTCCTCAAATTGAGGTATGTTATGTGACATTTAATGCTTAATCTTGTAGCCATAACCGAAAAAGAGCGTTATTAATTGTTTTTTAAAATAAAAGTCATATGTTTAAAAAAAAAAGTTTGTCTGTAAGTTGTAATGTTGAATTTGGTTTCTCTAATTTATTTTTAGTTCAGTAACTCCTTTTAAGGCTTTACATCAGGCAATATTGTTGGAGATAGTTAGCTTATACAGTTTTGTTATTTAAATTACTACTGCGAACTTCCTCCATTGGACGATCATTGTGTACTTACCTTCAGTCCTTAAACTGAACGTAATTTTGTGGCTACGTATGACTGCACAATATATGAAACTTTCAAGTGCATGACAAAGCTGATTGAAGTTATATTTAGAAAAAAATTAGCAAAATGAGCACGAAGTAAAAATTGTTGCAGAGTAAAACGAGTTTTACAAATGATACCGTTTAGTTTACTAAATCTTTAGTATGTAACTTTATTACTCGATAAGCTTTTCGTCGGCTTTTGTTTGTAAGATCTTTATATTAAATACCCCACACAAATAAATATATAATATACTAATATATATGAGTCATTTGACGAAACCCAGCATATTTCAAGGGCTACAATAGATCAACACCCAAAATGTCACATAAATAACAACAATATTTTAACTCATCACTTGCAAGTCAATGAACAAACGCTTCGAAAAGTTACATGACATTTCTTAGTGTTACGAGCTCTCACTTTTTATTTTGGAAAATAGAGTCCTTAAATTCGCAAGCTTGTAGCACTGGCTTATTAAAATAGAAAAATTAAAAAAATTGCAACATGACCTTTTAGAATACGGAACACTTTAATTGGTATGCCTAAATTCAATTACATATATTTATTGACATGTTAAATTCATGAAATTTTATTTCGTAACTTTGACAGCATCCAAGTTTTGGGCACAATTTTTTAGCTGCATAAGATGCGTGAATACGCTGTTAACGTTAATTAATTTTAGACATTATGCTATAGAATAATTAAAAACTTCGTGTTTTGATTTCAGATGTCGTCAAAACTGTAAATTCACGAGTGAGGCACGAGCTTATAAAGCTCATTTAACCCCTTTTTGAATTTATAACTAAAGGAATACTTTTTGATAGTCTAAATTATATCGTACCCTCAGCAGTTAACATCTCTTGACTAATTAAAAAAGTATAAAGATCGTTATCTCCTTAAACGACGCTACAGTCGACTGGGACATTAAATATGGAAATTTTTAATGGAAATTACGTATTTGGGTGAAATGGCTCGTATAAGATTGAGTATATTTATATTTATATATGTCTTCCTCTTTGATATGGTTATTGAGTAGGCTCTGTTCCACTTCTTTCTCTACCCTTTAGTTTTTCTTAAAATGAAGCGGAATTCCATTTATTTCTTTGTAACATTAACCAAATGACCATTTCATTTAGCCTGCCCTCGTCACCTCGCAACCCTCCCCAACCTCACCTCACGCTATTCTGTCACCCCATTCAACCCGCCTCACATTGTTGTGTCTCGTCCTTGCCCACCTCAAAACAAAAAACTCTCCTTAGCCTCTTATCGCCAGCCTTCAGCTTTTCCTCCAAGTAAGGAAATAATCCTTTTATTTTCCTGAAAGATAAGCCCCATCAGTTTTTGGTTGGCAAACCACTCATATATTAGTTTCACCCTCTCTTATCTCTCCATTTGCTGCCATAACACTTTTTATTTTAGTAAAGCAACCTATGATCCTCCCTTACTTCCGAAGAAGGAGGCAAAATTTTCTTTATTTCTATGTACAATCAACCCAAAAAAACGTGTGTACTTATCTATTTTTTAAAATCTGCTTACTAGGCAAATAGATAGGCATGTTTTTTTTTTCATTCTTATTACGTAGATCACTCTATAAAATAATTAAAATATACTGATACGTATGACAAAACATACGTATATGTAATGATATTTCATATTATGGTAAGATAATAAAAACCGTAGAAGTCATTGCTAACCAGTCTTTTTGTAATACCATACATATATTTAGAATGAATAATGTGTTATCAATTTAAATATTGTAAATCAATTTTGAACTTTTCCATGTGAGAACACTTTTTATAGTAATGTTTAAAGTTTTCGTAAAGGTCACCTTTGTTAAGTCAATCATATAATTTTTCAAGGCTTGGTAAAATAAAAATGCTAAACTTCTTTAGAAAAAATCAAAGTTATAACAAAATCTGTAAGTGGAGCGTTGAGGCGCTGAGCAAATGGTAATGCTAATTTTTTAGATAAGTAATATCAGAGCTCGTTAAAAGTACCTGGTCAAGTTTTACACTTGTTACGACAAGCTTTACACTTGTTATTAATTTTAGACCTACGCTTGCGCTTAATAGCTTGGGAAATTGACTGGACTAAGAGTACTATTAGAATCGGGCGAAAAGGCACTATGGCCAGCACTTATATTAAGTCAGAAGAGTGTGTCCCGGCTACACTGCTTCTGTTACGTACATACCGTCTGGCTTCCCACTGGGTCTGTCGTCCAGCTAGGGTTAGGCTACTTCAGCAATGATGTATACGTGAAGACGCCGATTGCTTTAGAACAGTCGTAGTAGGCAAGGAGGTGGGCTCCTTTTGCACTATGGCTGTTATATATATGCATCCGAGCTTCCCACCGGATTGCCGTCGATTGGGGTTAAGTAGCTTCGGAGTTTAGTCACACATATATTGGAAGGTGAACTTAGAGTGCAGGATCCCGTTGCCCGTTACTCTAGTTCGCTAGTGCGAGTAATCTTACAACTCGTGTTGTAGAATTATGGAGTCACGCCTAAATTTTTCAGGTGGAAAGGTTTTGGGAAAATAATAAGTAGAAAGAGATAAGAGTTGAATATAACTTACTCTTTCTTTAAATTTAGATCGTCGAAAGAATATGGCGGGGTAGCTGAACGCGCACGGGTAAGTCTTAAGGTCGAGTATACGTCTAGAGAGGTTCAGGGCGCTCTTTCAACGCTCGCTGACGACGATCGCTTGGCCTTTTATACGGTTCCAATACCTTGATATAGGGTCCAGCAGGGGGCTCGCTAATGACTAGTTCTCCAATCACGACTTCTTTGAATTTGTCTGCTTTACTTGCGTCGTTAGAAAGCGAAGCGTCTTTCTTTTCTTATCATATCGCGTTCAGCTTTTCAATACAAAAGTTCTCTAGTAAATACAATTTTTGTACCGTAGTTTGTAAATCTTAAGGTTAAATGATTTGCTCAACCGATTTGGGCGAATCAAGCTGCTGAAAAAGAAAAGGAATAATAAAAATAGTACTAAAAAAATGTGCATGTGTCAGATTGATTAGCTCAAACCAGATGATTTTACAATTCCTTATAAATTCGTATCGCGTTAAATTTACATACATATTTATTCACTTGCATTTGTTGATGTTGCAGTTTTAGAAGAATGGTTAATTTTGCAACTTGAGTGCAAATTGCATGGGCCCTCGATAGTGTTGAAATCGTGTGAAACATTTCTTATTAATTATTCAGTGCTCGGCTGTTGTCAGTATTTAGTTATGTTATTAGAGTGTGCAAAGGCTTATCCATTGTGTATGTACACAGTTTGCGGAGCTGCGTAGTAAACATCTAAGTTTTAATGATTCTGAAATTTTTTGTCGTTGCACTGAGCAGTTAACTAGAATTCAAATATGCGTCCTCCACGTAACACACTATAATGCTGCAGGTTCCTTGTACATGTTTTTAGCTAGTTGATTCAAATATCTTTACACTAGCTTTTGATTTAGTTATTTATTGTATTAACATACATGTTAAAGGAGCTTTACTATCATAAAAATGCAAATTTACTTTTAACTTACAAAATTCTGTCACAAACACGAAATCTTAAAAATATAACAATTTGTTCCGATTTTTTAAAGTTAAAAATTAAAAACAAGTATTTTTTATGCTAATGGCATAAAAGTACTGTGCTAAAAAGAATTTGAGCCCTAAATGCTTTAGGCTCAGGTCAAAGTGAGCCAATTGACAAAAAAGCCTGTTTTTTGTCATGTTACGACAATTTTGATGATTAATAATTGATTCCAGTTTACAAAAATTCTCTTCTTTACTGAATAAAAGGTACCTTTTTAGCGTATATGTATAGTAGTAAGTTAAATAGTTGAAATAAATATGAAATATGATCTTTTTCGGGTTTAAATTTTCTTGGAAAATACCCAATAAATCCTAATTTAACAAGTCTCTTTCGATATATTTTAAAAAATATGTTAAACTTTACATTTTAAATAATTTTTGTTGAATACTTTGTTTATGTTTATGTGAGTGTTTGTCCATTTCAATAAAAATCACTAAACTTATATCACTCATTAACACTGTGAGCCTAAAACTTTGCTGAACACCTTCATTTTTTGGTGTATACTGCCGGGAGATTCAACTTGAAAAACTGATCAGAGAATATTGTGATGAAGTTATGAATATAAGCTATGCAATTATTAATAAAAAGTTTACAGATTGTAATTAATTACAAAAGTGTTTAATTAAATAATTATCTTTTAAATTTAGCAAGCTAATTTTATATATACTCAAATATTATTAACTGTTTGTGTAACGCAGTGCACATCAACCCCACAGATATTCCAGACATCACCCCCCCCTTTCCGCCACAACCCCACCACCACTACTGCCACCCACACAATTTTTCTTGAGTCCCACTGACCCTACACGATTTTAGTTAAAGAAATTATGAGAACTTTTTACATACAAGAAGTTTGTTACAAGTTATAGCTATTATATAATTAAAAGTTTTTTATATTTATTCAAATATTCGTAAGTACATAACTCCAGATACAATTGAGTATTTTTAATGGTATTAGTGTGAACTTATCAGTAAGACCTGAGTTTTTATATATTCATTTATGACATCATAGTAATACACACATTATTTTAAATGACTCATACTTATTATTTAATATTGTTAAGCTTATAGTGGTGCTGGCTAAGCAGGCGGCCTACTATGAAGCGCTAGAAAAGGTGCTGGTCCTCAGGGACCCCGAGTTCTTTTCAGGACTCGAGAGCATCAGCACCTCTAGCAAATGGTAGCGAGTTAGCTCGTTAATGCTGTGAGACGCGATGGTCTCCCTGGTGGCTCCACCCTGAAGTAATGCTAACGCGGTTCCAGGGTGGATCAAAAGCCACGCGTCATGGGGGGGGGGTTTAGTGGGTATGGGTGGTCTAATAAAAAAAATCTACTGAGTCCCACACTACCGCTGTCCCTGCGGTGTGCCTCAATGCATTTCCCCTCCCTCCACAAAAGAAAAAAAAAAAAAAAACGACTACTGCTACTACTACTACTACTACTACTACTACTGCTACTACTATCCTGCTTTTATCATTAACATTTTTTTTAAATGTTAGTTTTTTTACAACTCTGTTATTAGTTCATAAAATATATAAATATTTTATCCAAACTCAAAAACATTGAAAAAACAATTTAAAAAGTAAATAATATTTATTTTGTAATAATGTTACATTTTATCATAGTTTTTTATTTGCATTGCATTTATGTATATGACGATTATAATTGCTCTTGTTTGAAAAACTCTTATTACATGTAAAACATACGTACACTTTTAAATTATCATGAGAGTATTATTACCAGTTTGAGCCAGATAAACAAAAATTACGTAATGTAGAAGTGAATATTTGGGATGAAGCTTCTTTGATAACGAAAAAAGCGTTAGAAATCGTTGACAGGACTGTAAGAGATTTATCAAGTAGTAATAAACCTTTTGAAAATAAAATAATAATTTTAGGTGTAGACTTTCGTCAAATTCACTCAGTAGTATAAAACGGAAGCAAAATTACTATTGTTCAAGAAACCATAAAATTTTCCAATTTTTGGCCTTTATTTAATATTCTTGATTCAAAAAATAATATACGTTCAATTAATAGAAAATTTTCTTCATTGCTACTGGATATAGGAAAAGGCAAAATCAAAACTTTTATAATTCCTCAGACATGGAAAACAAATTATGTATGTTCCAAAATTTTTAATAATGATGATTCTTTTACAAGTACAGCTATATTAACATCTCACAGTGAATACACTCATTTTTTGAACAGAAAAATTGTAAATAATATGGTAGGAACATTAGTAACGTATTACAGTATTAATAAAGCAACTTACAAAGGAGTTGATAAATCAGACGATAATATTTATATTCATTTCCCTACAGAATATTTAAATAGTATTAAAGAAGGTCTTCCTCCACATGAATTGAATTTGAAAATTAACGCTATTGTTATGTTGATACGAAACTTAGACATATCTGAAGGACTTTGCAATGGTACAAGATTGCGAATTACAAAATTATTTAAGTACAACATCGAAGCTGAAATAATCACAGGTAAAAAAAAAGGAAATAAGACTTTATTCCAAGAATAACACTACAAACAAACAATTCTTTTTCGCTACCATTATACGTATTGTACAGAAAACAATTTCTATTTATCTTAGCTTTTTCTATGACTATCAATAAATCTCAAGGTCAAAGTTTTGATGCCTTAGAAGTATACCTTAGAAAACCGTTATTTTCTAATGGGCAATTATATGTTGTATTGTCTAGATGTAGAAAACCAAAAAAAATTTTTATCCAAATTGAATCAGAAAACAAATTTGAAATTGAAAATATTGTTTGCAATGCAATTTTAGAGTAACAAAAAAACTAGTCCATAGTTCATTACTATTTTTATACTTTCTTGAAAATTTTATCTTTCATCCAAAAAGCAAATTTCACTACCGTCTACTACCCAGATTTATGTAATCATAAACAATTCGTTTTTTGTAATATGTTTTCAGATATACCATCATGGATGCAAAATTTTATCAGTGTGACAGATGTAACTCAAAATTTTTAAATCAAGAATGACTATCATCGCACGAAAAAATTCACAAAAAAAAGTTTTTTCCATGTGATCTGTGTAGCATTATAATATTAGACGAGAAAAACTATTTGTGTCACACAAAGGAATGCCAAAACATTGAAAAAAATTTTAAGTGTATTAAATGCGAAAAAAGTTTCAAAAGAAATCATCACTTACAGAGACATTTGAAAAGTCATGAAAAAAACGTTGATAAAAATATTCGTCAAAATTGTGGAAAAGGTTATGCAAGAGCAGAGCACCTAAAAAGACATTTTAGAGAACGTAATCAAAATAAACATTGTAAGTAAGATAATTGTAACAAAATTTTTTGTTATGGTCAAATAAAATTATATGTACAAATTAGATCACTTGTAACACTTAATGTATAAGGCTTTACGAATATATTTACATTATATATGGGGAAGCTGGGAGGGAGTCGGGAGGGGAGCTGGAAGGAGCTAGTAAAAAAGTAGGATTACTCGAAAAATGCAAGAAAATAAAAGAATAACTACCTTATTTGGGGGGGAGCTCAGGGGGAGCTGGGGGGAGAAAAACCTTGCTCTAACTCTTACGACTATATAATATAGGAAGATATATAAATACACATAATTTATCATGACAATTTATTTCCATTGCCATACTGTATTTAGATTCGTTTATGTTCTTTTTAAATTTGTTTGATACACATGAATTACCTGAATTTCAAAATGACATAAGTTTCGTAAACGCACATACACACACACACACACACACTACTATGTACAGTAACATTTGTTATAACCACAACAAACTAGCAACGAAAATTTTATCGTCCACTATTTATTCTTAAAATTTTAGTGGTTTGGAAGGTTATTCTATTACACGTAAAGTAGATATCTTAAACCTTAAAACTCTTATTCCAAAATATAGTAATGGTGGGTTGGTATGAAAAGTGTGGAATGGGTTAAGCTCTACTTATATACACTTATGATAAATTTTTTTCTAATTTTTGGTTTTTTTAGTTTTTATTGACAACAAAGTCAGTAATAGTTTTTTCGTGCTTTTTAAATAGATACTCTAAACCAGCAATACTCGGCACCGTACCCAACCACAACCTCTTTTTAAATGGATTATCGCCTTAACTGATTTTTGATGCAAAAAATATATAAAACAAAATTTTTTTATTTTCACAAGTATGCATACAATTTTATATACAAATACTTTATGAAAGTAAAAATCTAACACAAATGGACTCGACAATGGACACTTTATAATAGATACTTTGACGGTCTTGAGGCGTGATATTAGAGTCAAATAGAAATTTTTTTATATAATGGATAAAAATTACTTATCGTTGACTTGTCAATTTAAAAAAATGTACACTTATAGCAAATCATGTAAAGTACTGATATTTATTCAAGTTACCACAACATAATTTACTTCAGAAAATTATATTCTTGTAACTTTTTCAGATTCTGATATACCTACTGTGATGGCAAAAAAAGCAATATTTGACATTTTTTCGCGCATTCAATGATATTTGCGGTATGCAGAATTTTATGGCCCTTGATAAAAATCAGATGGAAATAAGTGAAATGTATTTAAATAAATCCACTGCTTTAGGCCTTACATATATCTTCTTAATTTTTTAACCCTTGAAAGCGAAGACTACTTCAATTTTATTAAACCTTACGTGAAATACAAATAAGAAAACTTCCTTATAAACATAAATATATCTGTTAGTACAATAAATATTATTTATATCACTTAACTGGTGTCTAAAGTTATTTTATTATATTGATCCTTTTTAATAGAGAAATATTTTCATAGTTTGTATAGTTATATAATCAAATTTCTTTTCAATTTAAGTATTCACTCAATTTATGTTATACATAGACATAATGAACATTGATTTTTTTATATAAAAAGTGAGTTACGTGTCCAACTACGTGTATAAGAGGGTAAATATAAGGACAATTGATATATATATATATATATATATATATATATATATATATATATATATATATACACTAGTGAGGCTTAGCCCCCCTGTATGCTTCATATAACAATCACCAAATTTTCAAATATCAGTTAAATACTTCATTTCTTCACTTTGCCTTAAGGTAAAAAAATATAAAGTGTCGAAGTAATAATTCTTGTTGAAATTTACAAAGTAAATATATATGTACCATTGAACAAAAAAACATTTGTACATGTAAAAATTAAAAAAAAAAGTGGAATTGACTTTACTTTTCACAAGAAACCTTGATTTAGATCGTCATGACATATTGGAGTCTCCAAATTCTAATACTAACAATAATTTAAATAGATTAATGAGCCTATTAGGAAATTAAAGTTAAAAAAAAACATTAATTCTTCAAACAACAATTACGATAGAATTAAAAAATTTGAAAGTTGTTTTGATAAAAAAGTAATTGTAAGTGATGTAAATAAATTTTTACAAAATTTTCTAACATTTTTGTATCATTATCATTATTATCGTATGAGAGTAAGATAAACGATGGTTAAACATATTTTCAATGAGTGCCAATATTATGGAAACTATATTCTTAAAAATGATTACTTTGAAAATATTATATTTAGTAATAATTTCTCCGGTCTTATGTCACAAAGTAGAATTTTTGTATTTTTCAATGCAATTAAAATATAATGTTATATGAAAATGCTCCATACGTACATTAAAATTACATTAAAAGATTTAAGTAACGTTAAATTTTTTGGTTATTATTCTAGACATTTAAAATTATGTATATGACTATAAGTGACATTGATTCTGGTACATTAACCTTAATGACTTTATAAAATCTAAATATAAAAAAAAAAATTAAAGAAATCATACATTTGATACATCGAAAAAAAAACAGAAATCAGAAATACAATGAAAAATTATCGTAACAAGAACTGTAACCGTATAAGTGCAAAAAAGAATAACAAATCCTTAATAACACTTTTTTGCTATGGTAAAATGAGTTATAAATGCAAGTATTGTTCAGCAATGTTTTGGAAAGAAAAACGTGAGGAATATAGTCGTTGTCACAATGCCAAGATTTGTTTAAGTTCTCTAAGTGAATATGACAAAAAACTTAAAAACATTTTTTTCTTATAATAAAACTTTTAGAATACTGATCCAATATAACGTACCATTTTTTGTTTTGCATATTTATGAGTAATTAGATGGATAGGAAAGGTAAATCTCTTTACAACATAAGAATTCAGGGACAAATTTGTCATTTTGTGTCCAATAGTTTTAAATTAGATAAGAAGAAAATAACTAAACATGGTTGATTATATACATATCATTATCAGGTAACGATTAAAGAAGGATTGAAATCAAGTAAAAACAATAACCTGATTAAAAATCACATTAAAATCTAGAATGAATGTCTGAAATTTAGAGCAATTAGTACTTCATCCTATATCACCTCATGGAAACATCAATGGAAATACCATTGGATCAAAAAAATGGGAGAGTTTATTTTGATTATTTCTTTTCAACAGTTTTTTGTTGAATTCTTCGGATGGACATACAGATCAAAACTTTCTGTCAATCTTGAGTCTGAAACAATGATTGCTCCACATTCGACAGTTTATGATTTATTGTAGGGATGGTTTTTTACTCTTACTTAAAAAAAACCATTTTATGGTTAAGAATTTTTTCTCACATAAGCAATGTAATTTAAATGTCAATTTATCTTATTTACGGGGGCTTAGGGCGGCTGAGGAGGGATCAATGGGGGATTGTGTGGAATGACCCTTTAAAATCTGTGCAAAAAACATTTTACATTCTGTTAGTTAATAAATGTTTGTAATTTATGATCGTTGAAGATTTTTTGCTTTCAGATATTACTTTTATCTTTGTTTTCAAATTGTAACGATATATTTAATGATAAAATTGTTTAATTTTAACGTTTTTCTAGTGGCTGTGATTTTATTATAAATGTATAACTGACTACTCACTTTGAATCTCTAAAGTGACCAAATTAATGTAGTTTTAACCTTGTTATTTTTAATTAAAGTTTAGATTCTTTATTTTTTAATACATTTTTATCAAAAGTTGCAAAACTAAACAATTTAAATTATAACTCAACTAAGTGTAAGAATTTTTTATCATAAAAAATTGCTAGTAAGTGCGTTTTCAGTATTAACCTTAAAGTGGTAACGTTATTTGACCTTTGCTACGACAGTTATTTTAGATTTTTTCTTGACTATAACAAACTGCTAAATGCTAAGAGTATTTATACATGGTAAAATAAAACAAAATTTTTTAATTTACATTACTAAAATAACTCAATACGCACGCACAAAAGAGATTCGTTTTATTGTTATATGATTTTTCAACTTTATTATCCAAATTAGTATTATTATTACGAAATTTTGTTTTTTGATACAGTAATAGGATAAAAAAATTGAAGCATCTACTTCTCTTGGATGATACGGATTTTAAGTTATACAGACATACACAAATAAATGTTAACATTAATTTTAGAGGAAAATGCTAATTGTCACAAAAATTCTATTAATTATTTACAAACATTACTTAGTTACTTTTTTTGACACGTAAAATGGTACTTTTTTCAATTCCAAGCAACTTATACTGCTATTAGGTTATACTTTTATGAACTAATCTGTGAGAGGAGTGATAGAGCTACGTGACACTCATGATAATTATGTTTATCACAAGGACAGTAACAATAGAAGTCATGATCATTGTAAGATATAGAGGTTTAAAGATTTTTTTTTTGAATTTACATGCATTGTTATTGTTAGTAGAAGATTTCGATAGTATTGACGCTTTTTTCTTACAATAAAAAGTTACTAATATTTCATGTACTTCTTTAAGAAATCGTGTAACTGTAAGCATATTAAAGGCATGAAACTGAAAGATACCAAAAATTTGTATAAGGTAGCCCATTAAGGTTAATTTATTCGAATACAATTCTTTAAAGAGTTTCTAAGATTTAAGTAAAGTTATTTTCTATTAAATAAGTGTTCATTTAATTATTAAGCCAATACAAAAACTATTATTTGATAGTAATCATTTTATTTATTTTGCATTTATTAAAAAACCATACCGAACAGTAAGTTTGAGGCAACTTCTCAAAGGTTATAAATAAAGATTAAGGAGGCTTCTTAAAATTCAGAAACGAACTCTGAGGATTATCCTGAAACATATTTGTTCGAATGTTTGAAGTTTAAGGATACTCACAAAACTTCTATAAAATTTTCAAACTTTTCCTACCGTATCAAAAAACCGCTCTGAGATTTTTGTTTTGTATTAATTAATACATGTATAAATCTTTTTAAATTATAAAATATTTTTACCGTCTTCACCACAGCCACAATGAGCATGAATCCGCAAATTGGGGGGTAGTTGAGAAGAATGTTCATGAGAAAAACAGTCATCCGAGGCACATCCAAGGATTATAAATGGACGATCTGAGGCTTCCTTACTTTCAGCCGTGAATTGTAGTTTATTTGTCATGTCCCCGTGGGTGGGGAGTCAAAGTTTCTATTCATCAAACTTTAACTTTTCGGCCGCTAGGACAAAAAATTTTTCTGTTCCACTATACTTGATTTTTTGATTAATTCACCATGTAAATTTTATATTGTATCTGTTGATAATATGAGTCACGTTTAATAAATGAAGATTCGTAATATTAAATACCAAAGCAATAACATAATTATGAATTGTCTCCATTATTTAAATAAATTGTAGCTACAATTTAAGAAAAAAGCTTGAACTATAAGGTAGTTGTTGAGGTACTAAAAAAAGTTTCCTGTACCCAAAAAAACGACAAAAAAATCATGATCAGATTGACGCCCCCAATTCACTGTAAAATATAGGTACACGTATCTACATACAATTCTTGTTTTGAAAGTTTGATTGTTTTAGTTAATTAAACGATATGATTTTTGAAATTCAGCTCAGGTTTCAATAAATTACAAATTTTATCTTCGGAAACAGTCAAGATGGATTATAAAAATATGACTCATATGAGGATGATATAGAGGGAAAGATGAAGGAGGAGCTGCAGGAAAGTGAGGTGAACTTGCTCAAATATCATGCATCTGAAATCATGTAAGAATAAGCAAATAACTATCAATTATGTGAATTAAGGGGAAGCTGAGGGAGAGCTGAGACTCACTTTTGTCTGTACGACTGTATAATATAGGGAGATACACTAATGGAGCTCTAATTCTTGCTCACACCGCTTACAAATTCGCGAACTATGGTACGCAGTTATTTTCTTTGCTACATTTTTATTTAGAAGTATATTCGTAGGATAATTTTTCAACTAAATTAAAATTTATAAGGAATCTTACATGTACTTGACTAGCCCCCTGCCCACTTTGCTCTCTAATCCCCTGTTATGAGACAGAAAAGTTATTTATACATGATTTACGTAATTTCTGTCATCTTAATAAATGAAATAATGTAAAGCTTTAAAATAATTACATTTACTATTTAAAACTGTTCGATAATATCAAAGATTTTTTGTCAATACTTCAATCAATGCAGGTATTGGATATATGTAAAGGAAAAATTGAAAAAATTTTAATTTCTGATAAGTGGTTAACAAAATAAGTTTGTTTAAAAATGTTTAACGAAACAACAGATACTTATTTAAACAGTTTTACTTTAAGAACACAGAACGAATACACTATTTTATTGACATCAAACATTTAAGTAAATCTGACTGTATGTACATCAGTTGTGTACGGAATAAGATTAAAAATTTTAGCATCGTTGAAATACACACCATAGCAGAAATAATTACAGGTTAAAAAGTAGAAAAAAAGGTACTTAATTCGCGGATAACTCTAAATAAAATAAATTCTTTAATAAAACTATTTCAAGCATTTAAGAACTTAAATAAATTATTTCGTTTTCTACCTTACTTGTGTAAACATCATTTGTTTTTGAGCCCCACCACTCTCCTTATTATTTTTAAGGAGCCCCTCACATCCCTTCCTTACCTTCTGTCATGACAAATGTTGCTATCGTTCATACCAGTTACTATTAGCCATACCGTTAAATAACTTTTTTTTTTTAATCTGAACCATTAACATTTTCCTTAAGCTTCTCATTTCTATTTATTATATTGTACTTAGAGGACTTATATTATTCTATGATTCCGAATAATTGTACGAAATTCACAAATGTATAATAATTTACTTCTGTAATAGACAAAGTAGAAAATAAGATTGAATTTATTTTATTTTTTATCAGATATGTAAAACTAAAAAGATTCATATAACATGCAATCGATACTTATAATATCAATGAAGGGATTTCCTCTACTCCTCTATCTCCTCCACTTTTTATTCAATATTTTATTAATTTTTGAAATAAACTCCTTATTCAGATAACTATTACTCTAACTTTTAAATGAAGTTCATAAGGCAGAAGACCTTTGAACTGTCTGAAACTGAAGTACAAAAACTTATACAAAAAATACTGTCAGTAATATCATCATCTATGTCAGTTTCACAATCGATACTATAGTAAATTGATGTATTCTTGTTAAATTTATAACGATACAGATTCGTATAATCAAGTATAATCAAAATTTAATAAATTTGATTCTAATACAAATTTTGTCATACAAAATTTATAATTATGATCGTTAAAACGCTAGAACGATGGTTACAAGTTTTTATAAACTTGTTTATGATCGATTTCTGAGGGATTGGCGCACGAAGCGTGCAGGGGAGAAGCCTCACTAACGAGCGCACAACAGACACACAGAGAGAGAGAGGGAGCGGGATGTATGAAGTAAATTAAAATTGAGAATGTTAGAGTATGATCATTAGCCAATCTAATGATTAGATTTTGCGAGGAATGGTAATGAGGGAGTGTAAATTTTTTTTTGACACTGTTTTAGTTGGTATTTCACCGTTCAAAACAGCCCCTTTAGAAGCTATTATACAGTATAAGTAAGGTTAAAAAAAAATTACAAATAACAAAATAAGTAATTGGACCGTTAATTAGACATGATATTAGTTGCTATTGGTCATAGTGGGTCCGTTATTCGCACAACAAAGATAATTATAGGACTATTCTAACCTATACGCTTCCCTTTTTTATTCGCTAATCTTGTTAAATTATATGTTAAACTATGAACGATTAAGAAATCCCTAAAATGGACAAACAAGATTCGTAAATAAGCTCAATTAATAATAAGATGGAACTGCGTAGTTGAACGCACCTTCACTGTTTACGTACCGATTTGCTCTTTTAACAGAACCCTTAGATTTTAATGTATTCACTACTGAAGAAATAAAATTGACACATTAAAATAAGTTTGTATCGCATGACTTGGACTTTTGTAGGTTTAATCCATTGTTAGTCATAACTTGACGTGATTAGCGAATAAAAAAGAAAAACATAAAGATTAGGATAGTTTTGTTATCATGTTTGTTGTGTGCTTGAGGCACCCACTATGATGGTTGACAACTTATATTATGTCCAATTGATATTACAATTGTTTACTTTTTATTTGTAATTATTTTTAGTTTTACTTACCCTGTGTAATAGGTCCTGGAGAGGCCATTTTTAACCGTAAATTATGGACGAAAATAATTACAGAAAATAAATTTTTTCTAAATACATGAATAAGTTAAGTCTTATTGCAGTAAAAAGTATAGGAATTGGAAGAAAATATTTGTAACGATGATTGTATAAAAAAAGCTTAGGCTGTATTATCTAGTTCAGAGTTCAATGTGCTATAGAAAAGAAATTTTCGGGTGGGAGAGAATCAAAGTGTTGTAAAAAGTACAAATTGGCTACTTTAGATGGGTATTAAAATTGGATTTTTATACATCAAGATAGTTGATGGTATAAAAAGTGACGTTTTATTGTTTTACATTTTTTTTTTATTATAATCATGGCTTGCAAATAAAAAAATTTTTCACATATAAAAGATCAAATTCTTACAAATACTACTCTGAGTCCCTTTTCTGGACTAGTTATGGTTAAGACCTATTGAAAAATATGTTAAGTATAAATAAGCCTTTCCTCACGCAAATAAAAATAGTTTGGAGTTGTAATCCTTAAAGAAGCATAAGAAAAAAGATGTAAGGCATTTAAACATAGAAGTCAACAAAGATTTTAAAGATCCGTAAGTTTTGTTTAAGCAAAGGTACAGTCAGAGTATTACAAGAAAAAGATGAGAAAACTAGTTAACGTTCACAAAAATTATCATATCGACTTGATAAATGTATGGTTATGTATAAAAAGAACTGAAACGGGACGTCAACATCACAATAATTAAATATTCGTACACAGAAATGTAAAATTCAGAACTCAACAAATACTGTTACATTTCTAAAAGAACTTCTAAGTCAAGAGATAATAACTAACTAATAATGCTACAATCAAAACTATTTAGAAATTGTATTAATAAAAATAATTTAAAGACAGCACAACCGTAGGGGCAAGTCTGTCCAAATGCGAAAGACATATTTCTGAAAATGAAAACTAAATGAATGGTCAAACAAAGCTCACAAAATGTATACAAAGTGAAAAAAAGACTATTTTGGATTTTTGATAGCAATGATATTTATCTGCTTAACGTTTTAGATAGTTTACAAGCACTAATAATATTTTTAAAACATGGATAAAAATTTCAGTTAATTTTAACAATAACATTTTTTCAGCTATTGCCTTAAAGTGGGTTCTTTGTTGTTTGAATTAAGGGTTCATATACCATTACTTTGAAATTCCCAACTTAACTCATACCTTTTGTATAAAATTTAATAAATTTTAAGGAATATGGATTATTAGTTGCGTTTCAGTACTTAAAAATGTTTTTTACAAAAAGTAAAATGTAGTCGTTACTTGTATGTACTAAGAATCATAAAAATTTATGGAGATTTTTTTTTTCGTCAAAACTGTGGGAGTGTTTTACTAGGAATGTAGAACAACTTTGGACGGTTACTTTGTTTACAAAATTATACAGTCATTATTTGTGAAAATTAGGAATAATTCGAAGGGGGAACTTTCGAGAAATTTAGTATAAAAAGACTGTAAAGACTCATCTTTATAATTAGAAAATAACAAATATAAATACTTCTACTATCATACTAGATGATACTAGATACAAATTAGTGGTTGACTTACTAATGCCGTTTGAAGTTGATCAGGAGCGTATTTCAATAATATTTCTTTAGCCTTTTTGTAGGTTTCAGTCTCAGTTACTTCATCTAATACTTTTTTTTTTTCGTGCTGCAAATTAGTAAGTTTTTCTTCATACTTAAAAATTTTTCTCCTATAATACCATGACACAGTTTTCTTCGTAAATAGTATTCTAAAAAGAAGTATAAGCAGTTTTTACATATGTGATTACTTGTACTCTTACGAGAAAAATATATTACGTTACTTACAAAATTGGAAATGTAAGTAAAGGAGCAATGTAAAATATTTGATCATACAGTTCTGCTGGAAAAAAATAAAAGTAGAAGATCATAGTCGTAATAATATATAAAATTCCACTGTAAATAATCAAAAAGCCAACTATCTTCTTGTGTCTTTGCTCCATATTCTGACCATATGTTTCAGTATCTTTTATTCTCTTTAAAAAAAAATGCATTATTAGAAACATGTTTATTTATCCGCGTGTCAATGTGTATATAAATATACAACAATTTTGTATTTATATATGCACTGATTTAAATATATTATCATGTCAACGTAAGAAATAAGTAGATAATATAGCTAACAAATTATTTTAAAAATACTAACCTTATCTAGTTCCTCTAAGGTTTCACAAGTAGTTTTCTTTTTCTATAAAAGTAAAGAGAATCAGAATTATACAAGGTTTCAGAATTTTTATTGGCGTAATAAAATTAGCATTGATTTCGAAAGTAGTATGTTTTTAAATACTATTTTAAGAAAAATTTACAGTACCATCTTTATAATGTATAAACAGGAATAAAGAAAAAAGTAGTACTTTGCTAGATCAAATATTTTTTATTCAAAATAATATAAAAGGATTTGTAAAAATGAAATAAAAATGGATTTAGGCAAAGAGAATAAAGTAGATACTACATTCATAAAAAAAGTGTTACCTACATTTTCTAAACAGTATACTTTAATTACGTTTTCTTAGTGAGAAAATTAAAAGGATAATAAATATCTTGTTACTATGTATCTTTTATATATTTAGAAGTTTTTTTCCATTTAGTTTTATTTCATAAGCACTATCAGGTTTAACACTGAACAAAAATTAGGTTAACTTGTAACATGCTATAATGTCTTTATGCACTTACGAAAAATAACAGTGATGGAACATAGTATGCTACACCTTCAAAATTGAAATCAAATGTTACACCTTCAAATTGTAGTATAACATCACCTTACAAAAATAAGATTCTTATAATAAACATGAGCACTAGTAGGTTGTACAAGTCAAGCGTCATGAATACATCCGACGACGCACGAGCACAAGAGAAAAAAAAATTTAGTGATAAAAATGTGCATTTTTTTATGTACTTCGGTTGCTTAGTAGAGAAAGGTCATTTTACTACATCGAACTCAAAACTTGCATTAGGTTTCTATGCAGTCATACAAAATATGTGTAAAAAATGGGGTGCTTACTTTAAAAATGCCGCATAAGTCACCTCTAATCATAGATAGCACATGGATTTCGACAAAGGTTGAAGGATTAATTGACAAAGCAATCATCTTCAATAGCTCTACTTTTTTTTTTTTTACTTTAGAGATAAGTTTCAACACAAATATATTAATAATATACAACACAATGTGCACAGTAGAGGATTGTGAATTTAAAGTTACTGTAAAAAGCTTATTTTTAACAAGGTAATCAACCAAATATAAAAAACGCATTTCTTAAACTTTGTTTATTTTATGATGAAAAACTAAAGTTTCTTACATTCAAATTTTAATATTAATTTTAACTTTGAATACAACTAATATGCTAGCAGCAAGGGTGTGCTGGAGACGTGAAGGAGAGCATATAACGATCATCAGGAGAGTACACGTACAGGAGACCACACGCATGAGTGATAAATAACCACTTGACAGTGAGTGCTTGGGCACCCAAGAACGAAGTTATACTTTCATAATGTTCTATGGCAGACAGTATATAAATATAAATATACCTTCTATAAAACGATATTGTGTACGAAGGTGGTGCAAGTATCGTTAGAATGAGTATGTGTATGTCAATTGGGTGTGTTTTTAATAAATATTTTCATACTTAATAAATAAACGAAAAAAAACAACGATAAAGACTATATTATGAAAACAAGAAACGAGCAGAATATAGCCACACTTATTCTTACAAATAGTGGAGTATACGACACCCACAATACTTTATGAAAAAAAGCTTAGAAAATATGAAAAACCAGTTTTTTAAGAAAATTTTGTTCAATTTTTAATTTTATAAAAAGAATAAAACATAAAACAATAAAAAATGTTACAAACGTAACGATAACGTAAACGTAACTAAAGATGGCAAATTAAATTAATTTACAAACAGTAAATAAGTATTAAAATTACCAATTAATATAAATTGAACAAATATTCATTGATATAAAGAACAGTTTCGTTCAAGGAATATTGTTTTTAAGTTGTTAAAATAATTATTTGTTTGTGTAACAAAAAAAGTTGAATGTATGATTTGTTGATTGATATAATTTATAATTAAATCAAACTAATTAATAATAATCAAATGAATATTTGAGTTAAAAAAAAGTTACAAACAGCACATAGAAGTCAATTTCTTCATATCGTAGCAGAGTCGGTTAGGTACTCAGCTAATTCGTAGAAGATCAAGAGTTAAAATTTTTAAAAAAGTGTTTTTTTTATGACAATTAGTTGAAGAATAAGAATAAGAAAAAAAAATTAAGCTTAAAATGTGTGGTGTGGTGTGAAAGAGAGAGGACTACTGATACAGTATGGCGGGACCAGGCAGTATAGAAGGGACTGATGCAGTGTAGTGAGGCGTGTCGGAGTGAGGGGAAAGATAAAATCAAAAATTTACTTTCGTTACACATTTTATAGTAACACAAAAATAGTAAATACTTGAGGAGCATCGTACGAATTGGAATATTGCAAGAGAACGCAGTCTGAGGTAAGAGTTTAGTAGAAGATACGAGCAAATGGTTTGAACTCGAGAAGCAAAGAAAACATAATACTCGAAGGCTATGGTTTTGAGTCAGAAAAAGGTTAAGCTTATGTGAAAAAGAAAATCATAAAGTTAAAAGACGAAGTGAGAAAAAAAAACAAAAAATAGAACAAAAAGCAAATAAAGGAGCTACAAAAAGCACAGAGGAAGGAACAAGAAAAGGAAATACAGGACCAAGAAAACAAAAAAAAATAGACATATAAAACAGTCAAATTAATTAAAAGAACAGAAGAACTGGACAACGAGGCCGAAAAAAGAGAGAGAGAACAAAGAAAGCATAACATAGTTATCAAGGGTGAAAAGTTTAGTGAGGCAAATTTAATGAAGAAAGTGCAGAAATTTTTAACGGACCGGTTAAAAGTGTTAGTTAAGATTGAGAAAACATATGTGTCAAAAAAAAGAGAAGAAACATAACAGCGTTATGGTAGAAACGCTACATAGTGATACAAAAAAAGGAAGTCATGAAAAAGAAAAACTTGCTACCGCATAGCATTTTTATAGACAATGGCATGACGGGAAAAAGCAGAAATGTAAAAAGATACATCTAATAAAGACAATTCATATAAATCAGTACTTTATCATTTACATTAAATCCTTAGCAGTCACATATATAATATGGCAAGGCACTTATACAAAACTGTAAGTATGTACTGCGAAGAATAGCATAAAAAACCAGTGGACAGTGGGTGCTTGGGCAACCAACAATGAAGTTACATTTCTATGACATTCTATGGCAGACTATTTTGAATCAGTTAAAAACTTCTCTGTTGAATAAATCATGTCGTGGAGCTTAGAAGTAGCGGATAGTGGCTAAGGAAGGCTAAAATTAGTTAACTTGGTGGAAATAAAATGAAAATTAAGATAATTTTTTTTTATATTTTACAACCATTCTGACGAACGGTATAACAACTCTGCATTGCTGTGTTACTATGCACGTATAGGCTATTGTCATTGGTATAGTAAAAAACCTCGTCAGATTTAATTGTGACATTAATGACTTACACAACCAACGGGAGTGAGATATTTCATTCAGTATGCTATAATTTAATTAAATTTCAAGTCGTTTCTTGGCGTCGTATGGAATATACATATGCCAGCGGTATGATATAGTACTTCACTAACGCATGCTGCCTACTGGTGATTAATTTTTTGATTATATCTCAACACTACTCAACACTACTTTTCTGCTCGGTAATGGAAGTTAGAGCGTGAACGTGTATTTTTATTAAAATGGAGGTGAGGAGACTTTTTTCTTTTTCTGCTATGACTCTGGCTAAAGATGAGTAAATATTGTCAACAAAAATTTCATTACATATAAAACTATAATTTCAATTATGTAATTGACATTTCTCATCTTCTAGGTTTGGAAAAAAAAGCTTTCTACTAACAGCTTCGTTGTGGAACTCGATTATCAAAACCTTTTGAAGCCAAAGATGGAAGTATTACTGTATTGAACACATTATCTTAGTCTTATAATATTATATTCAGTTTCGTTGTGGAGTACACATCATTGTTGAAATATAATTACTATCATAGTGTGCTGTTGTGATGTTAAAAAAGTAAAGTTCATAATGTAAACGACAATAATTTAATATTATTTTTGTATTGCACAATTATAATATAAAAATATAACTGTTTCGGGATACAGAGCTATCATGTATCGTTTTTGGTATTTTATAAGAAATATGTTTTTTTAATTTTTGTATTTATAGTTTTATTGTTATTTATTCTTAAGTTTTTCAGTTATACAGTAAAGTAATTGTTAGAAAATAACATCACCACGTCAAATTTTGTTTTTGCCTCAATTTGTGATTCCTGTGTAAGTCAAAGTAACATCAAATTATCTTAAAACATTTTAACTGTTGTCTGGAATATAAAAACACGTCAACTTTTTACTAAAATCTAATATTCTATTCGGTTTTCATTAATGACATTAAACATCTTTTAACTTACAGTTTTGTGAATGTTTCTGCAATGTCTCAACAATGAATCTTTTTTTGAAAATTTTTTCTCACATTCCGAGCATACTATATTATCATTAGACTGATGAATCGTTTTATGT